>NW_028288569.1:300370-600740 GCF_059628265.1 Tinamus guttatus | reverse complement strand
TGTGCCCATTCATACTCAGTTCATATGGAGTTTTCAGTTGACGTGGTCTGAAGTGTAAAGCATCTTAAGCATCGACCTTGTTTCTCTTTGTCTAAGTTTAGTTCTAGACAAGGGGTATGTGCTTGGCACAGGCACCATTTGGGTTTTCCCTTGGGTGTCTGCCTTGAGAGGTGCACTCTAACAGGTGAGCCTTGGAAAAGCTCTTTAGATAAAATAAAGAGCGTGACAGCTTAGAGGGGACCAAGCCCCACTGAGAGCTGGGGGCGGTGGGAGGTGGCAAGGTGAGCCTCGGTTCCTCACATCTCTCCCAAAGCAGGGTTGAACAGGCATTAAGGCTATTGACTAAGCCCTGGGTGCTGGCCGATGTATTGAAAGGCAGCTGTCAATAGTTTCATAGCTGCTGACATGCCTAGGTTTGTAAAAAGGTTGGAGAAATGTAGGCAGGAGTCAATGGGCACAGATGCGTAGCTGGTGTCAGAAAGTAGAGGTGAGGTAAACAACAGTGATGAGGGAGTGTTGGAAGAGGAGACAGTCCCCAGAAAGAGTCTATTTAAAATTAAGGGTGTGTTGAAGTGTGTCTGTAATGAGATGGTGATGGTGGGGCAATTACTTCCAGAAAACAGCACATGAACAAAAGACACAAGTTTCCTCAAGCTTTAGGGTAAATCTTGAAATATGCTCATTTATTGAGAAAAGTTTCCTGCTCACCACTGGCAGGTAAATGGAATATCTAATTTTGGGCTCCTGCAGAGTTTAAAACAAGGACTGGAAGGGGATGCCTGTGGCTGCAGGGTATGCCGTGGCATCTGAATTAATGCTGCTGTCTGCCTTCGGAGCCTGAAAGGGAGGGGAGGCTGCAGTGCTGTGAACAGTGTTATTTGGGCGAGGGAGGGGGATCTTCCAAAGCAGCAGAAGAACAAATGAGGCTTCAGCTGGTGTCCTGGTTTGTGTTCATGACCAGCACGCTACAGTGAGGGGGTGTGTGTGTCTGCCTTGCAAGCCTATGAGGATCAGCTGAGAGAGACCAAAGATGATTGGGAAGGAGCACTGAAAGATCGTTTAAAACATTTATCCCTGGTCACCTTGGTGTGAGCGGTCAGATTTTGGCTTATATGTAGAGAGAGAGAATTTTTTTCGCCCTCCGTGCAGCTGTAGAGTGGCGCTTTGCTCTTCGTGCATCTGACAGTGGCTAATAACTGCAGACGGATGCGGGGCAATGCCAGGACAGGGGCCTCCGTGCCCACACTTGTAAGGCTGGCCCTTTTCGTGCTTTCTGAAACAATTTGCGTCTAGAACAATGAGGCTAATCCCCTTTCGGTGCTTTCCTGGAACATGCACATGCCATCTGAGTAACTTGCTGGCATCTGTGTTTTCTGCTTACATCATACCTCTGATATCAGAGCGCAGACACAAGAACTCTCTTCGTGTATGCGGGTTTGGCTGAGGCCGAGCACCAACGCCGCTCTGACGTGAGTGACAGTGCCCGTTCAGCAGTAATCCTCTGATGTCAGGGTTGTCTTCTCATGGCAGGGACTTGCTTAGAGTCTGCGTGGGCCTTTGGTCGAGCAACTGTCTTAAGCAAACAGACAGTTCCTGGAATTAAAGCCCTGCAATTGAGGTTTCCTCTTCAGAAGAGACTGCTGACATGAGGCACTGTGATTGGCAAGTAGGGCTGAAACGGTGTTCAGAGGAGCTGCTTGCTGGGGAGGCTGCTAGTTACGGAGCCATAGTGCGGGCTCGAAGAGCAGGGTGTGTGAGGAACAGGGTGAGGGGATGCTGGAGGTTTTGGCAAGGAGGAAGCAAGGGCCTCAGCTACTGTTGCTGTGAATGGTGTATGTGATGAAAAGCTTTGCTGTTTATGTTATTTTTTTGTTGTTCGTCTTAGTCTGATGGCATATGGCCTTTCTTTTTTTAGGGAAATGGAGCAAAAGGAAAAATGGGGGCTAGGGGTGGGGCAGGAGCTCCTAGCAAGCCTGGTAACGAGCCCCGCTGGGCTGGGTGGACAGGACCAGCACTGTTTTGCATCTTTGCTAAGGAGCCGTGTGCCTGCTGCGTGGTGAAGGCCTCTTGACAGGACTGGCTCCTGGAGGTTGGTGTCGCCTCTTCCCACCTCCCTGCTCTGGTGCCAGACTCTCAAGACGTTGTAATGTGACGGGCAGCTTCGGGCTTGAGGTCTCGTGCTCCTCACTGGAGGCTAAATACACCTGATCTGCACCCTGCATTAAGAGTCAGTGGTGGGGGACGGACAGCCTCCGAGTTCGGGGGTGTGAAGCTAGAGGTTGCTCTTCTCAGCACACTGGTGTGAGTTCAGTTGGTGGCCGCCCTTTGCTGGAGCTCTCTGAAATGGGTTCCAGGTTTTGTCTCAGTTTGGAGGGGCCCCGTGTCCCCAGGGCTGGGCAGGCCCGGAGCAGCTCTCTGGTCAAGGGCTCGCTCCCTGAGCACGCCCGAGCGAGCTGGGTGCTTCTCCTCTGCCTGGGGTGGCCCTTGGTGGCTGCGGGTGATGCTGGCAGGCAGAGGCGATGCCTGCCCATCTTCGGCCCGTTTTGTCAGAGCAGGTCAATGAAGGACTTCGGCCTTCAAGGTTATGTGAGTGCCTCTCATTACTATTTAACGCCACTGCTACCTTCTGCACGCATTGTAATTTTTACGTGCATTATAAATTTGAAAGGCTGACAAACTGTTTTCAATAAATACAGCCAAGGAGACTTGTAACTTGTGGTAAGTAATGCCCTCCCCTCCCTGGATTCCTGGATGGGAGCCCTGAGCTCGTGACAGGAAATAACCTGGTGGTTGTTCCTGTCTGGCAAGGCTCTAACCCCCCTCGCAAGCACTTACATGTGTCCACCTGTGGGATCTCGGGAGCAACCTGATATATGAGTTGCTTCCAAGTGTTACATTTATGTTTTACATCCTTTGCAACAGAGGCCTGGAGTATTTCCTTGGAGGCAGTAGCGCGCAACTCAGTTTCACTGTACTTGTGATGATGTCTTCTGTCGAGTTAAACTGCTTTTGGATTTGGACGCTTGGTCTCTAAGGTTGTGTAAAATGGAGAAAATGTGGCTAATTGTATTTTTGTTCTACTTTTGCATTCTTGGGAGACGGCGGGTTCAAATGCTCAGCGCGGCGTGGATGCTCGTTCAGAGGGAGCTCGGGGGCCTGTGGCCGAGCTTCAGCCTGGGAGCGTCTCTGGCCCGTCCCCAGATGGGGAGCGCGTGCCCTTCCTGCTGTAAGGGCTGGTGGGCACTCTTTGTGTTGAATTAAAGGCATGTGGATGCCCGCTGAGAAACGTGAATAGCAATCACCGAGGGAGAATACTGCTTATCTGGTGATATGTATTTCTTTTCTGTGGGAATTTTTAGGAGAGTGGAATCTTTTTCTTGCTCTCTTTTAGAACATCCATTTATGTGTGAAGTCATAATCATTTTATCTTCTTTTTTCTTCCTGCATTTAAATCCACTGCTGTTACCTAAACAGTTTTCTCCCCAGCCTCAGAAGCGTGAATGCCAGCAAGGGTTTTGTCAGATCGGATGTGTTTCATTCTGCAGGAGAGTTGCTGTGGGCAGACGCGTTGGGGCATCTTCTGAGGGGGGAGATGGATGAGAGGCCGCTGGACTCTGCTGATTCGTGCCCGTTGATAGAGGACGATAGCAAATGTGGAACCGTCTGTGGAATTTTACACAAGTTCCTTAGTGCTTGCGTTCCAGGTTGTATGCCGTCTCTTCCAGCTTTATCAGCTGGTCTAAGGAGAGCTCTCTCTTCTTAAGAACCTTGCCTTAGACTGCTGTGGTTACGTAAATACTGTTAGTAGATTATAGAGTTATTCTCTGACTTGAAGTTATAATTCTGCTGATGGTTTCTGCCACACGCATGCTGAATTATGCATTGCATAGATGCTCCTTTTGGAAGTCTCCAGTAACAATAAAGCTAGAATTTAAAAGCATGTAAGCTCTGAAAATGAAATAGCTGGACGTATAAAAATCCTAGTGCCCGTTTCTCTATGAGGGTGTTTTAACTTTCTTTTCCCCCTTCCTTAATGCCTTTGAATTCTGTTTGTTTGCACAGGTTTTTTTGTTGTTTTTTGGGTTTTTTGGGGGGGAGGTTTTTTGGGTAGGACAAGGGTGGGAGGACTGAGACAGAAGCTAACTAGTGTGAGTTAGTGGGGTTTTTTGCCTTGAGCAAATGGGGACAAGCACGTAACATCCAGGCTCGGCAGAAGCCTGTGAAGTTTGGCTGAGGAAACCTGCGCTTTTCCCTTCCCCTTTATGGGCAGTAGCGATGGAAGGTCAAGTTAGCTTTTATTGTAGGATGTTTCCAGTAACTCCCGTACTGTTTTGTGACCTTAGTATTTTGATATTTGTAATTCAGCAAATTTCCACAGAAGCAGGCAAATGCTGAGGCAGTTCTCAGTCATGTTAAACTTATCATTTGCTTTCAGTGTTGATATTCACGGAGGCCACTTCCACCTCTGTTATTGTTTCAGACTCTCTGCAGAGAACTTAGAGGCTTGGCTTACAATAGATCTGTTTTGGGTGGGTACCCTTTCTCTCTGAATTTGAGCTAAAATAGATATAAATGTTCCTGACAAAAGGAGGGGTCTGATTATGATCTCAGAGTGAGGTTTGTGGCCTATGGGCTGGTTGTTTCAGCGGCGGGAGTTGCATGGTCACGTCTGCGACTCTTCCCTCGCAGCTGACTCTGCACAAACCCTTTCTCAAAGAGATTATCAACTAGTAAGGAGTGGGTATTTGATGATTTACAGCACTATGCCTGAGAGCTTTCTTTTTCCTGGGATTTTGTAATCTGAATAATGTGATGTGAGTACAGCTTTATTAGAATTGTAAACTCCCATAATGATTAGAAGAAAAGAATACATTTGCCAGGCAGCTTAATGAGGATGGCTCTTTTCATCAGTAGAGAGGTTTTTTCTTTTTTTTTTTTCTTTTTTCTTTTTTTTTCTTTTTTTTCTTTTTTCTTTCTTTCTTCTTTTTTTTTTCAATAGGATCTGGGAGATCTTAGTGACTGTACTAAGCAACTATATCTGATGGATGGGAAATGGATTTCTTGTATTGAACTGCATTGGAAATACAATAGCGGGTTTGCCTGAATGGGGCAGGCAAACAAAATGCAAGTACCTTAACAAAAACTGCTGGAAGAAGACAATTACTGAAGCGTTTAGCTGATTATTGTTTTAAGAAAACTGTTCTCTTCAGCAAAGCAAGTACCCTTTTATGGTTCAGGGAAAAGATGCTTGTTTTCCGTTTAGGACAGACAGGTTTCCTAGTTTGTGCTTTATTTCAAGACCTTCTAGCAATCCCTTATGCAAGGTTTGTTTATCCCTCGTGAAAGGGATGAAGATCTTGAAATAATCTGTGTTTTGTCTGGGGAAAAGCAAAACCTGAACAAGTTGCATGCTGTGTGCCCTGCATTCTGACTCTGGGTAGGTTGAGCTACAAAACTGCAGACAGTGAAGGCATTTGCAGGCTTCTCTTGCACTGAATTATGTGAGGCTGGTGTTCTTCTGCTTGAATACGTTGAAATGTCTTAATTTGATGTGTGTTTTAGCTCATTTAAGCTCCTGGGAAATGCCCTTCAGATGGTTAATCTCTTAAAAACCTGCTCCTCTTTCTGCAGAAGTAAGTAGGGAGGTGGGGGTGTGGAGTGAAAGGAAGAAACTCCCCTTGTTAATAAGCTCCATAACTTATTGTACTTGGGTCCTCACAAGCATCAGAGGTGCCTATTAGATACTTTGTTGCTTCCATGTAACAGTAATAATTTTTACTGCACTCTAGTAACAAACTTTAAGATACTACTATTAGTGATTTATGCTGTACCAACAAGGAAGTTAAAACCAGTTTTTAAAACCAATTTTATGATACACAAGAGTAAAAAGTAATATGAGCAGGGAGTAAGGATGTTATTTTGAAGCTTTCAAGTAGGAATTGCAAACAATGAAGAGATGCAAAGAAAAACATTTTTGGTGCTTTGATGTGTGGACGGCCTGTCAGCCTTTTATGGTTCTTGAATTTTTGTGTCTTGTGGACATTGGACATAGCCTAGATGCGGAGTTGGGAGGTCGATCTTCTGTATTTAAACCATACATCAAGAAGCCCAGTGCCCATACTCTGTGTCATGTGAAAGCTGGCAAGGTTTAACACCTACTCTTTTTCCCCCTGGGGCTCAGCTATAAAACTTCTTCAAGAAATGTTATCCTTTCAGATGTGGCCATGATGTGTGAGAGCAAGGGGAATTGCCTTGTGTTGAACAGCATTCAGTGCCTTTCTTGCCTTCCTTTTTTGTTAATGCTTGTGAGAACAGGCTTTCAGGTCAGTTTGCAACTTCAAGGCATACTGACAAATGGGCATCTCTTGGGTACAGGCTGCTGTTGTACAAGTGTTTTCGCATCTCTTCCACTTTCTCCTTTTCTGCGTATGGGTCTGTGTTTTGTATTTGCGTTCTGAATTGTGTGTTATTTCATACAGTCTTTGGTGCTAAGGCAGGATTAATAAGACTCCTTAGCTTGGCATAGTTTCCAGGATATATTCTGATAAAGGGATCAGGATGTGCTCCACACATCTGTCAGTGATGGTTCCCCTGCTGCTTTCTGCACCTAGTGCAAGGTAGCTCTGGGGAATCTCAGCTCGCCCTGTGTGGGAGCGCATCTTCTCTGCTCCCTGAGCGCCGTTTGCAAGGAACAGCGTGGTCTCGGGAGGGAGCCACTTGAGTTTGTTTCTTAAATTGAATCTAAAAACTGCGTATTTAGAGAAAGCTACGCTTCTCAAGGTGTTTAAAAGTGTGAACTGCTATTTCTAACGCTTGTGGCCAAGTTTTTCTGCAGTTTTGCAGCTGAATTTTAACACCACTGTCCAAATCGGATACCATAGCTTGACTTCCTGTCCTTATGGGGCTCTATAATGTTATTGTATGGTGTTAAACAGCTGCTGCACTTGTACCAGGCATCATTTCTTGCCAGTGCCTGTTAAAATTGTTCCTTTGTGAAAAAACACAGTGGCTGGTATAAGACTGCTGAAACCTGAAGAGTCCACCCAGCACTGTTGATGATGCAGCTGTCTGTGTCTTTAGGTCCTGCACAAAGTAGATGCCCCTGTTCAGGAGTCTGAAAATGGCTTGCATGCTCGTTGCTGGGGTGGAGTTTGGCTGTAATCTCTTTGTTTGTCATAAAAACATGCTCCGAGTCATCACTGTTCTCAACGTAGCAAGTGTGAGGATGCCTAAGGTGAATGCAATCAGTTTCAGTATAAGTTGAGTGTAAGTGTTAGTTAATGAATAACTTCAGGATATTCAAGTTTTACCCCGGAAGATAGTCTTTTTGAATGTAGGATGTGTCTCAAATTAGTGTCACCTAGAACTGCTCTGCAAGGAGATTGGAGCAGAAATGAGCCTTTCCCCTCTGGGCTTTTTTTTTTTTTTTTTTTTTCAATCTTTCTCCTCCCATGCTTTAATTTCATGATGGTTCTTTATCTACTTTCTCTCTTGAAATATGTCCAAAAAGTTTCCCCGTCTTCCAAGAGTTGCTTGAAAGTTCTGTTCTTTCATTTGTTTTCTTGCCTGTCCTTTCTCCCTTGGGCACAGCCCAGCCAACCAGGCTGGATGCACCTGAGGTGCAGGAGGGGGAGCTTTTTCCAAGCTCCTAAAGCTGGAGAATGGGAAGGGTCATTATGGGTGGGACCAAAGATCCATTCAGCCCTGTGTCCTGTCCCTAACAGGAATTCCCTAGGGAATGAGTGAGCCCATCATGGTACTTTTCTAGTGTGTAGAGTTTTTCTGCTGACTTGCAGGCACTCCATTTTGCTACCTCTTAAGTTTTGTTTTCTGAGATGTTGCAGGCGATACTGCATATCAGTTGATCTTTGACTTCATGTCAACTTTCTCTTTCATCACCTATTGTTGACCTTTCCATGCACAGCATGCCAACAAAAGGAGCAGCAGAGTCAATAATAGAGATACATTTCTTAAGATGCTTCCTGTTTTTCCCACCTTTTAGATGCGTGCTTAAACAAGCATATCTGAAAATTAGTAATTAATGGCAGAGTGCCAATCTTTACTAAGACTCCAAGAACTAATGTTCTGTGGTGCAGTTTTTTATCATATGACCACACATGAATTTTTCTCAAATATCTAATAGTGTGAAATTCTCCCCATAAGCATAAATGTATCTGATGCTGTGTGTTACTGTGTACAGAAGGCAGGTTATTCCAATTTGGTTGTAGAAGAAAGTAAATACTACTGCAAATGCTGGAGGTTAATCAAAATATGTAATGATGACAACTTTTTTTTTGCTGTATAATCCCTAAGGGGAGAAGAGACTTCCAATTTGTGATGGGGACCCTAGGGCTTCCTCAGTCAAGTACGGCTTTGGTGATCTTTGCCTTTCCACTACTGGAGATAGCAGAGTACCTATGCTGAATTCAAGGCAAGGCTTTCAGAGGTGCTGGAGAACTGGCAGCCTGAAACACTGCATTACAAAGCCTGAAGCAAGCATTACAAGGAGACTCAACTCCCAGGATACTCAAGCTGATATTCAAGATTTCCTGCAAAAATGAGCCTTTTTTTTTTATTTTGAAGGAGGCAAGACTCTGCCAGGCGTGAGTTTTACCTGAGGTAGTTCTGCAGCTTTTCTGAATCTCTTCCATGTTGCCCACATCCACACAACCCGCCATCCCCAACATCTCTCCTTTCTATGTAGTCCAAGTTAAATAGCAGCCTTAAACATTGCAGTTTCAAGTGTCAAAGCCTCCTTCTAGGAGTATAATTCATGACAGAGACAGTTAATTACACAGTTAAATTGCCTTCAGGCCCTCATAGACAATGATTGCTAGCAAAATTTCCTCTTACAGTTTTTGAAAAGTTTGGCCATGGATTTTTTTGAACACTTAGCTATCACTTCCAGAGAGTGACTGGACTTCTTATCTTGGGCATACATGTGTATATGGCTTAATTCATATTTGTGATTTAAGGCAGAAATACTTTTCAGACCTAAAGTGCTAGAGTTAATCCTCAACAGCCCTTCAAGTATCCTTTATGAGCAGGCAGGATGCATCTACTTTACCATTTTTGTTGTGGTCAGGATTGAATTTTTGAGGTGAGTCTCCTCCTTGTTCATTTTGTACATACTGCTTTTTTATTAAGAGGCAGCCTTGCGGGAGGCAGGGAGTAGTCAGGATTCCTTTTGGGTGCAAGTTAGTCAATTTTCTCCTTGTGGAAGCACACCTGCAGTGTTTCAGCTTCTCTTGTATCTTCATCATATGGCACCAGAGTCCCAAAACCTGAGCCTCGGCACCCAGGGGTTTGCCCTCCATCGTCTTTTTGGACTGTGGCTAAAGCAGACAGTTGCACCAGTCTTGCAAATTCACGTGTGATGGGCTATTAGCAATTCTGCTCTTTAAATGCCAGCAAAGTAAAAAAGCAGACTACCTTAAGATCTGCCTTCTGATTGAATATCTTATTCTCAATTTTCAGTAACCTTACTGCAAGTTACCTGATTGTTTTGCATGGTGTTTGTGTGGAGCTTTCTTTTTTCTGTCTGTCCCTTTTGATTTTTGTATCCGTCCCTTTTGATTTTTTGGTTTGTAAGCCCATTACAAATAATAGAGTGCTATAACCAGTGGCCTAGCTGATTTAATGCCAGTTATTTTGCAGGCACATCTGCAGTTGATTTTATTTGATGTTTGATCCTAGGATTGCACAGACCTCCCCAAGAACTTTGACCTGAATCCCTGTGCATCTTCCTGACGCTGTTTTATGTGCCTGACCTCTCCTCTTCTTACCTGAGCACTCCCCTTGCCCTTTGCGTACACACACGGGCACCCCTTTCCTCTTTGCAAGAGTATAACTCATGTCCAGTTTTCTTATGCCAGAGAGGGGATTAAATATTTTTCTGGGGCAAGAGGTTTTCTCATTGTCAGTATCATTGCAAATAGTCCTTGTTAATACTGAGCTATTACTGTAAATACCTTGCACTCTTGTTCTCAATTACAGAATTGGTTATGCAAATCTTATATTAAAGAAGAAAAAGCCCTAGCGTGTCTTAAATCATGCTCTGTGTGTGTGCGGGCGTGTGTGCAGTTCCTTCTTGCCTAGGAGAAAAATATCTGTGCTCCTGACATGCAGACTCTGTAGACATTAGCATACTAAGTAGCACTGCTCTGCATGACCTGAAATTGGCTTCTGAGTGCTAATTGGATCCATGGGTTTGAGAGAAGAGGTTGGAAAACACTGGTCTCTGCTTTTCCAAGTTGCAGAAAGCAATCTTCCACTTCATGGGTGCAGTGATAGAGCAGGTGCCTCCAAGCTTGTGGGGGCACCAGCTGTTAGGGCAGAAACTGTTTTCTATCCATTTGCTAGTACCTCATTTGCCTAGTTGTACCTTTATTTATTTATTTATCTATTTTTTCCCAATCTTTATGTGAAGAAACTGTGATACAGTGAAATGAGCAATAAACTTGAATCCAGAAAAGTCTATAGACTGCTCCTTTTCCACTGCATGAGTTTGTCCAGTTAATCTCACAGAATCCCAGAATGGTTGAGGTTGGAAGGGACCTCTAGAGATCATCTAGTCCAACCCCCCGGCTCAAGCAGGGATACGCGGAGCACATGGCACAGGGTGGCATCCAGGCAGGTTTTGAAGGTCTCCAGAGAAGGAGACTCCACAGCCTCTCTGGGCAAATCTGGGTCTCTCTCCTGCAGCAAAAGAGCTGCCAGCTACTGCACTTCATGGCACATACTGACAAGGTAGGGACACTTGACCCCATGCCATAAAACCCACTCCGCGTGCATTTGCCTTTGGCTTTTTTAATGTGGCCTCCCGACTGGAGTTCATGTTGAAGATAGACAACCTCATGATCACGTTACAGACGAAAAGGACTGCCCGATAAGCACCGAGATCGCTCTGCTGTCGCCGCGTAGCCTGTGCAGCAGCTCCCGGGCCTTGCTGCCCAGCCGCCTCCGGCCGCGACCCCGCACAGCGCTGTGAGCAGAGGGGAGCTGCCCTCCAGCATCCCGCACCGAGGGGCCCGAAGAGCCCCATGCGCCTCGGGCCCTGCCTGTTGTCTTCTGAAATGGGGCTTGGCTCTGTTGCTGGTTTTAAAGCCCATGTGATGACTCCTCTAGTGTAAAGGTTGCTAGGAAATTAGTCTGTATCTGTTGGGCTTGAGGTGATCTTCAAAAGGCAATTCTGGGGAAGTGGGGGATAAGATAAATCACATCTGCCAAAAGCATGGCTTTTGTTTGTGGGTCATGTCTGCCTATCTAGTCTAAACCTAACTTGGATTTAGACAAGACTGTCTGGTATGGATGGGGGCTTGGGTGGAGCAGGAGCGTGAAATCCAAGCAGGTAGATAACAGCTTGTACGTGTGGTGCTTTTTTAAATTGCCAGTACAAAGTAAAAAGCTTCATGTTGGCTTGGGCATTTCTTGTACTTCAAATGACAGAGTGTTTTTGGCTATTGCCTAATATTAAAGCTAAATTTGAAAATATATGATTATTTCACAACAACAAAAAATGAGTGCGCTCCATCCTAGGAAGAAAAGGAGAGAATAATAATTGAAGTTTTTTCTGGGAGGGGAGGAGAAAGGAGTGTTCTAAAATTTCTTTTTTAAAATGACTTCTGTTTTAGTGGAACTGCAAGCTTGTAAGGCATGTGGATATTGTTCTGCAGATTTCTTAACTATTTGAACAAAACCATTTTTTTTTCCAGAAGTTACTTTCTCATCTCTACTCGGTGCTATCCTATTTAAAATGATGCTGGTTGAAAAATACATTAAATTTTATAGTCTAATATGGTCTTACCTTTTGTCTTAGTGTGAGAATTTCACTTGGTGCAGTTATAGAAATGATCTCTTCTAGCCTGATTCTTTTCTCAAATTTAATCCAAAAAAAGCTCAGCTTAATGCTAGAGGTAAGCTCTCTTCCCCAGAGTAGGGAAAATGGTTGGTCTCTGCCCAGCAGAAATTGCAATGCAGAGCAAATGCATTTGGACTGCTCTGCTCAGTTCCTGGTGCGCAGGGAAAGATTGAAGATAACAGATAACTGCAAGTAAATGATGTTACAGAAGAACAGCACTCATTTTAATTATGTGTATTCCAGTTTGAGGACTATTTTTTTAATGTTGGTAAAAATTATGTATTCCTCTTGAGTTGATATTAGTATTACATTTATTTTCCCTATGCCCTTCTTCCCTGCAACAGGAATGGGGAGAGATCTCTGAACAAACATTTCTGTGAATTTTTGCAGCCTTGCTTCCAACTGTGCTAGCTTTTCTGCGTTACGAATCGTGGGCTGTTTTACTGCTCTGTCACCGTCTTTTTCTTAGGATGGAACATACTGAAACTCCCTTGGAGCACAAATTGCTTCCGAGACAGAACAACAGAAAATTACCTGTCTGACATGGATGTCTAAGTATCAACTTTTAGAGTCCCTGGATTTCTGGGGTCAGATGTCACCAAGCACCTAAACAGGCTCTTCTGGCAGAGCAGGCCAGAAGTGGAATTCCATCCAAAAATTTAGAGGAAAGTAAATGAGGATCAGTAGTGAGGGCAGGGCTTTCAGATGCGACGCAGGAAGAAGCAGCACATTGATTCTTGCATTTCTTTTTACTTACTTTTTTTTCTCCTTCCCTCTTTTCCCCTTCGCTCCCAGCTGCATTTTGGAAACTTTACTACAAATAGCTTTTCTATGCACAGCCTTTTGTCTTTAGCTGTTAGTCAGTGGTAGGGAAAGGAAGTGGCGATGGCGTATGATAAAGAGTTGTGTTTGACATCCAGAGGCATCTAAAACGCAGTCTTCGGTATTGTCACGGCCTACTGGGCGCTTGTTCCGTTTGGGGCACGAGGCTTCACCAAGGGCCGCTCAGCTTGAGCGAGCGTCCCGCTTTGGGCAGCAGAGGTGATGGGCTCTTCTCTCCGCACTGCCTGCAGGGAGCTGCCCCTGCCTTGTCCTGCCGGTTCCCGTGACCCTCGCTGGGGGACTTGGGCTGTCAGCAGCCGACGATAGCGTGTTTGAAGCCAGGTTTATTGGCTACTGCACGTGAAGCCTCTCTCCTGCCTTACAAGCTTCCGCCTCAGCACACCGGCCCCTTCTCCTTGGGCTGTAGCAGGAATAGTCACAGAAGCAATTACGGCAAATACTTGTAGCTCCTTTTGGCCTCTAGAGAAAAGGGGTTGTTTGCATGGGTGAGAGAGGCGGGATGCCAGGGGGCCGCTTTTCTAAAGGCTGGAGCTGTCGGTGGGGGTAAGATACTTTACTGATAGCCCAGAGCTCCTCTGAGCACGGAGTCAGGGAGGCAGTTCTGCCCATTGCACTTGTGTTAATAGGGAGTCATGGCAGGAGAAAGCAGCCTTCCTTCTTGTGAGACAGTTCAGGGAAAGTTTCTGAAACCTAGTTCTGTAGGTGATGATAAGTCAGTAAATTTCATGTTCTTAGTATGGGGATGCAGTTTTCTCTCACCGTCTTTGGCTTTTTAGATACCAGGACCTTCCAGCTGCTGTTTCCAGATCCTGACCTTGCCAATTACTATGTGCTTGTCCACAGTAACATCTGGACACTTGTGGTGGGCACAGCAGATCAGGCCTGGCTAAGCAGATGTTCATCTGGCCCTTGTACCAGTTTTGTGTTCGGCAGAACTTTTGCTCTCGCGCTGTGTGTGTTTATATGGAGGGGGCACGGTGGGCCCTTGGCACTCTTTTTTGGCTGAGCGTAGCTGACTCCCTTTCCGAGGCTCTGACCGTAGACAGCAGGTGGAGAGGAGTCGTCGGGGGCTTCTCTCCATGGCTGACAGGGCCCAGGTAACACAGCTTGTGCTACAGCTTGACTCCTGCAAATGGGAAGCTGCACCACAGCATAGCCGGGATTGCGACCTTGTGAAAGCCTTGTGGTTTGCTTAGGTGCAATTGAAATGCCTTTTTATTTTTTGTTTTTAATTTTTTTAGGGGTGTGAGTGGAAAGATGGAAGACCAGGTCATTGCTGTGCTCAAAAGATACTGTTTTAATCCTTTCACGTGTATCTTAATCCATGCAGTGTTGAGGCTTGCTGCTGGAGGGGTATTCACTTTTTCAGCCAGTGCTGGAGACCTGGCCCCTCTGAGCTATCTTAGATGGCACAGAGATTAGAGCAATCCGGCAGGACTGCAGCTCGGTAGCATTTCTGAGGCTGCACTTAAGATGCAGTATGCGTTTCTTCATCCTGATAGAGATAATGGGTTTTAAGCAATTACACCCAGGCTAATTCCTTTTGATAAGAGCTCTACATTATCTAAAAAAAGAACTCCAGCCGCCCGGAAAAGAACAATGTAAATGTCTCTCTCATGGCCTCTTTCACTTGCTCTTCCCCGATACCTTGAGATGATACGCGGCAGAGCTCTCGAGCCCTAAAAACCTGCGAGGAGCCGCTTCGGGAGCGAGGCGCAGCGGGGCTCGCCGGCCGCGCGGCCCTCTGCGCTCCGGGTGCCTCAGCGCTCCTCTGGGGTGACTCACGGCTTGGACGCGAGGAACCCGACCGGGCTCTGCCAAGGGGCCTCGTTCCCTCCCTGCGCAGCCTGCTGGTGAGGTGCAGGTTGCTGCCGCTGATCATGGCTGTATAAATTTTGAAGTTCGGAAAGAGCAGTGAGAGCCTGTCAGGTTATTTAGGATAGATCCCAACTCCTCCTGTGTGTTTGTCTACACTGGGGAGAAGAGCGCGCTGCTGCTGCATGTTATGCAGGGATGGTAAGAGATCTTAATTAGCTTTATTTTTCCCTTTTTAAAAGCAGCAAAGGAATTTCAATAGTTAGTTGAGTTTCTGGTACTTCTTAAGGAATTCCTTTTAATCTGCTTAATTTTGCTGTTTCTTTCTCTTTTGTATTTGTATATATTTATACATATATACATATGTGAACACAATGTGGAAAAGAATTTAATCGGTTGCATTTCAAAAAGTGGGGAATCTCAAAGCAGCACACTACTTGTGCAAGTGTGTCACTTCTAGGAAAATCATATAAAATATATCTATAGTAGTGTTATTAAGGAGATTCTGCATAGCGTAGGCATGATTGTTACAGCTTTTCCTTTGGCTCTCAGTCACATATGACATTCTTGATTTGGAGCTGCCTAATGATAATTGGAGCTGGGAGGAGAGGCAGGGAAAAGAGGAAGACTGGAGACAGGGATTATATTCGCTCATGCTGTTGTGCTTCTCTTCTTCCCTAGGGAAGAGCCTGTGAATGTGCGGCCTGCTGTCTGTCCCTTCACCTGTCTGCTGGCTTGAAAAAGTCACTGAATGCCTCCCACTGGGGGCCTGATCTGCTCTCTTTCAAGGCAGGGAAGAGCATTTGTGTGGATATGTCTCCTCAGTTGATCAAAAAAGATGCAAAAATCAAATCTTTTTTTTTCTGTCTCCATTCTGTAAAATGGCTTCATGCATTACAGACACTGGAGTTAAGCAGTGCAGTAGAGCAGTGGTAGCTTTGGCGTTTTGCTAGGAATAGGAGGCAGAGGACACAGCTTCCCTGGTGGGGAATCTGTTCCTGATTCTTCACTGTGGCACAAGAAGGGCTGTCCCTGCTCAGCCTCTGCATTTACACAATGCTGTGGTTAAGTGGTGCATAGACTGAAAATGAATGAAGAGGTTCAGAGAGGGAAAATCATTACCACCATTTTGCAGAGTTGACTGCCTTTTTTTTTTTTCTTGTCATAAACTGTTGTGAATTTGAAAGGACTGATGTATTTCTTTAATGGCAATGTTTAGTTGGCAAATGGAGCAACTTTTCTGGGGGGGAAGCTCTATGGAGTTGCTTTTGGAATGAAAGGCCCCATCTAATTTGTCCTTAAGTCTCCTGTAACTGCTTGGTTGAGGATCTGGACTGGGTGTTCTCAGTCTTCCTGACGCAGCAGCTCGTGGTGCTTAGTCTGAGCCAATTTACTCGTTCTTCAGCTCTTACTTTTTCGCCTTTAATTGGCTTCCTACTGCATGTCACAATGCATTTTGCCATGGATGGCAGACACAGTCAGCTTCCTTCACTAGGCTGCTACGAGAACACGTTTCTGTATGACATAGAGCTGTTTAGGGCAGGCTGGAGGAAGCACCGTGTGTAAGAGTGTTGATGCAGAAGTGTGTTCTTTGCAATTCCTAGCCCGGTGGGTGGCTCTACAAATAACTTAAGTCATGTGCTTTCTTTTGTGAATGATACATAGGTATAAATCCTGCACCTAAGAAATCTTCCCCATCAATAGTAACATCCCTAACATGAGAGCAAGTCCTCACCAGCCTCTTCTATCTTCAGGAGCTGGGTAACTTGTCAAGAGTTTAAACAGGCCGCCTGTTCTGTAGATCCTACCTGATTTTGCTGCCTTGCTTTCTTAGTTATCTTAAATATGATAAGTTGCAATTTAAAATACTTGGATTAACTTAGCAAGCCATCTACTCATCATTTCCATATTTCTCTCTCCCTCTTGAAATGATTTGATTTAATGACAGCAATTACACAGTGTATCTAGGTGAGGGGACAAATTAATTTAGGTATTGCATGGATGAATAAAGCTCTTGATCACTAAAGAACAAGCCCTAGCCTCAGATTGCATAGACTCTTTTGAGATCACCTTGCCTCTGTTCTAGTATGACAGGCCCCAGTTTATTATTTTCCCTTGAGTCAGACTTTGCCTGTGTTCCCGGTGAAGCGTTTCGTGCATTCCCTAGAGAGAATCCCCTGGTTGAATGTTTGATAAACAGCCACCAAGGCTCTGTGGCTGCCCCATTTCTGGGTGTTTCTGGCCCAGCCCAGCCACAGCACCAGTGCTCCCTGACAGCACTGTCACCTGTCTAATGAGCCTGAGGAGCGAGCCCCGTGCTGTGTGTTTATGTGCTGGCCTCCTTACAGAGACTCCATTATCTTTTGCTTTGGAAAATAGTTTCTTGCAATTTCATCTGGTGTTCTGGTAAGTCTATAAAAGAGTTTTGCATTTAAGCACTTAATCTTGTGCTCAGGCAGGTTTGATGTCCAGCATTGCTATTTATGATACAGAGCCAGTTACAGAGTCCTTACTAAATAAACATCTTTGGTGGTCTCTGTGATACTCTTAAATACGAAATTGTCTATGTTCTGTTGGTTCTTGTCACTAGTTTATACACTGTTCTGTCCTGCTCCATCTGTTTCTATGGTTAAATGGGATTCAAGTGAGTTCATTAAGAGCACGTCGCCTTATATTAACACTGACATATACTAGGTGTCATGGAAAATAAATGCTCCCAATAACTCTGCAGTGGGAAGCTCTTCTGTATCAAGAAAATTGAACTTTGATTATTCTGGGAAGGTGGGAGGGAGAAATGTGGGTCTAGCGCAGGGCACTGCAAGAACCAAATATTTGTGAAAGCTGCTCATTTCTCTGCTGGAGTAAAAGAGCTCTTGCCAAGATGCGTATCTGTCCCTCTGTGCCTTCTGCTGCAGTCATGTGCAATGTTAATCCCTCAAGCACAGCGAAGAACATAACACCTTGTTTAGCAGCTAGGGATACTTCTGCTGTTGACTGCTGCAGGACAAAAAGCAAACCATGAATTCAGTGTTTGCTGGACAACAGGCTTCCCAGCTCACCTAGAACAGTGGCTCACTCAGCCCTGAATATCTGCCCTTGCATGTATTTTCCCCCACCTGTGGCCACGAGATGCTCTGCAATAAGTGCACAGCCCCTGCCCAGGCCAGGCTGGCTTCGTGTGCCTGCCCTACGAGAAACCTGTTTCATCTCGGCAGTCGTGAATATTCTTGTTTATGGAATATAAAACTATAAAATTCCTGTAGGTTCTCCCTTTTCTTTCCTGCAACCTGTTCCCCTGCCCTCCTTGCAACATCTTGTAAAACAGAACCTGCTGCCTGCTTCTGAGACTGCTGTGAGGAGGGGGATCATGTGAGCTTTGCTGTGGGGTACGGACTCTGATCAGATGTGCCGAGGACCTTCTATGCCCCTGTCTTTCCCTTTTGCCCCTCATCTGCAGGTGCCTTCATTTAATGTCAAAGGGTCTTTAGTGACCTTGGAGGAAAGAGGCGCGGAGCTGTCACCGTTCATGTGGAGCACAAGCGCGCGGCTCTTGCCATATTAGTCCTGTCTTTGTTACCTCTAGACTGGATTAGCGCAGCGCGCGCTGTGCGGGCTGCAGCCGAAGCCACGTGCGGAGCAGGGTTGTCTGCTTGTTTCAATGTCACGGGGGAGCGTTTCCAAAAGGAGGCGGCGTTTATGAGGAATGCCCTCCGCTGGGATCCTCAGCTGACTCCTCGCACTGGTCTGTCCAGAGCTGCCTTGCCTGTCAGCATGTGCTTTAAAGCTTACCTGCTGCTGTTATCTCTTTCCATAAGAGGATAAGTTGCAGGATTGAATGGCACTTGAGCCTAAGACCTTTTGAGACCGACTGTGCTTGAGTCTCTCAACAATTTTTTCTTGTAATTTTTTTTAAACTCTTGATATTTGTGGTTAGAGAGATGTCCTTAATGGTAGCTGTGGCACACCAGAAGGGCAGTATTTTTTTTTTTTTTTTCATCTTCTTACCCATTCACACGTCTGATGCAGAGAAGTCCATCTTCCTAGTTAAGACTGGTCAGTCACTGGATTGGATATGTAATAACAGGCCTTGCTATATGGTTTAATTTCACTGCAGTACTTTTATATTAAAAAAAATGGGAGGGTGAGGGAATGGAGAGGAGGCTAAACTCAGTCTGTGTTAGTTCTATTAAAAGCTTACTGAAGCCGCTGGTTTATGAAGCAATATTGAGCACAGGTCACAGCTATTTGGCTACTGATCTTGTATGAATACGTCTGTGCACATGGACACCCTGCAAAGCAAAGGGCCTCCTGGGAGCTGAGCACTAGGGTGGTAAACACAGTGCCAGTCCTTGGTTCAGCTGTTCGCTGAAGTGTGGTGCAAGCTTTATTGCCTGTAACTGGGTGTCAGGTAGGTGTATGTATATATGTATTTTCTTTCTAGTTATGCTCAGTGTATCCATCCACTTATTTCAGTTTTAAATGCCCTCAGGAGACTTTCACTCTTTAATATAGCCCCCTCCATGCTATGCCGGCAGGTTCAAGCTATGCTTCATGGCAGGTACCCCAGAGATGGTCTCTCTACATGATAGTAATTTCTTCGCATGTCCCTGAGTACTTAATGGCACGATGGTTCTGTGCCAGTGGACGGAGCCTTAATCTACAGTAGGTCTTAGAAGGTGACAGGGAGGGAAGGCTCAGCAAGTATATTGGTGTCCACAGCCATAGCTGGGGGCTTTTCCAGTGTGGCTGGTAAATGAGAGCGGTTGTGGGTAGTTCTGGCTCTGCCCGAGTGGTTTCCCAGGTGAATCATTAGGTCCATCTGATCTTGCTTTGTGTTTATCTCTGTCACCTTGGTTTTAGGAAGATTGATCCTTCTCTGTTTGGGTTCTTAGTATTCTCCCATGCTGCTACAATGGTTTGCTTTGGATTGGAGCTGATGGGATGCACTAGATTTGTGTTTGTTGTTAATGTTTGCAGGTAGAGCTTAGGTAGGACCTCCTTTGTTGAAAATTTTTTTTGTCAATGGGACAATGAATCAAAACTGTCTGTTCTTCTGGGAAATGAGAACCTGTCAAAATCCAGTAGTGCAGCTAGAGCTATAGATTCAAATACATAAGAAAAGTCAACTCGCTGTGTCTTTGCCAGGTCCTCAGACTAGTCTTAAGTGGTTCGCGTTTTTGCGTGGAGCATGAGGCCTTGCCAGCTTCTGCCAAGCTTCTGTCCTTCTGGGGAGGTGGGCCCAGGCAACGGAGCTGAACACTCTCTTTTTTGCTCTAGGTAGCTCTTGGCACGGTGCTAGTCTAGCAGAGATCAACCCTCCTAGGCTAATTCTTCCTCTTCAGTATTTGAGTATGGTGTTTTGAGGTATTTTTTTGAATTGTAGGCTCTAGGGTTATTTGATGTCTTGTTGGTTAGCAACTTGTTGTGTACTGAATCTTGCTCATGCCCTGTCTCCTGATATGGGAATGCAGCACACTGTAGCCCCACAGCAGTTCTGTGAGCACATTTGGGCTATGGCTCACACTTACTCTGGAAATCTGACTGCTGTTCAGCAGGGATCCTTAAGTTCTTATGGTTCCTTGGCTACCTAGTGACTAACAGTGATTATTCTCTTCTGACTGGGTTACAGGAGCAGAATGTAAATTCATGAGCGGCCAACTGCTATGCTAGTAGTGTTTCACACAGTTAATGTAGCTTTCCTGTTGTGCCAACATGTTCTAGGATTTCCATCAAAGACGAAGTGTGTGCTGGAAATATGCGTGACTGCAGAAATCTATTTCAAGCAAATTATGTCTGTTGAAATCGGTTCTTACTTTTAAATCATGTAGAAAGGCAGGGGAACTCACGTTGGTTGGAGAAGCTGTGACCCGTTAGGGAAGAGGTGACTATACTCATTTTGTGGAGAATAACGTACCACTTTTATGGCCCTCAGGAAATTCAGAATTTCCTACTTTGAATCCTCCACTCATGTCAGCAGAAATTTTTAAAGATACCAGATTAGACTATATCCTCACTGAAAACTCTTAATTGATATTTCTTTTTGTTTTATACAGCACTTAGCCTTTGGTGGAGAAACCACTGTCCGTTTGATCTATAGCTAGGTCTCTGTTTTTTTTTTTTTTTTTTCTGTCTTTTCAATGCTTTTTCTATGTTTGCTTTTCTTTACCTAACATATTACTAAATGAGCAATGAAGCAAAGATTGCCCACACTAAAAATGATACATTTACTTGTCTTTTGCTTCAGTGAGATGTTAATAAGAAAGGATAAGCAAGGTTGTTCTTTCTACTTCTAGCTTTCTGCAGGGTTGCGTGGACAACCTGATTTTATTTTTTATATATATGATTTTTTTTTTTTTTGGTCAAGGTTTTCAGGTGTTAATTCCTTTTTAAACTTTTGGTTCTCTTTTTCTTAATTCTTCTACCCAGCTTTCTGCAGAGGACGTGTTGTGAGAGTGCCCCAAGGTCCTCTTATTCGGGTGGTGGGCACAGAGGTGGTGATCCCTTGCAGCGTTAGCGACTATGATGGACCCAGCGAACAGAACTTTGACTGGGAATTCTCCCGAGAGACTCCTGACTTCTTGCGGATAGTGAGCACCTGGGATTCTACATTCACCTCCAAGGAGTACCAAAACCGTGTGGGTCAAGGGGATATCAAACTGAGACGGAGCAGCAACGATGCTGTGGAACTTGTGATTAGAAACATCCAGCCGCCTGATCAAGGGACATACAAATGCTCTACACCCAGCACTGATGCCACCGTTCAGGGAAATTATGATGCTGAGGTCCAAGTGAAAGGTATTTCTGAAGAGTGAGGTGTGCGCTAAATTTGATCTTGATACTGATTTTACATGGACATTTTATGTTGAACTGCTATTGCTCATAAATATTCTGATTGTCTTTGTATTACTGTTTAATTTTCCTAGTGTCTTAATCCCAATTTAGGAATTATAGTAGCTGCAGAGGGAAGTGACATGAAGGGAGTCGGTTACTCTAAATACCATGGCACGTTTTTCCTATCCAGCAAATGCGTAAATATAAATGGGAAAACTAAGCAGTGGGTTTTCTGAAGATGTCGGTGAATATTTAGTCTCAGTAAGCCTCTGGGTAGAGAGGCTAACTTTAAGTACAAAACACAACCTGTCTTCTTTTTTATTTAGTGTCATTTAGGTATCTCTCCCTACAAAGGAAATAATCTTCCTTTTCCCCTTTAGCATGTTATTCCTGCAGTTCCACTCTAGGTCTGCTCTCTCATTTAAGGTTTTTTAGTAATAACTCGGGAGAGTTTCTTTTTGAATTGTTTTATCTCTTAATACCATAAAAATCAAAATGGTTCTGAATGAGAACAGACAGAGTGATGTTGTCTGTATGAGAAACTGAAGTAGGGGAAGGATAAATGAAATTGAACGCGTGTTTTGGCTTGTCTAAAGTGGGGCACTTGATTTTTGTAAATTTTTAGCTGAGTTTTCTCGTTCCTGGAATGCTGCTGTATGGAAGAAGAACTGATTGTTCAGGCGATGCTGTGTTGTGCATTAGTACCTGAGAGCTGAACCAGTCAGTGTGGGTGTTCCCTACCCTCTTTGCTTCTGTTTTATGATACTTGTGTGTGTGTTTTTTTGTTTGTTTCTTTTTGATTAGTGATTTCTGATGGCTTAGTGGTGAGTGGTATAAAAGCCCGTTCCTCACCGTCTCTCAAGCTCTCCGAGGGCGATTCCTTCAAGTTGCGCTGCTCGGCCATCACCACCTCTCCAGAGCACACACACCTGCATGTGACTTGGCAGATCAAAAGCGGAGCAACGTGGCGGGACATCCTGTCTTTGACTCATGAGGGCAAGTTCCAGCCTGGTCCTGGGTACGAGGAACGCTACCGCAACGGAGATGTCCGTTTGGACACGGGAGCAAATGACACCTATCAAATATCTGTGTCTCAGGCCTTGCAGATGGATGGAGGTGCCTACAGGTGCCTTGTGAGCGAGTGGGTGAGAGGGGCAGACAGTTCATGGCAGAAGATCCAGGAGAAGAGCGTGGAGATAGCGAGCGTGGCAGTCCAACAGACTGGTGAGTATTGCTGGTGGGAGGTTGGATGGGCTGTCATGGCTTGTAGCTTGCTCCTGTTGTTATGTCTAGGTTGTGATACTTGGAGAGCAGAAATTCAGTAAGTTGAACCAAATGAGGATGTCTGCCAGGAGAATTTGACTGCTATTTGGGTGGCTGGCCTGTTTACCTCTGTATTGGTGATAAAGTTTTGTGATTTTGCAAGCTGTTATTTTAGGAATAGGGGATGATGATGTGGAAGGATTGGCTGGGATGTCTTGGATCCCCAGACAAGTATTTTTACCTTCTGCTTGGATCATTCTGATACCTCTTATTTCTATATTTTGTAAGCAGCATTGTATTTACCTCTGAGCATTCCAGACTTGCCTGCATGCTCTCTCTCATAAAGGTGTTCCATAGCACTAAGCAGCTGTATTTCTTCCTTTAAGGTGTGAAGCTTTTTTGTAAGCTATGATTTAAAATAGCTTAGAAAGATGTGGAGAAAAGAAGAAATAGGTGAGGATTTCAAAGGACAAATGGTTCAGTGGTTTCCAGTGCTGCCAGCGGAGCGTTGGGCTGATGGCACCACAGTGTTGGCAGAGGTCTAGCATAGAGGCCTGGCATTTTGCTAAATACATTACTGCATGCCTGATGAAGGAGCAGTAGATTACAGGTGTTCATATGTAAAAATACAGTGAGTGCTATTTGGAGGTTGCTAATTAAGAGCTGTAATTCTCTATTTTGTCATGCTTCTGAAGAAGTTGTCTGAAGTAAGTGAGGTTAAATCTGTGGCTGAGGACAGGCTGAAAGG
The DNA here is from genome assembly GCF_059628265.1 of Tinamus guttatus. Lineage (NCBI taxonomy): Eukaryota > Metazoa > Chordata > Aves > Tinamiformes > Tinamidae > Tinamus > Tinamus guttatus. The sequence continues at coordinate 577,380 of NW_028288569.1, read as the reverse complement.
GGCCAGAGCCAGTAGCAGCGCCTGATAGGCACCATCATTGGCAGCACTGCCAGTCTGCCAGGGGCATGAAAGCTTTGGCTAATCGTGCACTAATTGGAGAGGTCGTTCTGTAGGAAAATGATGTGCAGCTTGTTCCCTGCACATGCCATGGTGTGGCCTGCAGAGCACCTTGTGCTGCCACCTGAAGTCTCTGTGGGCTGCACCTGCACATGAACGTGAGCTAGAGCTGTAAACACCAGGCACGGGTCCTGCGCATCCCTTGTCCTCCCCTGCTGTAAACTGCGGGATTGAATTTGCAGAAACAAATAAACAAGCAAATAATATATCCAAAGGGTGCGCTTAAAAATAAAAGAAAAAAGCCAAGGATATTTGGCAAGGATACAAGGTAGCACTGAGGAAAAAAAAAAAAAAAAAAAAAAGCTGGTTGTTTTCTTTTTGTTTGTTTATTTTGCTGCTCTGCTTGCCCATCATATTCATCTCTTTAAATTAGGACATCTCTAGGCCTGACTTTGTACTTCTATCTACATTTTTTAATAGTGCCTTGTGCAACAGGGATTTAACCCTAAATGGGGCCATCAGACACTTCAATAACCATAAAAGGAGACTTGTGTAAATGCTCCTGAAGTGCTTCTCCAGGGTCCCGCTGCCGTGCTCCGAGTGCCTGTCACGAGCGCGCGAAGGCCTTGGGCTGGTGCCGCTCCTAACCTTGCGCGTGAGCCGTGTTTTGCGTTCTGGCAGTACCGTGGCCTTTCTGCTGGATGCAGCCCCACGGCGGGAGAGTGGTGGAAATGCCCATGGGGCGCCTGGCTTCACCTCTCGGGGGACGTGCCAGGCACCGCTCAGTTCGGGCACCATGCGCGCTCAGCTGGGGCGGTGAGAGGAGCGAGCCTGGTTTTGTTGGCGGTAGCTGTGGCCAGTAAGAAGCTCAAGTCCGGCTCTGCCTCATAGAGAGTCCCAGTAAGCTGTTACAGGTGGGGGGTGCTCTGCGCCAGCACGTGGTTTTACACAGAGGCCGCTGCTCCACACTGAGGCGCAGCGGCCTGCGCGAGGCAGGAGTCTTTCTGTCACGCACAGAAGCACCCAGCAGAGCAGCTGCTGCGACAGGCCCGTCCACGGGCCGTAACCGGGAGCCCACGTGCAGCTGCGTTATGCGCTGCAAAGGCAGCTGGTGCTATGTGAAGACCAAATCTAACCGCTGGGGTGTCTGAACAGCCAAAGGCGCGTGGTGACCACGTACCTTGGAGTATGACTGGTGCTGGGATTTACACATAGTGCACGCAGCGCTCTTGGCTCATCTCTACCCAATGAGTTTTAGGCAGGCTTTCCCGTTCTGGCCTTGGCACGTTCATCCTGAAGTCCCCTCACCATCCGATGACGGTTATTTTATTTCTTAATTAAACTACTAACAGCCTGATAACCTACAGCATGCAGAAGGTCCTGGTTGAATGTTGTCTGGGGCCATGTGTACTATGTGTATTAAAAATAGTCTTTGGACAGAAGACGAGTTTACTGCAAATGTTGTGACTTGCTCTTGGTACTGGAGCAAAGCCTCAAATGTATGTGACTGAAGGAGTTAGCTGTGCAAGGAGGTACTGTTGCCTTCTGTTCACTTCTGTTCCTTTTCCCTCCTTGCAGTCAGGAGTTCAAAATGGGGCAATGGCTGTTTCTAATTTAAATTATGTTTCTCCATCCTGTTGGAGGTGCTCAAAATTATTTTATCAGAAACCAAGCTGAGCTCAAATATAGTTCCTAGTGGTTTCAGTGGAGGGCTGAGTAGCATGGTTACACCTTGACCCTCTGGTGAGAACAGAAATCCTATACTTGCTTTTGTACTGTGGGAGGGTTATTGTGCAGTTTGTGACTGGGACAAAGCATTGCTTGAATGATAAAGCCTACCACTTTTGGAATAGATCAATTGGAATAGACAATTCAGTAGCCAAGAAAGCAGGTGTTAGTAGGGCTACTGAGCTCCTTGTTTCTGTTAAAACAAACTAGAATTTGAGATGTTGGGTAACCTAAAGTAGACTCTTACACTAAAGAAAAAAAAAAAGAAAAAAGTTATTATTTTTAATTTTTGTTTGCATTTTTGTTTCTTTTCCAAGCCTTGGATGTGCTCATCTCAACATTAAATGTGTCTGTGACTGAGAGAGACTCCCTGGATCTCGCCTGTAATGTCACCACAGACAGGAGTGGTATTTTCCAAGCAGAAGTGACGTGGTATTTCACCACTTCTCCTGAGGATACCTTGTCAGATGCTCAGGTGTTGCTGAGCATGGACCATGACTCTGTAGTCAGCGACTCAACTCTCCTCAGCCTAAGCCGTGTAGATAGGAACTCCTATCGCCTGCTGGTGCGGGATGTGGATGTGGAGGACTCGGGCTACTACATCTGCCAAGCAGCCATTTGGGTACCGCAGCACAACGGGAGCTGGCAGAAGGTGGTGGAGGGAACGTCTGCGCCCGTCAGCGTGGTGGTGGCAGCATTAGGTGAGTAGTTCTGCTCTCAGGCTTAATGGATAACACGCCATGCCTTCTTTGATCCCATCAGAAACGGGAGAGGGCCTTGTAAGTCCCCTCTGAGCACATTTCTATCTCATTTCCAAGTATCATCTATATGTAGGATATCTCTCTTCTTGTATAGAAACACTGATCTATCTTTCAGAGCTTTGCATTTATACATCGTGAGTGTTTTGGATCTCTTAATGCATGTTCCACCTATGCACTCTCCTTCTTGGCGTCACTCAGCAGTCTGGGAGTGACAAATATGACCAGAGGACCTCCCTAGGTGCACTCAGTGCCATGGCTTCTCTCATCCTCCTTGTACTGTGTCAGCAGGACTCTCACCCAGCAACCAGCATTCTCTCTGAGCTCTGAACACAGTGATGCCAAATAGTTTCCATGCTTTTTTTAATGAATCGTATATGATAATGATTTTATATATATATATAAAAATATATGAATTATGTATTATAATGTTAATGCAAAACTTCATATTGAACTCTAAAACCTTTCCAAGTTGGTGGGCTGTGTTTTACACCAGAAAGATCATGTACTGCAGATGGTTTAAGATGGGGCATGTTACTTCTTTATTCTTCTCTGTCAGTGCACACAACTCCATTTTGGGAGAGCTGCTTAGTAGTATGGCTTGGAGAGACCTGGCTAGCTGATAATTGAAGGCAGGAAGTGTTGATTAGCAGAGTGGCCATAAACATGTTCTTTTTCTGTGACATTTAGCTTTCTGTTTAGTTTTAGTTTTTGTGATGTACTTTGATCATTTGATTCTGTGAGTGGAATTTTAGACTTTTGGACCTACAAAATATTACCTGGACATCTGAATTTAGAGCTTGCTTTTAAGGCCTGCAGTATTGCTGCAGTAGCTTCATTCACTAATAAGGGAAAAAAAAATACTTAAACAGCAACTTGATGCCTTTGTTCTCTCCCTCCTCCTTCTCCTAAATCTTCTCAGTATGTTTCCCCATTATACTGCTTTAATACCATCCAAATTTACTGTAAAAGGCAGGTCAGAGAGGGATGTGTTTACCAATTTTTGTTTTACATCGAGTTCTTGAATTTCAGTGTAGAGATTGGTGTTTTGGATGCGATGGCGAATGAGGAGCTGAAGGTGGATGTCAAGAGGGTTCAGTGGGCTCCTCTGGTCTGCCTAGCCTGTAAAGGCAGACTAACAACATTGTTCCCTACACCCCCTTCCCAGGGGAGGCATCTGTTTGAGATCCACTGTCATGTGCATACTGAAGATGGGGAAGCTTCTGCTTTGCATTACCCCATCTGAACTCTTAAGTTTTGGAGAGTTGTCTTTATGCAAAAATTCTTAGAATCAAACTTACTGGGAGCAACAGTGAAAAACAAGCCCAGGCAAAACTTCTACTAAGCTCGTCTTTTCAGGGATGGCTCTAGATATTATATGTTAACCTACATGTCCTATCCCTTTGTTTAATCTTGGAGAGAAAAGAACTTTTTCAACTTAGAAAATAAAAAAAAAAACCCTCAAGCAAACAAAGCCCATATGGTGTTGCAGAACACAGTAAGGGTTCACCTCATGCTCCCTGCTAAACTTCACGTGAAGTATTGCTTGTGCTGAAAGCATGAATGACTGTAGATGGGATCCAGAAAAGAGCAGGCAGAGAGGCAGTGCTCTCTGTTTGTCCCCAGCTTGGGCTGAATGTGAGTACCTTGGCCTAAACCCTCCTGATATATCTCGAAGTCAAAGCCTCTTGTAAACAGAGACCAATGATCCTGACCAGTTGCAGGGGCAGATTTCCTCAAAGTGTGTATAAGTGAGACCAGTGAATAGAAAGACAACTTGGAGGCCTGTTTTTCAGAAATAAATGACTCTGTCACCAGACAGCAACTATTTTCTTGCATTCAGGGTTGTGAAGAGACTAAGTGCAGAGCAGTAAAAGCCTTGGCTATTTCAATTATACCTGAAATGTCATTTCCAGTCTCTATCCAGCCATTCCAACTACGTGTTCACCTTTTAGTGTCCCCCGCCCCCCTCCAAAAGCACCCATGTGCACACACATTCATGCATGCACAAGTGCACACCTATACCCGCTTCTGTTGCTGAAATATTCCCTACGCTTTCTGCTACAGTTGGGACTTATGTGGGTAAGAGAGAATAAAATATTTTCAACAGAAATGTGGTTGCCAGGGCAAGGGAAAGTAAAAGAGTCTTTCAGCATCTGAGGTGTTCAGCTGCATCCGGATTTCAAAAACTCCCTCCTCCCTAATGGAAGTTAAGAGCTACTGTGACATTAAGTCACGGAACCGTCAGTGAGGCTGTTCTTTGACAGCTGACAGAGTGGAGGGATGAGGTTTATCCAGCCAGTCTTTTATTCTTTTTAAATCCTCTGAGTGGCTGTCACAGTGAAGCGCCTAGCTAGACTGGTGCTGTCAAAGTCAAAACTCATTTTCTTCGTGGTTCTTCCCCTCCTCCCTCTCTCTCAAAAAACACCCTTAAGTGATTAACTAAGAATTCCAGTTTCTTTCAGCTCTGTACTTGTGTTCCCATCCCGAGAAGAGTTTCTGCTTTCACAGTCTTTGCGGCTGTGAAAATATTTATTAGTCTTGAATGCTTTTGCCCCTAGAGGGGAGAGAGGAAGGGGAAATGAGAAGAAAACTGTGGTGTTTGAGCAATATGTCATGAGGCCCTAGAGAAGACTGTAGTCTTTTGTGAATGAGATGTGAAGAGTGGTGTAGTCATATGTTCTGTAGGGATTTACTTATACCAAAAATGGCTTATGGCCTCCACTATTAATCTATGACTTGACTGCAGAAGAGGGTTTTTTTTTTTTTTTTCTTACCAATATGGATAGTCTGCAAAATACTACATATAAGATCATTGGTAGTAGGTACTATGGATCTGTGTAACAGCACTCTTAGGCTTCTGTGCTATCTAATACTGCAAAAACCTAGTGATTAAGACACACTCGTGTCTGGGCTGTGTTAATGCTGTCCTCCTTGCCAGATGCAAGGACACTGCACGCATAATGCTACTGATGAGAGATCCTTCAAGCTGGCATAGCAGCAGTCGCACTGCTTAAATAGAACTGGTTCTGTCCCACGCATCTGTGAAGACTAGAAGTGCACATGTGCAGCAGTTGTAGTAAGATGTTTTATTAGCTCGTTGGTGATCTAAGCCTTAGTTTGAGCTTTGGTTTGCCTTCTGTGTCCCAATTATAGTTTCAGTTAATTGTTTCTAGGAGGGCAAAATGCCAAATAATACAAAAGCAAGAATTAAATATAGAGCGCAGAATGCATGGATAACGAAATCCACGTGACGAGTATTGGCCAAGGAGTTGGAAGACTCATCTTTTTCTTTTGTACCAAATAATAGTAGACAGCGAGACAGAAGAATATTCTAATACTAGTAAATAAATGTGTATTTCCTTTGTGCTGAGGGATTCTTACTGTAATTATTTTTTCTTTACTATCTCTGTAGTCTGAGGAAAAAATAGTCATGCGACTGCCTTATCGCTTTTGGGCTTTGGACAATGAGCTGTTTCAGCTTTAAATAACTCAGCCTGTTTCTTTAACCCATGAGTTTCAGGCACTCCTCCTTTGCAAGCCTCAGGGATTCCAACCTCACACAGGGCATGTACTTCACTTGCAAACTGTGAGGCTCTTCTGATATATGCACCTCTGGCTGTTAACCAACTTTGTATTTATTACAATATCAGCTGAAGTTACTGTGTGCTGTTCTTGGTGTTTCTTGTTGCCAGTGTCACTGCATTTTTTTTGTTTGTTTTCAAGTTCTTAGTGTGTCGTACAGAGGGATGATGGGATGAGTGTAAGGGATGGTGGTGGGGGGAAGGCGTTTCAGTGCCTTAAATGGGAGATGACCTCTTACCCTGGAGAGAAAATAGAGAAATAGGAGTCTCTCGTCAGTCTGAAGCTAGAGAATAACCGGCCTGTTGATGCAGGCTGCCTTGGGCATTTGGTCGAGCCCAGAAGATTACTAGATGTCTGAAAATGAAGCCATGATTTGGCTTCTTGGAGACAGGCCTAGAGAAGGGAGTGATTTTGCTCAATTTGCTCACTTTGTCCTGAATTTCTGAAGTGTTCTGACTAGACAGAAAAAAAGAAATCCTGTTTGGAAATGTGGGCCTAGGGGGACTTGCTTTAGACTTTCTTGGTGCAGATCTGAGGGCTTGAGTCAAAGTTCCCAGTCTGCTGGTTCTGACAGAAAAACGTATGTTGTGGCACTTGATTTTTAGCTCATATATTCTTAGAAACTAGAACGTAGCAGCATTCTTATTTATTATTTTTATTAACCTTTGCTACTTATTCCTGCTTTGTAACTTCTAACCTCTTTCTTGTGGGTTTTTTCCTCTGCAGAGCCAGATTATGAGGTGTTTCTGAATGCTTCTAAAACACCCAAGTTCTCAGATGACCCTACGGAGCTTGAATGCAGGATCACAAATGCTCAGGACTTGGAAGCAAACACCCGCTTTACAGTTTCGTGGTACTACAGGCTGCGGTTGCGCAGCGACGACGTGGTGCCAGAGGAACTCCTGGCCTCCATGGATGCAGACTGGACTCTACTGCTGGGGGACAGGAGCAGGGAGCGGACTCAGAACGGGGAAATAATCTTCTCCAAGAAAGCTGTTAACACCTTCAGTTTACGAATCCAGTGGACTTCAGAAAGTGACAGAGGGGACTATTTCTGTGTCATCTCTGCATGGAGTAGGCACCGCAACAACAGCTGGATAAAGAGCAAAGATGTCGCTTCTGCACCTGTCAGCATTTTCTGGGCTACACAAGGTAGGAACTCCTCTCTGTTGGCTGAAAGACCTGAATAGGTAGTTTTCTCTCGAGTGGCCTCTGTCAGCCAGAAGCCTGATAATGGGCTTTGGAAATGCATTTCCGCTATGAAAAGCGGGGAAAAAAACATTATTTCCGCTTGAAAAGGCAAAAAATTGCAAAGGGAAATAACTACTGAACAGCACTAGCCAGTTCTACGCAACATTTCTGGAGAGGAATTGAAAAAGAAGGAGTACATCCACAGCAGTGTGCTGAGACTTCCAGGAGCCAGTTCGTCACTGCCCTTGCACACACTGCAAGGGTGGCTCCCAGCAGTGACGCCGAGGTCGCTGCTCTCTTTCATGACTGCTGTCATGACAGGGCTGCTCCTGTCTCCTCGGGAGCAACGTCTTGCTCGCAACAGCACGGTCTTGGGGTGAGAAGGGAGATGTCATTCACTTCAAGGCTTTTCTGGCTACTGGTTTGTAGTCCTTCTCGTGCTTTGTGTTTACAAGCCCATGTTTATAAGGCACTATTGGGGAAGTCTGTGGGCACAGCAGTATCAGAGGATCAAAAGCAAGTGGAAGCAAACAGTCATTTGATGCTTAGCTGTAATCTTTTTTGGGAAGAAGTGGATTAGCTCTGGTCATCACCTAAACTCTCCATAGGACCATGTCTTAGGAGCTAAGTGAAGCTACCCGTGTCACTTGATGCTGCCTTAAAAAGAGTGCATATAGGCCGGCTGGCCTGTGGAGGAAAGGAATACTTTTATCACTTAAATGTGAGGTCATGCAAGAGGGTTTTTTGGATGAGGAAAGAAGGAATAGGATAGCTGAAGATGTTACATCTTCAACCAAAGCCCTGTCCTTAGCCAAGATGTTTGTTCCCCAGTAGATCTGTTTAAACTGTCTGGCCTAAGTAGCCACGGGCAAGGAGGCCTGTGTTTCGAAGACAGCTAGTCTGATGTCAGTTTAAAGTTGTTCAGGGATTATCCTTAGCCATGTCCCAGAATGACTTGGAGAATTTCTGCTGTGATCCTGCTTCGGAGGAGAGAGGAGCTGGGTTACTTGCTCCAAACTCCCTTCACGCCCAGACCCAGGGCAGTGCTCAGAAACGTCGCTGTTCTGCTGGCGGCCGCTCCGGTAGCAACACGGTTGCTCTGTCATCGAGGCCGCCTGACGGTCGCCGTTACTCGGGCGGCTCTGCCGCAGCTCGGAGCGCGCGCGGGCGCGCTCGCCTGACGGTCGTTGCCGTTGGAGCGGCTACAGAAACCGGCTGGGGTTCAGAAGTCTCTGCCCGCGCCGACGCTTCTGAGGGCAAACAAAGCGTGACAGGTGTGAACGGTCCGTGGTTCTGGCTTTCTTCCAAATACACTGCTAGTTTTGTGATACTATAACGCAAATATAACTGTTATAGTCCCCATGCTGAAAAGTACATTTTTTGGCAAAAATTGGAGTTAGGAGATTTATGACGTGAAAGCCAACTGTCCTTTAAAGATCCTTCCCCTTCTGAAAATGTGTAATGTGAATGTGCAGGGAGAAAATATTCAGGTTTGCTTCCCCTCCCTCTCCTCCCCCCATCTGCTCCTCCTGAGCCCCTCGCGCGCGGTGCCGTCCTCCGCAGGCCTCTCGCCACTCCGCAGGCACCGCTGCGAGCGAGGCCTGGAGCCAGCAGCCAGCAAGGAGTTAAAGGACTGCTGCCGCCGCTCCCCCACTGTTGTTTTGACAAGCATCTCTGGTGATTTGAGTCCCTAACTGCTCCCAAGGCTTATAAAAGCAAGCAGCCAGGCTCCCACGTGTTTGCCTAAGGAGAGAGCCCAAATTGGCCTGTTCCTTGCGCAGCCTGTGCTCACGTAGGGGCTTTTCTTCAAGTTGTTTTGTTATTAGCAACCTCCCTGTTAACTTTAGAGCAGGAGTGGGGGAACCTGGGAGAAGTCCCGCTTTGGAAAAGGAAGCTTGAATGAGGGTTTTCAAGAAAGGGGAGAAAAGATTGTGTGGCATCGGTGGGTCCATCTGCACAGAGAGGGGGGACAGGGAGGGCAAGGAGGCCTTGCTGGAAGTGCAAGTGCCATGCGAGGGTGCTGAAGCCCTCCTTGCTTGTGTATAATGACTCGCATGGCTGCCCACTCTGAGGCTTTTTATCTGCATTTTTATTCTGTTGAGACTGATAAAGTTCACATGTCTTTCTGCTTACTCAGCTTTGCAAACGCAGCCACTCGCCATCATGCATTGCAGTTATTTTATGCATGGTCTACTTAATTTCTTTGTTTCTTCTACTCCTGCCTCTACTCCTTTCATCCGAAGGTGGCATAGGAAATGTCCTTATCTAATCTCGAAAAAGCATCAATTTTTTTTTTATTCTTAGCTTAATCGCTGATTGGAACTTATACTTTAAAAAGAGGTAAATCAAGGGAGGAAACCTTTTTTGAGTAGTTCTTTAGATCATTTTGAACACAGAGTAAGTTTGATGTGTTAAAAGATAGTGTTATTTATTCATTAATTCAAGTGTGAATGCTGACTGCACTTAAAACAGTTGCTATTTGCAGGAAGTGCCAAGTCGCTGCTTGTTTCTTAAATTAGTGTTGTCAGCTTTGGATCTGCCTGGAAGCCCTCACAAAAGGAGAACATCATTCAATTGGAGCTCCATATTGTAAAGATACTGTTATTTGGGAGTTGTTAATAGTTCTGCTTTAAACTTACAAAATAATTACATTTAGCATAATGTCAATTATCTCCAGTATTTGCCCAGGAGATTGCATTGAGTTTAACGAAGAGCAAGGGTGCCACTTTCAGAAAGCTCTGAAAGTAGAGAACAAGTGATACCTCTTCCACCTATTCACCCTAATAATCTCTAGTGCGTGATAGACACTCTGCTGCATGGTACAATTTCTCTGGAGCAAAGAAATGCCCATGGCACAGAACTGCCTCCTGCGTGTGCCAGCTTGGGCCCAAGAAGGAGGAGGTGGGTTGACTAAGCGTGCAGAGCCTCAGGGGCGGTCAGGCTCGTCATGCCCCTGGCTGCAAGAGGATGAAGTGTTTCTGCGTTCAGCTTGGAAGCCGAGCGGTCGGGAGGGTGATGCACTTGCGTACGCACCGCGCTGGGGAAAGCAGCTGCCCCTTATGTAGATGCATCAGGCTAGTTTTCCTATAGATAGTATAGGGTAGCCAGAAGATGCCTGCTCCATCTTCAGTGGTCTTGCTCTTTGACCTGAGTGCGGCTGCAGTCGCAGCTCTGCGTGTTGCGAAGCCCCATCTTTCTCTGAAGGCAAAGTGCCATTGCCTTGGTGTGTGTTGCTTTCCACGTGCTTAGCGTGTTAGGGGATGGAGAGCCTCTGTGGACGCTGCGATGGTGTCGCCTGAGGCTGCCAAAGCGCCCGTGGGCACCTTGGCTTGCTCCGACAGCAGCTCTTGTGCCCATCAGCAGGCTGGAGTCAGGGAAGTGCAGTGAGGGCATTTGTCATTGCTAGAGGCTCCCTGCCCTGGGGCTGTTAGGCTCTTCTAGCAAATTGGTTTAGATTTGGTGAAAATGCTCACGCTCGTTACCCAGGAAGCAGCAGATAGCAAAGGGAAGGTAGCCTTGGGGTTTATCAGCTTGGAGTGGCCAGGGATGGAAGGCAGAAGCGTACGCTGCTAGGCTGCAAAGCAATTTATTACGCAGATTTTCTCTGAATTATTTGGCAAGCATTTCTTTTGCTGCTAGCTGTCTGCTGTGCAACAGTGCCCAAACTGGTTTTAAGATTTGGGAGTGGTTTAATTCCAGTCTCTCCTGCCACCCCTTTCCTATGTAGACCTTGCATATTGCAGGCTCCTGCATCTGATGGGCTTTGCATTCAAGGCTGCTTAAGGAGGCAAGATTGAGCACAGAACTGCTGCTGCATGTGGGGCCAAATATGCAAGGTAGTGTCCAAGGCAGAGGGAGCCCAACTTGAGCTTCCCTGGCCAATCTAAGAAGAGCAGAAGTGAAATCTCAGGCTGTAGTTCTCAGGGGAAAAAAGTGTTGTTCTTGGCCTCTCTGACCCATCCCTTGCTAAAAGATTGGATGTGTAGTATCCATTAATTTATGAAACATGAAAAAACTATTCTTTCCCCTTTACCTTTTCTGGTGGAATACTGTTATTTCTCACCTGAGTACCAAACCTTTTCCCCCTCTTCTTCCTTGCATGTGTGCTGTTATGTGCAGACACACCTGCCTGCTTTCCCAGGTAATAGTGATGGCTTCTCATCACCTTCCTGCTGCTGCTGCTGAAGGAGAGCAGTGTTGGAGCTGATCTGTGTGCGTCTAGAATGGTGGTGCAGACTTTTCTAGTTCATAGGGTATGCTGGGTTTTCAGTAATATTGCAGACTCAGAAATACGTGTGTGTGTGTATATATCTACATACAATAAAGTGTATATACATTTAACTTTCCACAAAAGGCATCATAGTGCCTGTATATGTGGGTGTTGCTCTTTGTGCCTGCTGTCTCTCCTGGTTTGCATTTCTTATGTTCTCATAGATGGGCTTCCCTTGATTTCTGTGGTATTTATGCAACCTAAGGGTGTCTTCTTATTTTATCTTATCCTTTTAAAGGCAGAAAAATCCTTTGAGGACTCTTAAGGATTTCTTCTGTTCTATTCTGCATGCTAATTTCTAACTGCTTTGAATTGCCTCACTGTTCTCCAGCTGCATATCTCGTCTTCAGATGTTCTTTTGCACAAACTCTTGAGATGGCATTGCTGCTGCTGCTGCATGCTGCCACAACCATTTTGACCCCTTTGTCTCTAGTGAAAACAGTCGGTAAGACCAGCATTTTTCTTTCTTGCCTTCAAATGAGAAGCCAAGCAAAGACTTGGGAGGACAAGATCTAGCTTGGGAGGGGGGCCCCCATGCCCACTGCTCCTGTGTTTCATATAAAGACCAGGAGCCAAGGGAGAGGGCTTGCACCTGGGAGATATTTGCCCAGAATCCCCTCACAAGATTAGGAAGTAGCAGTATGGGACAGACTTGTGCTTCTCCTTTTGAGTCAGGAATATGATTGTCTGCTATACTCCTAAAACATGTGACATACTGGTCTACGCTGGACCCATAAGGGCTGCAAGCTTTCAGAGAGGGCGATATCAGAATCTTATGGACATAAAATGAGAAAAAATGGATTTGAAGAATAGGAGCAGATCCATGATGAGCCTTCGCACAACTTCAGGTGTGTCCTCAATGTGCAACTCTCATATTCCCACGTGCCTAGCAGATGGAAGTGTGGGCATGGTTTGGTTTGAAGTATCAAGTAATTCTGTGCTTTGCTAGACCACTAGGAGCGACTCAGCTTTCCCTCAGCCTGCTGTTCTTTTTATTCAGCTTTGTACTGTGATCTGCTTTATACAGTACTGATTTAAAGTTGTCATAGCACGTTTCTCATCTTGTGGGCTGTGTTTACTCATTGTGAAAACTGCAGCTTGAAGGCAAAACACTGCAAAATGTAATCTTGACAAGTATCTTGTTGCTTTCATGGGGAGGGCATGAGAATTACTGCACTCAGTTCAATTTGGGATGTGTTACAATCTCACCATAGTTTATTTCTAGTTTATTTCCCTCGATCTGTAAAGTTTCACCTTGCATAAATGTGATCTGTGTAGCTTCTTTGGTTAATGTGCAGTCATCCTTTCTGGGGGAGCTGGGGAGGAGGGAAAGGAGAAAATGCTGCGTCAAAGTCAATGCCCAGAAGGTTGGGCTAGCTCCATTCTTCCTATACTGCTACCTTGGGAAATTGGTGTAATTTATGTGTACTAATACAGTCCTCATTCACCTTCGCAGGTGGAAGGAAATCTTCCTAGGTGTGTGGCATCTGTGTCCACTGTAGTGAAACAAAACTAGCAAATCCCTTTCCTTTTATCTAGCTCTGATTTCTGTCACCTCTCATTTTTTTCTCAATTTTTCATTGTGGCTTTTATCTTTTTTATCTTGAGGCTTTGCAGCTAGATATGTGTTTTTTGGTTTTTGGTTTTTTTTCCCAAACCCTGTAATTAAAGGATTCTTGGGACTGAGGGGTCTACAGACTTGGAGAATGCTGAAGGAAAAGGAAGGAAAACCAGCAAAGTATTATTGACATTGTTGGTGCAAAAGTGGCTGTTGGAGAAGTGTTAAGGCTTCTGGCTGGCCTATGCTTAGAAGAGTGCAAGAGAAGCAAGTGCAAAGAGCATGTCTGGAAGCAGGAGGTACACTGAACTCTTTCAGCGGAGAACTGTGCGTGGGTGCTGGGGATGGGGTTTTCTCATGTTGCTGCCAGCTTTTCCAACATGTGCTTTCAGTTGATCTTGGGAGTTCAGCTGCATGTGTTTGGGTTGCTGCTCAGGTGGGTTTTGAAGAGAAATGCTAGAAGGTACATGAAGTGCTGCACATGCAGCCAGTGATGGCTTTTGTCATTAGTCATCAGTGTCCTCATATCCTGTTGCTGCTGGTGTTGTTCCAGATCCGGTGTAAAATGGGGGCTCTAAGTCTCATATGACTGCTGGCTCTACTCCTGAATAAAAAAAAAAAAAAAAAGATTTTGGAGGCCTTATGCTATGACCTATGTGTTGCAGTATATTCCCAATGCACTGTTTGTTGTAGAATCCTTACCTCTTGACCCAGACTGTTGTGTGTTGTTGTGTGTGCACCTGGACTGTCACCAGGTGTTCGGAGGAATGTTCTGGAATTTGTTTCCCCTGAAAAGTGCTCTGTTTTAGTTACCTTCCAAGTTGAAAGATGCTACAGAAATAGTCGCCCTCATTTATTAACCCTTCCCTTGCTGCTTATTTTCTTCTCTCTCCAGATTACACGCTGACAGTAGAGGCAGTGAGACTGAAGCCGTTCTTTGTGGCAGGCCACACCTTTGAGATGACGTGCAAAGTGTCCTCGAAGAACATCAAGACTCCACGCTATTCTGTCCTCATAACTGCAGAGAAGCCGCTCGCAGATCAGTCCAATCCCAATGGTACCACTCGCATCATCTCCTTGAACCAGGATTCAGTGGTGCGGCTGGAAGACTGGACGGATCAGACTCGCGTGGATGGTGTGGTTCTGGAGAAGGTCCAGGAGAACGAGTTTCGCTACAGGATGTATCAGACCCAGATTTCGGATGCTGGGCTCTATCGCTGTGTGGTGACTGCTTGGTCGCCAGGTGGTGGCGGCATGTGGCGGGAAGCAGTGAATGGCCTCTCCAATCCTATCCAGATAGACTTCCAAACCTCAGGTTGGTATAAAATTTGTCTGGGCTGTGTCTAGGCCAGAAAAGGAGAGGAAGCTCTTGATGCTCTCCCAGTGGCTTTCCTATCTCTGGGAAGTGCCTATCCTTTCTTTGATGTGGAAAGGCCGTCCAAGTAGCGAGATGGAAGAGAGCTTTGCTTGTCTGCTTTGGTGGTGCTTGTGTGCTCTTCCTTCATGGTATTTCCTGGAGGACATTTAATGAAATGCTTAGAAGCGTGACCCCTGGGTTTTTCTTCTCTAATGCAGTTTTTAAGGTCCTGCAGGCTCGGAGCTGGATTTAGTATGGAATAATTGCTGCCATCCTTGCTAGCATCATCGTTAGATTGCTCTTAGATAACGACTGCTTTGGAAGAGTTTTAATATAAACTGGATTCTGTTCCAAAACAAACTTAATTAGCATAGCATTAAATTGCCTGAGCACACCTTCCTGTTGATCTAATTGCGGAAAATCATCAGTTCAAGGCAGTGGTACAGCAACCACAGCAAATGTACTCTGTTACTGAAAAACTATAAAGGGTCTTTGTGGCTGGACTGCAAGGCTCCATATGTTGGGAAGCATTTTAGTACCCAAAGAGGCATCCTGTTCCCCACAACCTTTACAAAACCCTCCTTCTCGGCTCCTACATAGCCTACCTGACAAGATCTACCAAGGGAAATATGTCTGTCCTGGTGTACTGTTGAGGAGAGTGAGGGACACAGGAGTGGTTTGGATCATCAGAGGTGCATTTTAACACTGACTTCCTGTTGTCCTGGGTGGTTGGAAATGCTGTGGAGTTGTTTTATAATCATGGTGCCCTTAGGAGTGGAGGGCTTATCTCACAATTTGATAAACAAAACTGGTGACTTGGACAGTTTTGGCTCTCAGCCTAAGGGTGCCTCCTATGCTGGGGCTCTCTGACTTGTTTTTATCTCGAATGTCTTTCATTCCCCCACTCTGATTAATAAACATAGTTTTGGAATAGGTCTCTAATCACACTCCTTCATCTAAGTTACACTTAGATATACTTCTTCTAAGTTACGCTTAGATATGTATTAGATCCCAGCCAATATTGGGTTGGGACGGTTTTTAGAAGATATGGCTGTGACTAGGCTAGAGCAGCTTGTCTTCTGCTTGTTGTCATAGCTGAGAACAATATTCATTCTCCACTAGATAATTTCTAGAAACTGAACTTACCTGTAGCAGGTGCACTGCGGAAGTGACATGAGCTGAGCCTAGGGACAGCCATGGAATAAGGACATCAGTCTCTGAGAAGTTTTGAAGAGCAGCATCTTGATATGAACCCTGATGAAGAAGCAGCCTGATCAGAGATGGCCTGAGATAGAACAGTGACTGAATTCAAAATTTATTTCAATTTTAGGTCATTTCTGCTTGGCTTTTCCTTTAGCTCTATGATAAAGAATTGTCTGAAAATAATCTATTAGTTACCCATGCTCCACATGCTTCTCTGAACAGCACAGTCATAGCTGAATATTGCTGTGGATTTATGTCGTCTTTTTAAGGTTTTTTAATGGACTGTAGCTTCAACCTTGCTACTCTTGGTATCTGCGTCAGACTCAATAAGAAAACCAGCAAAAGGGAAATCAGTCCCAAATCCTTCCCCTCCATGCTGTTACCTAAAGACTTTCCTGTGTAAAAGTGGTGCTTGATTATTCTCCCAACATTTTGTGTTGCGTCACTTCGAAGTCCCATCCCCAAAATCCGGTGAGATGCAATTAATATCCATGCTTCCAAGGGACACGTGTGAGCTGTGCGAAGGAGGAAAGTGTCTATATTGCAGTCTCAACTTCTTTTCACTGTCACTCTCTAATCCCTCCCTCTTCCCCCAGATAGGATTTCCGATGCATGGAGTGAGGAAGGGGGCCAGCCTGGAGCACTGCCCTGGGAATGTGTGAATTCCAGTAGCAGGGCTGAGCAGCAGGGGGCCTGGTCCTGACACCCCCTCAGCCTTTCATTCTTTGTGAAAGAACGGAGAGAGAAATGAGATCCCAGGCACAATATACTGAAGGGCTATTTCCTGAAATAATCTTGGCACGTAGCAAAATCTGGCTTGAAATCCCTTCCTTCCCACCACTAATGGATGAACTGTGCGTCCTTCATTTGTTACTCGAGTATCTGTGCTGGACATTCATCTCTGGGCTGCTTCTAAAGGCTCTCCTATATTGTGAGCACAACTTCTCTTTGGCCTAAAAAAGCAACCAACCAAAAAAAACAAAAAAAAAAACAAAAAAAAAAAACAAAAAAACAAAAAAACAAAAAAACCCCCACCCAAACAAACAAAAAACCAAGCCCCCCCCCCCCCCCCCACCCAACCCCCTATTTGCTGTTGAAAAATCTTTGTTGTCTGGATGTCTTGGCAAATGTGTCCTCAAATCTTTTTTGATGGACTTATTTGGCTATGTGAGCGCTGTGAGATTGCAGCCCTGCCGACGGGGCAGGGAGGACTTGGTGAGCGGGGCTAGACGGGATGCTGGCAAACGCGCTTCCCGCGTCGTCGCCCGTGGCCCTCCAAATGTTCGGCTGGTCCGCGGGAGCGTGGCTGCCTCCGTAAAGTGCTGCTGGACTTCCCTCCCTCAGACCCCGCTCCTCTGCTGTGCCCTGTGAGTCTGCTCAGACAAGTGGAAATTAAGGAGAACTGTTTGGGAGCGGGTGTATGTGCTGATAGAGGGGGTTTTGTGGATGCATTGGTTGTGTCTGCTGAGGTGAACTGGCTTTGCACATGTGACCAACCCGAGGAGCCAGAGGTAAATGACCAAGTTGTGGAGCAGCAATAAAAGCTCAGTTTGGTCAACGTGCTCCGTTCTCACGTCGTGTGGTAGGGGTGCTTGCAAACCCCTTCCCCGAAGAAGGAAGGTGGCCTCATGCTTTTCCCCCCTGTGAATGGGGCAAGGGAGACTTGCTGAGGGAGCTAGCGGCCTCTGGGGACAATGAGAGACTGCCCAAAAGTTGGTGGGGAGGCTGGTGGGAAAGGTGCAGAAAAAGCAGGGCTGGGGGGTCGCAGCTCCCTGGGTAACAAGGAAGGGCTTTTCCTTGTGCGTACGTGTGTGCAACGTGATCTCTCAACAGCGGGAGGTCTGCGAGCTGCTTAGGTATGAGCAGGGGGCTGCACGCATGAAACTTCAGTGTTTCCTGCCACAATAGGCCTGAAATGTAGCAGCGCTCTGAAATGTTTTTCCATGAACATCTGTGGAAAATGTCTTGCTCAGATTCTTTCCGTCTGAGGCAGAACTTGCTGGCTGCAAGCAGAGACCTTTTCTTCTTTCTCCGCTTGCTGCTGCAGAGAGACGTTTATGTTCCAGTTAGTTTATGATCTGAAACTTTAATGCAAAGGCATTTATTTGAAATTTCCTGAACTGAAAACTGAAAAGTGGATTTTGTCCAGTCAATTGTATGAACTGGAAGTCATGAGGAAAATCTAGTAGGCCATTAGTTCCCGTATATTCGATCAATGGCAGGTTGTTCTCTAATGTATATATTTTAAGGCCAGAATCTTGGGAATCCTCTGGGCTGGCCTTATGAATAACATGTATCATAAGACTGATTTTATAAAATAAATGCCTGCTGTGCGCCCATAACGGTAGCCAAACCAAGCTTATGTTTATAGAAGAGGAGGCAAACCCACCTCAGACAGAGACTCTAGGTAGTAGACTTACCTCCCTCGGCAAACTGAGGAAGAAGGGTAGCTCTCAGTGCTTGATTATTTGATCATTTTTATTTATTTTCCTATTCATTGTAACTTTTCTGCCATTTCCTCTCCCGTGAACCATCAGGCGGTGTATGTACCATCAGGTATGTACATAGTCCTTCCTTTAGTCTTGACAAGTCTGCCTTAGGTATTCTTGGTTGTTGTTCTCCTGTATTTTCCTTTAGCATCCATCCTCTAATTTTCTATCCCTTCAACCTTGTGCTCAGCTATTGTAGAGGCATTGTGCTGTTGCAGAGACATTGTAGAGGTGTTGTGGAGTGTTTTTGCCCACTCCATTATCGTGGTGTTTTCCACAGAAGTCACTGGTGTTTTCCTGTTCTTTGGGGGGAGCTGGGGGAAGGATGCCTCTCATCCTGTACACGAGTGTGTTATGGCAGAACTGTTGGGAGCTTGGCTGCCCTCTGGGCTGGCTTCCCCCAGCGTCATTCAGCAGAGGGAAAAAGCTCTGGAGAAACAAAGCAGAACAAAAGGGGACTTCGAGGGAATCATCTCAAGGCTTCCACCCTGGATTACATCGGTGTGTGAGCTCATTGCACAGCAATGTGTTATCACTCTCTTTGGAATAAGTAGAGATAAACCAAGTGCTGCAGAAATATGAGCTGAGTATTGATGTTGAACTCGCAATTAAAATGGAATGATGCCCTGTAATGACCCACAGAGAGTCAGTTACAAGAAAGGGGAAGAGCAAGATTTATTTAAAGGAAAGAAAACTTAATCATGGGAATGAATGAAGAGCGATATGGCAAAAACTCTGTGGCAAGAAAGGCCAGTATTTTCCAGCTCCCGTTAACGGGCAGGAACATGCTTCATCGTTGTGTGCTGTTGTGTGTATGGATGTGAATTTATAGCTGGAAATAGAAACCAGAGCCTGAACTACTGTGAGCGCTTCTTCCTCAAACAACTCTTAAGAGGTTTGGGGCAAACGTGATTAGGGACCAACAACTCCATGAAGAAACAGGGAGAGGGCAAGGTCTGGGGTAGTGTGGGAGTTCGTTATGTGGAGAGAGGCGGATCATGGGCTCCTCAGTTCAAGAATGGAAAATGCGGTGCCAGGAGAGAGATGAGTAATGTTTTGGACACGAGAGAACTAGTGGATTGCATCAGTGTTTTCCCTTGAGGGTTTGTGGAGCTGGCTGGCTGCAAGCAGGGACGGCGCAGGCGGCGATGGCTGCCGCGGTGCTGAGCAAGGGGCTACGCGCCGGGGTCTTGCCCGTACGGGGTCTCTGCCAGTCTGGTGACTTGGCCTTCCTCTTTGCTTGTCTAGAGAATAAGGACACCTCAGTTCTTTGGGGAGTTTATGCATTGTTTTTGCAGAGAACTGCTGGCAAAGATGAAGTAGGGAAGGTTGAAAGGTTGCCTAGGATCTAGGTAATGAGGAGTTCTTTCTGCTCTTATAAATCCAGATGTTAACTGGATTTTGATTATTATTGCCTGTGTTCTCTTTCGATTTTTGGGAGACTGAAGTTGTTTGGCTGGTTAAGCAAAGTAGGAAGAATGAGGTGAAATCAGTTAAATAGGGGACTGTGTTTTTTTTTTTTTTTCCCCTCCCAATACATAATTCTTTAAGATGAGAAAATTAACTCAATGAACCTGAGCTCCTCCTTTCAAACCCCCAGCCTCTTCAGCCTGATTGAGCACTAATAATATACCAAATTTGGTGGAGCTCGGTTTCCATTTCATTTATATGTGGAAGAATTTGCAGTATATTTTCTAGCTAAGTCACTTTAGGATTTTTTTTCTCAATTGTACAAAGTCAATGATTGGCACAATAAAATTTGGCCATAGAACGAGGCATTCAAAAGAAACCAAACCAAATGAATCTTGATCCTGGAACTGTGTTTCCTTTAAGCACTTCTAGGCTGTGCTAGTTAGTAAACTTCTAGTCTCAGCTTCTTTTCTTTCCATTTAAAATAAAAATGTTTTTCAAGCTTTTGGAAGTCAATAAATGGTCTGAAAGCTGTTTTTTCATTCCCTTCTTGACTTCCAATGCTCTTTAATATAAGATTGTTATTACTTCATTAAAGAAAAGAGAGTTGTTTTTGAGATTGCTTAGTATGATGAGGAGCAGAGACTTTACCTGTGCTGAAAATCAAAGATCTCTGCAGCAGATGGCAGTTCAGGGGAGGGTTGATTAACTCTTAGACCTGAGATTGCTGCCTTGGTTTTGTAAGCCCAGGCTTTTACTGCATTTCCGAGTTGGCTGCAGGTGCAATCGTTACCTTCCATCCTGAAGCTACGTGGCTCTAATTGTCCCTTGGCTATGGAGCACAGAGCCGCTTTCCGGCTTAGCCCTGCTTGGCTCTTGAGGAGCCCCACAGGCCACGCTTCACCTGTCAGCCCTGCAACTGCGACTACATTTGTTTGTTTATTCTCTCGCATTGCCGGTAAGTGCCAATGAGCGTAGTTCTTGCTGTTGAATACGAGTGGCAAAGCCACGTGGTGTGTTACCTGTAAAGAGGTTGGGTTTTCTCAAGGCTACTGAGGCACAAACTCAGATCGCATCAAGGGAGAGTTTGGCCTCTCCCTTCAGCTCTTCTTGGGATGCTGCAAACGCTTGAATGTGGCGTCCTGAGACCCCGCCAGTCAGCGTGTCTGCTGGGGGTTCCCTGCTGCCATGTGCTTGCATCCATGGGTTTCGTTTGTGTGGTGGTTGCTTGTCTGCAGAAGATGGCCTGGGGGCACGTTTGTCCCCAGATGCATCTTAAAGGCTCTTGAGGATCCACCAAGACATCCTGTGGTTGCTCTGGTGTTGTTCTTTTCTGCTGAGGTGCTTTTCTTGAGTCTGAAGATGCCTGGTTAGGTTAGCTGGCAGTTTTGCTTGTAACTCACTAATGAATGCTGATTTACTCTTGCTTTTGTTTGAGACTGACATGCAGCTTGTCGCTCCTTTTCTCTTTCTGTTGCCAGAAAGGCAGAGCCGAAGTCAAGGTAAGTTGTCCCCCTACTCCAGCTCAGGGCAAATACCTTTCCAGGCTGCAGATGGTCTCCTCTCCTGTCATGTTTGGTGATGGAGGAAAAATAGTCAGTGAAGATGCCTTGTTCCATCCTTTCGTGTCTGAGAGCAGCCTGAGGCCAAGGCACGGGGCCCGTGGGCAGAGAGGAGAGATGCTTCTCCTAGCAAGCCACATGCCTCCGGTGGCAGGGGAAGAAATTGGTTTTCTTGAGCTAGAGCGAGGGAGGAGCACAAGCCCTGACATATCTCTCTGTTTTCTGTTGAAGTCCAGCCCTTCTGACACAGGACAGTGATTTCTTCCCTGGAGGTACCAGATACGTTAATTTGTAGGAAATGCGGACCCCGGTAGGGACATAAGCAAAGAAGAGGCTGTGGCTTAGGAGGGGAAGGCTGATGATGAAACGGCAGAGCAGCTGCTGCCCAGCAGCCTGTTTCTTGCCCAGGAAACCTTGACCCCTTGTGTGGGAGACAGGCGCGAGCTGCGTTCAGTAACCCAGAAGTGTGGATGTGCTACCATAGTATGACCTTCCCTGACTGAGTGACCAAACAGCTTAGCTTTTGTGCTTGTAATACTCAGCGGGGTAGGCTCAAGCTCCACTCTGCATTAGGGGTTTGTTGAGCAGGCTGGAGTTTGAAGCCAGCGTCTACTGAATGCAGTAGAGGTCTGGACTTTTGATCCTGAAATAAAGACCTGAGAAGTGCTATTTGTGTGTACCCATTTTCCCCTGATTATCCTGCCTGGGAGCACCCTGCAGCCCAGCTCTAGCTGGGTGGTGCATCTAGCTGGGTCTAGCATCGTGGTGTTCATCTGCCTCGCCCGACCCCTGCGATCATCTGGCCGGGCAGGGCTGTCTGCAGGAGCGGAGCCCGAGCCCTGCTGTCGGCGTGGAGGGGAGTGCAGCGCAGCCCATGTTGCTGATGCGGTGTGCGCCATCGCTCGCTGCTGGGGCACCGAGCAGACCCAGCAATGTGGACAACCCATCCAGGGCTGTGGCGGTGCTGCTCTCTGCCTGGTCACTGCAGCAGGGGCTACGAACTGCAGGGGCCCCAGGGAACATTTGACAGTCACTGGCAGCTCATGCACAGCTTGAGACTTGTCAGGTTTGAGTTGGCCGGAGAGCTATGGTCCCTTCTGCCTTTCTAAGTAGTCCCTGGCTGCACAACTCTGGGGAAAAAAAACATGGAAAAGATTTGGTTTCTTCTGAAGAAGATAGTAAGTGCAAGGGAAATATACACCCTTAATATGGGGGTCTGTAGTGGGGGCATAATGGGAGTTTAATGGGGGACATATTAGGAAACGAAGTTCCCGTAGAAGGAGCCTGGACAGAGGCTGAGGGAACAATGAGCTTCCTATTTCCATTTTCCCAGAAGGGATCCCAGCACATGAAACCTAAGTTAGGAACTGCTCATGAAGTCCCTGCCTTAGCAGCTGTGCTTCAGAGTGTTGGGGCTTTTATTTCCTTAAATACATTCTGGAAGAAGCATGTAGGAGTTTCAGCCAGTGGCCTACATACAACCTCTAGTGTCTCTCTGCCCTTATTTCCCCTTTGCTTGGAGGGCTATAGTGAGAGAAAGGGTATGACACCCCCACGGCTAAGTGTGCACAAACTACCAGGAGGTGCGAAGTGCTGCTTTTTCTGGGGCAGAGAACAGGACTGTAAAGGATTTACAGTTTATAATAAAGAGCAGTACATTGTGCCCACTGGAAACTGGGGAGGGGAATTTAAGAAGCTACAGAGTCATTATTGCAATGTAATTGGATTTCAGCTCTTAGTGTGCTGTATAATCTCTGCTAACCAAAACCAGATGGGCCGTTGTGGGCTAGAATAATTTCACTAAAAATGACAGCTCTGGCTTCATGGCATCTCCACATCTCTTTCCAGAGCCTCAGTTTGGAAGTGATGTGACAGCAGTGCGGTATGGTGAGCTATGAACGTAGCTCCCCACGGAAGGGGCTGGGAGGGCAGGGGACGGTGGGTTGCTTGGATGGTTTCTTTAAACCTTCTTTGTCAGAAGTGGTGTTTGCCACAGATCTCTAGCAGATTTGAAGATTACAGTTTCCATACTGAAATAACGTGAAGAAGTGGGGAAGGTCAACTCTTCCAACAGCTTTTTCCCTCCAGCCCTAAATGACCCTCCTATTCTTGATGCTGCTGCTGTCATGGAGGTAAGAGAGCCCAGCAATGGCAGCCGCTAAAGGAGACCAGGGAATGGAACAGGGCAGTTTTTAATCTGAGCCCCAGGTTCCTTCTTGGATTCCCTGGCCTTCTCCCTCTGAAGCTGTCCTGGAGGGAACTGTTGACAACAGCTTTCCTCCTCATCTCCCTCGCTCTGTTTAGTAAAGAAGTCCCGAAGGGTATTTGGATTGTTCTTCAGCTTCTGCCTGTGAAATGGAGAGTAGTAGCAATGTATCTGAAAAGCTGTGTCTTCATAATTTTGCACCAAAGATATAGTTACTGTCAACATGTGGGATTTTCTTTTAGGTGTGCTTCAAGTCAAGCTCTCACATCCCTACGATGTGAGCATTTCATAATGGCCTAATGGTTTTCGTCAATATCATCACCACTCTACAGTTAGAGGAGTTCCTGTACCTCTAGGCATGACACATCTGCTAGGGGAGAAGCTGTCTGTGATGAAGCCTGAAGGAAAACCCACAGAAAAGCGTTAAAAGCAGATTTTATTATTATGCTTATATTTGCTGCTTCAATCCCACAGCAGAACCATCTGTACTGTATAAAGACTGGTTTGCTCTAACCTCAATTCCTATTGAGAACCTGATGCAAAAAGGTCTGAGGATTTGAACTCCCTTGCTCTTGCTGAAGTCGCTGGTAGTCACTGCTGTAGTCGCTGTCCTTTTGTGCAGGACAGTGGGCGGCAGATTGGGCAGCAGCTGCTGTGTTGTCCGTGGTCTGTGATCGGGCAGAACTACAGGTCTGACAGTTTGGATACTTTGTCCTAGTAAAGGAGTTAGTGGCTGAAAATGGGTTATTGTTTTGTCAAGTCTATTACATGATTACTTAGTACTATACTACTACAGACCTCTGTAAGCAAGCAGAGAGCACTTTAAAAGATGCAAGGAAAGAACACTTTAAAAACACACACGAGAAGCTTTTGAATACTGAATAAAAGCCTGTTGTTCGTAACTGTGTTTATTCTTTTTTAGGTCCCGTGTTTAATGTCTCAGTGCATTCGGACAACCAGATGATTTACCAGGGTGAACTGGCAGATTTGCTGTGTATCATCACCACGGAAGGAATGGCGCTTGAGCCAGGTATTTCTGCAAAAGCTGTCTATTGTTGCAACTTATTTTGCCTTTATTCTCTCAATAACACTGATGGTGTGGACCCTGTATTTCTTGAGGGAGGCTGAGGGATTGAGGACCAGTATGGAAGTCTTAATATGGCAGCTAATTCCAGGAGAGTGTGTTTGCTTTACACAGCCTCATTTAGTACCAAACTTTTCTTCCACATTGCGTTGGGGAGAGGGGGAGGTGTTCTTACTGCTAAATCCACCTGTGCTCTCTGTACCAGCTGACCCATACTGCTGCCAGGCTCTACCTGTAACCACGAGATGGACCTTGACAAGTCTTCCTGTCATCTTTAATTAGAAGGACAAACCTGTTAGGAGAAAACACTGTCATTTATGAAGAAGTCTTAAATCGGCTGGCCAGTCAGATTAACACTTCAGAGTGGATTTTCCGTAGAAAGCTTCAGAGTGGATAGGAATGTAATGTAAATCTAACAATCGCAAAAATTGCCTACTGTAGCTTAAATACTGAGAACTAATATTCCCTGCTGATGCCTTCAGAGGTGAGCCTCTCTTTTGCATGAAAAAGAAGGAATAAATGTACTACGTAATTGCTATGAAAAGGGCAATGAACACTTTAATGGCAAACTTTCATGAAGGGCTGGAAAGTTCAGAAAATAGCTCAAAACTTAGCTGCTTACCAAAGGTTTCCTGAGCTGCTTTTCATCAGGAATGGTGTCAGAATACCTCTGGTTGCTGTAGTAATGTAATAAAAAATTGGACTTGGTATGAGTTTAGTCCTCTTTTTCTTTCCTTCCCTCCCCTTCCCTCCCCTTCCCTCCCCTTCCCTCCCCTTCCTAATACAAATCTAAATATATAAGCATATAAACAGAGATGTGATTCATGTTAAGCTTCCATAAAATTCTGCAAAATGGTGCTGTGCAAGAAATACTGCATCTAGTGTAGCTGCTGTGCTGCTGAGATGAATTATCAGGTTTAGGAAGTTCCAGACTGTCCATTTTACTTGAAATGTGAGTGTAGGACTGAAGCAATCTGCTTAGTTCTGCACTTGTGAAAAAAATGATAGAAGTGAAATGCTTTGGAGGTGGCAGTGGTGGGGAATGAGTGAACTTGATGGCAGTCAAAAGATTCGCAGCCTCTCTCGATACAACCCAGTCTGCATGAACGTGCCCGTGTGTGTTTGCCTCAGCCTGTCCTTTGCTGTGCTGAGCAGAAGTCTCTTCCAAGCTGAAGGGCTCCCCAACCTGTACACATATTACTGCAAAGCACTATCCAGAGCAGCTGCTTCCTTTGCTAAGCAGAACTTGCTGCCTGGAAGCAGCTGCTGCCTCTGCTGGTGGTTAACAGCTGAAATAAGCTTGGGGTTGTCTTGTCACAGAGGCCTCAGCATCCTTCATCCACTTGAAACCGGGAAAGAAGCTGCTTGCTAACGGGGAAGGTCACCTGCCAGTGCTCTGCTGCAGCTGGCTTGGTGCTGTGCGTGGGAGACTGGGAGAAACTCTGGCAAGGTAAGGGTGATTGAATGCATTTAGGCAAAAAGGGGGCCTCTCTAGGGATCTGCTGATCTACACAGTTAAGCTTAAATTCGGCAACCTTAGTAGAGGGCATTGATGTCTATTAAAGTGATAGGCACTATTAAAGTAATAGATAAAGTGTGTGGAGTTTGGAATTGTTGCAGTTACCAGAGATTGCTGAGCAGCCAAGGCAGAGTTTTAAATGTCAGCACTGTAACCTGTTCTGTAGCTGCATAACATCATTGTGAGCATGGCAGCTCTCTGCCTTTTTATTATTCTCTGTAACAGGGCAGAGTAGACGCATGCAGTAGATGTGCACAGCTAGGAGTAAAGAAGTGAGGCATTGGAGCAGGTGTTGAGGAACACTGGAGTTCATGCTCTGAGCATCAAGTTGCTGGGTGAGAGGGATTTGGGTGCCGAGCAGTCACAGTCTGCATGTTCTTGTGGAGAAAATACACACTCTCACACTCTAAGATGTGCCTGAGAAACTGGCAGCTCTCCAGACTAGCTGGCTCTCTGGATGAGGCTGGCAGAAGAGCTGCAGGGAGCAGCTGGGATCCCAACAGCTACAGTGTGGGTGGATTTCCCTTGTCACTCTGCGTTTTCAGCTTGAGAGATGGAAGGGACTAGGGAGCGGGAAAGCAGAGCAGGTTAGGTGAAGAAGGGTCTTAAGGGCTTGTATGGTAACAACCAGGTGTCGTTACTCAGTGGTAGCTCTTTCACACACCACGTCTCTGATCTGTCCCTGCGTGGAGTTTGCATCACAATTTGCTTCCCAACTGCGATGGAGCGCTTGCCTGAAATGCAGGGCAAAGCATTAGATGGACTGAAAAATGACAGCATGGTGTCATCCCTGTGGGGCAGTGAGGCACAGGTTTGGAGGAAGCCTGAACCAGCTCATCAGGAGTTGCAATTGCTGGCATCTCCTAGAGAAAAACAGATCACGGCACCGCCAGCCTGTCTTTCTGTTTGGAGGCCTGGTGCAGGAGAAGAGGCCAGCGAGCACATTTGCATGGTGTATCCTGTGGTGCTTTGCTGCTTCCAAGGAGCCTGGGCTCAGGGCTTGCCCTTCTCGTGTCAGTCCTGCTGCTGTGGCGCATTCTGGGCCCGCGAGTGAGCAAAGGAGGATCGATGAGTTTAATGGGATCTCTTGCTGAAGTGCATGTCCTGAACAGTCTGAAAGTGCTCGGTCAGCTCTGCTGCTCTAGCCACTCAGCTTTGCAAATGTGTGAGCTGGTGAGCATGCATGCCTCATGTAATAAGGGGAGGAACGGTCAGCTGCCCTCTCTTTTCCCTCTTTGAGCACATAATCAGGAAAATAGAGTGCCTGCAAGAAGCTGAGGAAGAACTAAGTGATGGATGCTGTTTGGTCGTCGTCTGTGTTCTGGTTAGATGACTGTCTCTGGAAGTGTTAATTCTAGCAGAGGCAGCTCGCAGCGCTGTGTCTGTGTGTACCCGACCTGTGGAAAATCTTCAGAAGGGTGGAAAAGGGTTTTGCAGGACTCTGCACGCTTTAATTTCCTCTGTGGCTCCAAGACCCTGCTGGAGTGGAGTGCGTGTGGCTGAGGTCAGTGCACGGCAGCGAGTGCTCCTTCAGCTCGACGTCTGTAGTTGGGTTTGACTTGGCGTGGGGTGTGCGAATAGTGGTACTCCTGTGCCCGAAGATAAAAACCTGCTTCTGATATTTCTGTTGCATACATAGTTTCACAGATGATCTTTCTGGACTTCCCACCAGATGACCTCTTCTAGGACTATGTGGTTAGGAATTTAAGAGTTTCACTTTTCCTGCCTGAAAAAGAGATTTTTTTTTCCCCCCCCTGTCATCTGTTCCAGACCTAGTGGGCATCCAGACAGACCTAGTGGGCACTCTGGAGAGTTTGACAACACCAGTTTGTTTTGCTTACAGCTTGCATGGCTTGAAGTGGTTTGGTCAGCTCTCTAGGAAGCCCTATTCAACCTCATTTAAATGTAGTAAACAAAAAGGGTCTCAAAATTGTGATTCAGCACTGTAACAAGGTGCTGAGAGCTCCATTCCGAGCAGTGCAAGTGTATGGTTCCTAGGAGCTGGTCTAGAAACAGGATTCCCTGTCTGGAGGGCTGACTGGCCAGGGAAGCAGCTAAATCCCAGACAGCTTAGGCCTGTGTGTCAGATCGAAATGTGCTTGAAGATGTGCTTCACATGTCGATGATCCTCACCAGCTGAGGAGGGCCAGCAGAGCAGCCCCGCGATTACTCTGCCTGCACAGCCACCAAGGGCCGAGTTCCCCCTGCCCTAGGTTGCTGCAGAAAGCAGAGAAGTTCCATGGCCTGGGGCGCTGCCGTCCTTATGGATTCCGTTTTGGGGGTCGTGCTTCTCCCTAGTGCAGGGGGCTTCATGTGCTTGCCCGGTTGCCCTGTACTTGCAGCGGTGTGGCACGGGGATGAAGGGGGTGAAAGACACCTTCACGGGGATGAGGGTGTATCTGGGGGATCGTCTGCTGTTGTTGCTGGGTTTGTTTTCGATTGTGAACAAAAATGGAGAGAGCGACTTGTCAACACCGATGCACTGTGTGGGGGGGATGGTGGCAGGTGCCTTTGGGAGCTAGCGTGTGACCTAATTTTTATGTCAGGAAAGCCATGTATTTATTAGCACTTGGGAGCTGCAAGGCATGTTCATCATTGGTGTTGCTAAATTTCCCTGTGTCTTTATAGCACGAAAAATTGTGTGATACATAGAAATGAATCAGATCACTTTGCTGCGTGACGCTACCTTACCGTGACAAGGAATACGCTGAGCCAAATCCTGCCTCTAACTCTGTGTGTCTGTAGTGAGTCACTGATTGCACACTGTGTGTAGTGACTAATAAAATATGTTGGCGTAATATTGTTGTCCCATGTTGTAATTATAGAAGATAAATTCGGCAATTTCAAAATAACAGCAAACGTCTGCGCTCATTTCTGTACATGAAGGGAAGGGAACCTCAAATGAACCATTTAAGACTGGAAAGAAGGAATTCTTCAAAGATAACAACTTGTCTGGGAACCTGAAGGCTGATATTTCTTTATTTATTTAAACGCTATTGTTGCAACCATTATGGCAAATGCAGCGGCATGTTCACTGCAGTTGAACTGGCCCTGAAAAGCCCCACGTGCCCCTGCAGTTTCTGGAAGCACAAAGAGCTGGTGGCCTTGATGGTCTTGGGGAGGAACCGGTCATCGCCAAAGTGACTCCGTGGGGGCCGCTGCTTTTAGCCTGTTCTGGGTCCCAGAGCGGTCTGTAGGAAGGAGCTGTCTCCAGGAGAGGCCCCGTTTCCCACAGAGGGTCAGATGAGTTTGCAAGGCAGGGGTTGGAGTTTTATTCCATTATCTTAAACTGTGTATGATTATTTTTTATTAGCTTTGCTTCTGTGGGGATGGGGTATCAGAGTGTTAAGTGCCAAGTAACTAACTGTAGTATTTGCAGCGTGGTAGATGAGAATGGTCGTTGTGAGGGCAGCTGGTCCGTGTCCTATGCAGACCTCTAGATGCGACTGGGACGTCTCTTCCTGCTGTCGGACTGCAAAACGTGCCAGGCCTCCTTCTGGGGCTCTGTGTCATCACCCAGAGCAGCTGGCCATGGCAAGCAGGGCAGCAAACTGGCTGGTGGCCCAAGGCAGTCCGCTCAGCCAGCAACTCTGATAGGAACAGAGTGCTGCCATCTGCTTTCTCATCCATCATTTCAGTCTGTTTGAAGATGTGTGTGAAAACAGCACACCTGACCTGTAGTACTTCTTTACCGCTCATTTCCTCAGCATCCCTGCACAGAGGAACCTCCAGGGAAGCTACTTATTACCCAAACAGAGGGTGCTTTTTGTCTGCAGTGAGGGAGGGTGTAGTGCCTGGCCAGCTGATGCTATTACACGTGAAGTAGCAGAGCTGAGGATGTCCCTACTTTGCTTTACAAGACTTCTTAAGGTTCTCTTCCTTTCTGCGGTGTCAGTTTGCCTGGAAGAGGCTTAAAATCATATCCACTTCAAATTGTGAAGAATCTGAGTACAGCAGCAGGTTTAGGGCTTTATTTATTTTTATTAGCCAGAAGATCAGATCTGGAGGAGAAGAGCAAACTCAATTAGATCAAAGATCAGTTTTAAGTTTGAGATTATTAATACTGTATTTCTCGCAGATCTCAGCACTAGCAGGGGAGGTTTGATATGCCCCTGAGTTTATAGGCAACTGTTCCAGTTGTGAAAAGGTTAAGTCCTGGGTACCCTTTCTGGATGTAACAAAAATGTACATACGCAGATAGAAACCTCCGTTTCCAGTTTGGGCCTATCAGCCTGTCAGTTTGCCAGGGATTAAGAGCTGTTGGTGAACATGGATGCATCCAGCCCCTCTCTCTTGTCTAGGGGCATCATACTCAGCTTAACACTCTGGTAGATGTTTCTGGACTCCTGTAACGTTCATGAATTGTCTCCCCATATGTGAGAATCAATTTATCCGGAGAGTGGCATGTCTAGCATGTTCAGAATAACGTAGTAAATTCACTAAGTGGTGAGCAGAAAAGGCGTGATGCATCTTTCCCACTCATCATCACTTTAGTAACTGCGTCCAGAAGAGAAGGGTTCATTCAGGCTTTAGGTTCTACACATCTTGATTGTGATAGTGTCTCCCTACTGCTGTCAGGTGGATTCCCTTTCACAGGGCTCCGGAAAATAGGCAGCATTCAAATCCTATTTTGCTTTAAAAGCTTCTGTGCTCTCTATCTAGTTTGTATGTAGTAGCATCCCCTCTGTTTTCTACCAAAACGCTCTTGATGTCCTGCAGAGATTGCAGTGGTTTTTAAAAGTGTCTGTTCAGCTACAGCAGCCCGAGAGAGTTAAGACTGAGCTCTGCTAGTGGGATCAATAGAACCTCGCATGACTGTAAAAAGAGCTGGCTGTGCTGCTGATGGACTCTGACTAGCTGTCAGCTGATGTTAAAGGTGAAAGACGCTGCAAAGGCTTTTTGTAGATTATCTCCTCGGATAGTAAAACTTGTACAGGCAGGATTGACTGATGATGCGTGCCAGTAAACATCAACTGTGGAAGACGCGTAGAGGAGCACCATGGTCAGGCTTTGATCCTGAACCCTTTGTGGTTTTGTGGGTAATTCTTAGGTGCTTCGTGTAGGATCTCTGCCCTCATTTAGGCAGACTAAGCATGAGTATGAGACATCTTTAGGAAAGAGTCTTTCTGACTTGGAGGCTGCGTAGTCCCTGCAAGAACACAGCGATTGCAAATCACTCCCTGGTTGTAAGTATGTAGCACTTCTAATTCCTTGTCACCATCATTTCAGCATCAGTTATAGTGCCTCTTATGACATTAGACCTGCTTAGTGAAAATGAAATATCAATGTTAAGATGGTAGGCAGGAGAGCAGGCAATCTCCTCTGTCATCCGTATAGTAAGTCACCCTTCCTGTGCAACTATATTCTTTCTGTCACTTGCAATTCAGTGCTTTTACCCTCCCACTAAGGACATGTTCAAGGCATTTGCCTTCCACTGTCAAACCAGCCCTTGACGGTCTTTTGTTTTTGCTCTTAGCTCCAAACTCACTCACAAGCTGACTGTGCTTCCCTTCAGTCGTCCTCTGTTCCTAGGACCACTTTCCCAAGCTAACTGGTAACATTCACTGCAATTCTCCTGGTAGCTCTTCAAGTCTGTCTCCTTTCTACCTTCCATATCGTTTTCACAAAAACCGCGTTTACACTGCTTCTACACGTTGGACGGTCTAGGGAATGCCAGCATTGCTTCCCAGCTGTTAATTAACCTTTAGAGTACTTTCTGTGAATATCAATCCTAGTTCCTCAAGTTTTCAGTGCTAATTATTTTTCATGTCTTAGCATTTCAGACATTCTTGTGCTCTTTAGAGTGTTTGATTCTGTCGTTAACCCTGCGTGTGCTGGAAAGCTGGTGTTTGAAGGACAGAGGGTGAAACAGAAATAATCATCCAGTTGTTGATGCCGCTTGCAGATTCACCCGTCTACTGATCAAGTGGCACTCTGAATACCCTTGGAGCTCACCTGTCTGTCCAAATTCTGCTCTGTCCCCACACACAGATGACATGTCCTTTGATGTCTCCTGGTTCGCGGTGCGCTCCTTCGCCCTGGATAGAGAGCCTGTCTTGCTGGCCTCGCTGGACCGCAGAGGGATCATGACACAGAGCAGGAGAAATGGGAGCAGTGATCTCAGCCTGGAGAGAATCAGCCCGCTGGAATTCCGCCTCCGTGTGTACAGCTGCGAGGACCATGACTTTGGGAACCACTACTGCGTAGTGACGCCGTGGGTGCGCTCTGCCACCGGGGTATGGCAGCGGGAGCCCGACATCAAAGCCAAGCCCATCTTTCTATCCGTGAAAATGGATGGTAAGAGATTGCAATGTGTGTGAGGGGGTGTAAGCCGCTGTCATGCCTTTCAGTGGCAGATATTCCTGAGGTTATTTTTAAAAGTGACTGTGATAGTCTGATTAGATTTACTGTCTTTTTTTCTGTTGTTGTTGTTTTCAACCTCTAACTCAAACTTCTGTAATGTGGCTAGGCATGAATGGATCACACAGAGCTGAGTGTTCTCTTTCTTGATCTAGTGTTGATGTTTGCATAGCTGGGGCATCTTTTAATTAAGGCTCAGCATTCTCTCCAAGCGTTAACCCTCCTGTTGCCTGCAGGAGGAAGCCTTGGTTTGCAGCTGGGGTGTGTTGAAGTACAGAGTCAGGCACGGTTAATATCAAAGCTGAGAACAGAGCACCAGAGCCCTGACTTCCTCTCCCCACTAACCGCAGAACGGGCTGCACCCTGCACTTTGTCTCGCCCACTTGTTGCAAGCGTTGCTAGACTTTCATGAGAAGCAAGATGCACACGAGGTGCCTATGGTGAGGACCTAGCCTAGGTTTGTGCACTGGAAGCTTCCTTCTCAGCAACATGAGGAGAGGTCATGCTGGGAGGCCCCAGGAGCTTGAATGATGCCAATTTAGGCATGAACTTTGGAGTAGGATTAGACAGAATTGCTTAGTGTTAGCAAATGCATAGCTGTAATCCAACAAAGGATAAATAAATCCAGTCTTTGCCATTTGGAGAACTTCTTTTATAAAAAGAATACAGCTTTCATTTGCCTGTGGGGAAACCTTACAAGGCTTTTGTTTGGGGAAAGAGGTAATGGAATAGCTCTTGAAAGTGGCTCCTCTGTGCTATCTCACTCAATGGTTTCTCTAGTGCTTCTAGTCTCCCTGAGGGTTTGGAGTGGTGAAGAAGAAGGAAAGAGAGGGTGAGGAGGTGAAACTAAATAGACCAGTCTTTGAAACCTCAAAAGGCAGAAGTTAGGAAGGGAAATTAGTTTAATTCCCTTCTGAAATAATTAATCTGCCCATGACAAAGGTGTGTGCTTTTTCTCCTTTCTTAGGGAAAAAACAAGTAAAGGCCCTTTGAGTTTCTCAGTGATGTAATGACTTTGTTTGCCTTCCTCTTTCAGTTCTGAATGCTTTCAAATACCCGCTGTTGATTGGCATTGGCCTGGCCACTGTCATTGGACTCCTATCCTGCCTCATCGGCTACTGCAGCTCCCGTTGGTGCTGCAAGAAGGAAGTGCAGGAAACGAGACGAGAACGTCGCCGGCTCATGTCGATGGAGATGGACTGAGTGTGGGAGCCAAAAGCAATCGCGTTTTGTGAGAGACTCGCAGGGATCTTGGACTGTGCTGAGACACTCACTTGCAGGCCCAGACAAGACAGTGCGTTTCCTCTCCGATTTCAGCCTGAACCTCAAGCTTCTCCTTGTTACACATCATGTCCTGACAGTGCTCAGGTCATATTTAGCAACTCAGAGTTCTCCTTTTCCAGCAGCACTTTCTGCACAGGGAAAAGTCCTCCTAATGTGCAAACTCTTGAGCCTTCTTTCAGCAGGGCCCTGTAACAAAATTCACCAAGTTCCCTTTTTTATCTGTTTATTTTCTCTCCCCTCATGGTTTTGAAAAGATTTGGTATGGTGGGGAAGGGGATGGGTGTAGGAAGGTGCTGGTAGAAGTGTTAAGCTTCCATCATGTTAACCAATCTGCTCTTCCTGCCCCCTCATCACCCTTCCTCTGCCCACCCTCGTGTCTGACTCCTCTGTGTGAGGACAAAGACTGAAGAAGAGGTGCTTGCTGATGCCTCCTGAGGCTGCTCCAGTGAAGAGCTGCTTTACGGCTGTGACATGCCTTCTCTGGCTTTCAAAGAGTTTATGGTCAAGTCCAAAACAGCCTGCCTGGAAGTTTGAGATGTTTTTTCTTAAGGATTTTTATATTTTCAGCATTTAAAATTCTTAGCTGTGGTGAGTATGGGCTGGCTTAGTAACTCTGAAGAGTCAGTCCTCAGACAAGCATTTCCTGGATCTCCGCCTATGCCACCTTCTCCTCTCACCTCTCTACCTTCCCTTCTCCCTGCTCAGCGGCTCCTGTTGCGCCTCAGGCTGTTCTGCTCGTGGTAGTAGGGCAGTGTGATGTGTAGGAGTGTGGCCCAGCTTTCTGCCAGTCTCAGCAGAGGAAAGCTTGCCTTGGTGGTCACCGTATGGCTCATGAAAAAGCTGTGGTGAGTCCTTGTGTGTAGTTGGCCAACCAATAATCACACTTAGGGGAAATTTGGAAGCTCTGCATTACAAATGCATAGGCTACACTAACACTGTTGATGCTGGTCCCTCAGTGATAACTCCTGAGCCTGTGAGCAGAGTCTGAGGTCTGTGGTAGCTAAAGTGCAGCTCAGGTTTCCTTCAGAGTAGGAGTAAGAATTGGCCCAAGAGCAAGGAAGAATCCTTCAGGTTCCAGTGATCCTGGTCTCGTGCAAAAGGCCCTCTGTTCCCGGGCCTGCAGCAGGACTTTCCCCAAGCATTTGAGGCATATTTCTAGGTGCTATAAGAAGCCCTGCTTTGGTCTTCCACGTACTCTGACCTAGCTCCTAACAGGGAGCAGCTCCTTTTCTTGGCAGCTCTGTATTCCCAGCACAGCTGGTGTTTTAAGCAATAAAATTCAGAATAAAGTTACTGTGTATAAACAAGGAAGTAGGACTGTATCCTTTCGTGGCATAACAACCATGGTTTGGCTCGTGTCAAGGAGGGCGGGCTGTCTAGAGCTGAGGCCAGGGCTCCATCATTTTTACTTTTTTCTTTTTTTTGAGGAGGAAAGGTGTTAGATGAGGAAATTCACAGAAGGTAGTGGCGTTGCTGTACTGCTGCCAATCTAAACATTAATTATGTCCTTGATTATCTCCTTCACTAGCACCTCCTCCCGGTGCACATTCCAGAGGAGCTGCCGGTCTAATATTCTTGCTATTATGATGGCTTCATTTCATATTAGTACTTGGGGAATCTTCACTCAGTGCTGTAGCTGTTCTAGATTGAGTTTTGAGTTGGGAACTTTTATGTTGCAAACATTAGGAATTTTGTTCGGAGGCTGCTGAGGTTTTTCTGGAAAGCCCCACGCACCCGCACTCATGCACGTGTCTAATTGGAAGCTGAATGAGAGACTGTCACAGTGGGCTCCACTTCTGAGTGGGGACTTGCGACTGCAGTTTGCCTCATAGACATTTTATATAGTGATCTAAAACTGTCATACCCCAAACTTTTAAATCTCTGTGAGATCTTGGCCTGAACATCCATAGAAATTTTTCTTTGTTGTTTTTCTCTGTGGGGACCTTTAAAAGGGCCTGTCTTGCAGGCAACTGTTGCTGCATCTACTGAGGAACAGGGCTGAAACAGTCTCTAGCTTCCACTGTGAAAGCCCAGGAATCTGTCTTCGTGCTTTCCAAAGGAGAGGAGCTGAGGAGAGGATTCATTCGGGTACCACATTGACAACAAGAGTTTTTTCTTCCACTCCTGTTCTGCTTGCTGTAGTAAAATCTTGCTTTTTCCTTGGGTGTTCTTGGACAGCAGTATGATATTTTGAATTCTAGGTCTCCTTTCTACACTGACCTTCAGTGGCTTCTTTCCTGTTTTACCATCTGCTTTGCTCACTGCAGGCTTGTGGCATTGGGGGATTTTGAGAGGGCTTGACCTGGTTAAGTTTCAAGCATGGCATCAGTCACTTGTTCTCCTTGACGACTGAACTTTTGTTTATGTGCTCTTCGTTAAATTTGGGGGGGAAAGAGGATTGTGACTGTAATGCAATAATTAGGGAATGAATGAGCAAGGAACTGCCAGCTCTTCCCAAGCACACAACACAGCACACTTTCTCCCTGCTGGAAGAAACTCAGGGTTATTTTGATCAGGACTCCCTGCCACTTTAGTGAAAGTTCCCCATGCCCTTAGTAAATTTTGACCATCCTTCATGGCATGTAATAAACCATCCTTGTCATTCCAACTGAAGCAAGTTCACCACTAGCTCGTGCTGCTGCCAGCCCCGTGGAAGGCAATGCTGCATCCCCTTACACCTTGTTTTTGCTGTAGCTGGGAAGGCTAGAAGCTGAGGGGCTAGACTTGCCCCACAGATTTCCTTCTAATTGTGCCAATTTTGTATTATTCCCCTTTTTTAAAATACTCGGGCAATCTTACCTTTATTGAGAAAATGTCTTGGTCACTTTCCGTGTTTTTTATTATTATTATTTCCTGTGTGATCGGGTGCGTGTGTACGTGAGTGGAGATGTGTGTGATATGGTTGTCTATTAACCCTGGAGCGTGTCAAGAGAGTTGGCTGCCTGAGAGGCAGTACAAGTGTCCCCATCCTCCCAGCCGTGACCTGCGTTACTGTCCAAGGATCCTAAGGGCTCACATTGGTCTTCCTCTGTTTGCTTTGCCACATCTCTTGGTTAAGCTGGTGAATTCCTCCAAGCACTGGGAATTTGATCCAGGACAAGCTTGAACGTTGTATTGCAGAAGGACAAGATACTTTCTTTCATTTGTTTTGATTTCAAAGTTATAAAATGTTTGGCACAATTCCAGACTGCAGGTACCGAATAGTTCTAACAGTGCTGTGTAAAATGTTTCTTTTTATGTTAAAAATAAAGAGCGAACCTTTTTTGATTAAGTGTGTGCAGTGGGTCTTGGTCTTTGAGCTATGAGCAGTTCTTGCCTTGTAGCTTGTCCCTATGCAGACAGTGTTGTGGAGGTAGGTGTCAAATACAAACCTTACAATGTTGCTCCAAGCACTGCTTACCATATGAAATAAGGATTGTCCCTAATTTTTGGCAGATTTAAATAATTTGTCTACATTTGTGTGATGAATCAGGGCTCCTTATTGAATCTATGCTGTTTCTCCCTCCTCTGAAAGTCAACTTTTTTGAGGAAGTATCAGTTTTATTAGTGTTAGGGCCATAATTCAATCAGAAGTGTGTGTTTAATATTAGTTGTAAAACCTGGGCATTTTATATTGAGTCTTTCTTGACCTTTCCCTAAGCATACCCATTTCTAAGGTAGTAGGATGAATATCAGTATCGTTGCTCCTGTTTGTCTTGCCAATGGATTAATCCATTTTTTTTCCCCCTTGTATTTATTATGGCACTATCTGCAGCTGCAATGTAAGGATACCACAATAACACAGTAAGAAGCTGACTTCTTTCCCGACAAGAGACTGCTTGGTGCAGAAGCAGTTTTGAGAGGCCGAGACTGGCTTTGAAAAGATGAGTTTGTGTTCGGGTTGGTGCTTCGCCTGCCTGAGGTTGCTGCCGGCTGGCCCACACTCCTGCTAAGGGAGGATCTTTGGCTTGGTCTTGTGGTCTTGCAGCCCATGTCAACAGAGACATCCCCTGTGGTGGGTTCCTCCGGAAAGCTCGGAGGCAGAACCAAGCTTTAAGTTCTTCAAGGGGGTAGGATCTATCAGCAGAGATAGGAAAAGGCTCTGAATGATCTCTGATTCCTCAGCAGAGCTGCCGTTAGCTGCAAGCATACATGTACGCTACCGAGTAGGGAGTGGGATGCTTGTGAGGCAGCAGCCTTTGTAGCAGTGCAGGTCACGTATCTCCATGGAAGTATGGATTAGCTGCAAGCGGTCATGTCCCTCCACCTCCCAGGATGACCTGGATCTTGCTGCCCTGCATGTAGCAGTGTTAGGATTGTTTCCTAAAGAGGAAAACAGCCAAAGCCTAAAGCTTGGGGGTGAGAGCTGTAGGCTGCTCCTCTGAGTATTGCTACGAATGACAAGAGTCTCTGCAAAATCAGTTATCTGCCACGGTTTGACACTGCTATCTGCCTATGGAAATACTTAGCTGCCTAATACAAGAGGCAGACTGGAAAGCACTTCTCTGTCAGAGCCTGGGTACTTGGTGGCTTCTGCAGCACCAGGCTTAGGCCATGTCGTTACTTGTTCCTAGAGGCTGCGTACAGGGGCTGCCCACTGTGGGGCCCAGTTGTGCTGTGCTGGCTCTGGCTAACTGCCCTGCTCAGTTCAGGGCTAGTCCTAAGGCCTTGGCTGGGCCAAACCAGACTAGCATTGCATAGTGTGCTTGAGGATAACCATGTTGTGTAGGTGAGGAACCTGATCATGCAAATCTTCCTGAGAAAAACTACTCTTGGGAGCATTTGAGTGGGATTTTACATTTTTACGATTGCAGGGGGTTGTGGTACCATAGCAGGTAACAGGAGAGAGTTAGATCATCAAGGAAGAGCCTTCAGCAGCTGAAGCTGTGTTGTTACACTACTGAGGATAAAGCTAATGGTAATCCTTGTATGAGGTAAGTAACGTGGCTAAAATGCAGCATGTGGCCTTCCATGCACTTTGGCTCCCACAAGTTTCTTAAAGCCTGGGCTGAAGTGGGGGATGCTTCCCCCTCCCCTGCGTATGGAAGCTGCAGTATGAACAAAGTACGTGTTGGGTATATGAGAAATCACAGAGAAGATTCACAGAGAAGATCTCTGAGAGAAGGGGCTGGGGTTTGCCCTCTCTGGAGACTTCACCTCTGCAAAGGCCTTGAGTACATTGATATATGCTAAATGGGGAAAGACATATGAAAGCCGTATGTGCCTGCAGTCAAATGCAAGTTATCAATGCAAATAAAATGCTATTAAGCTCTCCTCTGATATACAGGTGCATCCTCTTTCTGTTTGTCCACTGTCTTGCTGTTCATACCTCAGTATTTTGTTCCCTCTGCCTCTTTTATTTCCTGTCCTTCTTTCATACATCCCAGAGTGCATCTCTTTTTGCCTTTGCCTTCTGGACTGATGTTTGTGTCTCTGCATTTCTTTTTTGCTTATCTCTCTGCAGGGAGGTACTGCTGCTGCATCCTTGAATCATCTGCTGAGAGCTCAATCTTTAGGACTTTTAGGACTCTCAATCTTTAGCTTAATCTTTAGGACATCATTTGCCCACTGCAAATGATCTGCAAAGCTGGCTACTTCAACATGCCTACGAATGATCTTTTAGTCATGGAGACTCCAGAGAATATGGAAAAAAATTAAGCTCCTCTGATGAGGAAATGAGTCCAAAGAGACATTTGGATTCCCTTTGCCAAAGCAGAAAGGACAGATTTTCTAAAGATGATGCTTATGGCCTGATTACTCTTGAGTGGCTGCTTGCTGTCATAATACAAATGCTGCTCATTATCTGTGAGCTCCAGGCAGGCAACCTTTATGCTGAACATTATGAACTAGTGTGAAACAAAGCACATTTGTTTTTTGGGTAGTTGTTTGTTTACTTATTTTTTTGGTAATTTTGATTGGATTCATGTTTTGCAACCAGACTAGTCATCCTGGACAGATACCTCAAGAATGCAATTTATCTGACCCACTTGAGGCTTATATTTTACAATACAAACACGTGAAGGGGCCCATTTCTTGCCATCAGCTATAAAGGAGGCTAGGGTGACAAACTCACCTTTGATAGGAAAAATAGTAGCTCCCTCTAGTGATGGTGTAGGGAAGGAGGAAGGAAGCGTGGGCAGGTAGTTGATACTGTTAAACCAAGACGCTAATTATGCATCCTCAAATTCTGATGATATTCATCCTTACACAGCCTATGTTTTGGAAGAACAATCTTAGGGTAGATTTAATCCTGACCTTTCTTTTGCCATGTTTATAGTTACTTGCATAACTTCTCTGTCTCTGTGTAGAGTAGACCTCAGATTGCAGTACCGGGTTGACTAATGGCTTCAGCTCATCCTTAACTGTGATGGATATCCCTTGCTCAGGTCCTGGTCTTCAGCCGTGCAGCTTTCTTGCCATGTGACTGCTGGAGTTGGATCCAAGTCTTACACCGAGGACCCTGGTGTGCCAGCCACAAATGGTGTCCAGCACTTCTGAATCCGACGCAGCCAGTGGACGAACCACGAGGGAGTGGCCAGTCTTCTTGAAGCATTTATTTAGAGCCAAATCACTGCCAATAAGGTGAGTTTTCCAGCAACGAAAAGGACAATGTCCTTCTCCTTTTTTGGCTGTTTGGCCTTTTTCCACAGGAATAGATGGTACCAGCTCTGCTTTCTGTCACCGTCTACTTCCTTTTCTTCCTTCCCATCAGTCTCTGCAGCCTAACGAACACTAGCAAGGCTGTTCTCTTAGCTCAGAAATGTTTGTCTCTGATGTCTCAGGGAGAGCCCTCTCAGAAGCTGACCTCTGAGTTCCCAGCCTGGCAGAAGCAGCTTGCATTTGCTTTTGAAACAGGATATTAAGGTCCTTTTGAAGCTGACAGCCTTGCCCATAGCCTTTTAAGTGTGTGCAGAGATGTCCTTGTCTGGTGCCATTATCTTTTTCTTTCCCTCCTCCTCCCTTCTCCCACAGTTCCCTGTGCTCATCCAGAAAAGTCTTTGGTAAGTCACTGTTCAATAACTTCTCCCTCCTTCACCTGGTTGTATACAGTGTTAACAAAACAGCTCTCAGGACCCCTAACCACAGCATTGCTGTGTTTAAACCTTACCTTACCTTCTGGGCGGCAGCAACATGTCTGAGTTGCTGCTTCCCACTTGACTGAGGCCTCGTTTCAGTGGTGAGAGATGTTTCTCGAGCCTGTGGGAGAAGCAGGGGAAGCGCTGCAGGCTCTGTTAGACGGGAGGCCTCACGCAAAACTAAGATCACTGGTTGCCCCCTTCAAGCTAACTTGGGCAGCAGTAGCAACCATGAAGGAGGAGTTTGTTTGAAACTGAGACACACAGCAGTCCAAGCACATGGAAGTGAAAGCAATCATGCACACCTGGAGTTTGTCTTGATGCCTGCTCCATGAAGGCTGTGTACCTCAGAGGTTCTCGCTAGCGTTCCCTGCAGTTCCTACCTTTGGTTTGAAGGAAGTAGGTTTGGCTTAGTGTAAGTATAACTGTTTGTGTGACTATAGCAATGACATTTGCCTCCAGCGCGAATGGAGGATAGCAGCAGCAACAGCACTGACACTGCCTGCACCACAGTCTGCTCTTCTCCTCTCGGGATGCTCACGCAGCAGCGAGGGAAAATAGGGTTCATGGCATGTTGATCAGGATGTTTGACCCAAAACGTTGCTGAGGAGTGTCAGAGGGTGACATATGGGAGTAGAGCATCTTTTGAACTTGCAGAAACAACTGTCGGCTAGCTAAGAACACCCAGACCCCTATGCAAACATGCTGATGCTCCATTATACTCCAGGGTCCCACTATGGCAGCCCAGCAGGCTCCAGGCTTAATTTCTCTAGAAAGCCTGAGGATCTACATTTGGGGAGAAGGTTGAAATCCACAAATGAAAGGTGCTTTAGGAACTTCAGAGCACCTGAATTTGGCAATTTGGGGCTTTCAAAAGGCACTGTTCTGGTTTTGGTAATAGATGTTCTGAAGTTGCTGTCTTTCCCATGATTTCAAATGAACGAGGGAGAGGGAATCTGTTTCTGTTATCTGAGCTGTCAATAAAGCAAGGGCTTTGATGCAGGGTGAGCTATAAACATAGTGCTGCTACTGCTCCCTCGCTTTCCTCGCTTCAGGCGTGTGGCTGTATATCAGACCATCACTAGTGCTAGTGCAGACAGAGACTTATCCTCCTGAGCAGTAAATATGGGGTTTTCAGTGCATGTACACACTGGGCCTTCCCCTGAGTAGCCGTTCTGCTGCAGCCTGCAGCCTCTCGCTGTTGCAGTCTTAGCCCCTAAGTTGCCTGTATCTGGCAGTCGGGTGCTGTGCTTGCTACCGCAGGTTTGGGGATGGTGAAAAATCAGCATGCTTTCAAATTCAGTCACTGCCATCAGACAGCCTTGGAGAGCCAGTTCCTCCCTCTACATCTGGAGAAGCACATGCATTGTACAGCTTCCAACGAGACCTGGTAGGACAGTGACTCCCTACTGCAGCCACTGGTGTAAACGGATTTTGGCAGCTGGAGTTATCATATTTTTCAGCTTAAATGTATTTAACAATTGGCTGCAGCAATGGCTCTTTAATTCTCTTGCTAACACTTCCAGGGCAGCTGTTTAATTTTTTTTAAACCCTCTTGCTTCTGGAAATCCTGTAATCGAATCCAAGCTCTGTCAGTCTAATTAGTTTTGAAACGTAGCTTCTCCACAACTTAGAGACCTAAATAAGCAGCTTAATATTAAAACCCAGCTTCTCTCCCAACACTTAATACTTTATGTATTCCCTAACAGAAGTTCCTCCTGAACAAGAGCCTCCTGTTATTGTTCTCCATGTTTTCCCTCTTAACCTCTTTCTCCCCTTCTGCAGCCTTTGCTGTCACTGCATCTCTCAATTGCTGTCTGGTCTTTTTGGTTCCCCTCTGCAGCTCTCTGCTTCTAAATAGTCTTTCATCATGGTGCTTGCTTAAAAGATGCTCATGCTGCTTTGAATGGTGGCGCAGCAAGGTTTGTGGGCAGCGCGTAGCATCTTCTAGCACCACGCAGCAGCTGAGCCAAGCAGGGGGCTGCCTTTGTCACCTGTGTGCTGTCGGGAGCTGGGCCTGCACGTGCTCTGCCAGGGGGATCGATGCAATTTAAAGAAAACGGGCTGCACTGCCTCCGAGGCAAACCGCGCAGCCGGAGCAGCGTGATGCAGCTCGGAAAGGGCAGATGCAGAGCGGCGGCCTCTTTCCAGACGTGCCACGTGCTCTCGTTCCTTCTTGGCGTGCTGTGAGGGGCTGGCAGGAACAGCACCCTCCCCACCGCCTTGGCCTCCTTGCAGCATCGCCGGCGTCTGTGCAGCTCTCCAGGGGCAGGTCACCCCTGCCAGCCCCCCAGCCGAGCATGCCCAGCCATGGCCACAGCCCTCAGCCCCGACCAAGGGGTGAAGTGGGGAGACAGTGGGTGTTGGAAAGAAGGGTTTGATGAAGTGCTACAGCAGCGTTTCATCTCCTCCTTCTTCAGCTGGGGATATGACATCAGCTACGTCTGTGTTAGTGACTGGTGTGGGGCAAGAGGAGTGGATTTGTAGGGCAAGTTTGTGCTGAGGACCCAATGCTTGCCCTCACCGTGTCTAGGGGGCAATCTTCTTTCAGATGTGCATGTGTTGGAGCTCATAGGCA
Organism: Tinamus guttatus; assembly: GCF_059628265.1. Lineage (NCBI taxonomy): Eukaryota > Metazoa > Chordata > Aves > Tinamiformes > Tinamidae > Tinamus > Tinamus guttatus. Next base: position 534,126 of record NW_028288569.1, on the reverse strand, counting down.
TGTTTCAGGAGCTAAACCAATTGGGTTTAGCTTCATCTAAAATTAACCCAGTTTCATCCTTGAAGCCCAGAGCAGTAAGATGAGGTGTCCAGGAGATTTATATCAGATCCTTAAATCAAGTATTTTTGAGCAAGACTATGAGACTGATGGAGTTATACGGATAGAGGAATGAGCTTGTTCAGATCTTGCATGCGTAGAAAATCCAAAGAAAGGAGGCCAGGGGAGAAGCTAAAGAGCATTTCTCTTATTGGGAGACAATGGGAGACATTTTTCGTATGGGGACAAGACATGAGATGAGATGTGTGGTTTAAGCTCCACTTTTATCTCTTCAGCAGAGCAGCTTCAGAACAAGTGTGTTTGCCTGCTAATGATACAATAAAAGAGAAATAATACCCCCCCCCCTTTTTTTGTCCCTGTAAGTGCCTGGCCAATTTTGTCCTTGTTTGCCTTTTTACAGGAGACATGACAGTGCAAAGGAGAGCAACCACCCGTTTCAGAAGGGAGCTGTGGGGCTCTTTCTGGTTGAGCCCTTTCTGCTTACACCTGAGAGTGACCACAGTCCTAGAAAGCTGCAGCCTTACGAGGTGGGTGTTTCTCTGTTCCCTAACCTGTTCTGTTCTTGGACATTTTTTTTATTTTATTAATTTATTTTAGTTCCTGTATCAATTAACTTTTATCCCTGCAAAATTACTGAAACAGCCCTTCTGTGCTGAAGTTCTCTGCTGTGAGTTTTGCTCCTGAAGACCATGCAACGGCGCTGTGTCTTGTGAGAGCACAGGATACACGAGATATAAGTAACAGAAGCAGCCCTCCTTACTGCTATAAGAAATGTTTATTTTCTCTGCTTTTGCTAGACTTCCTTCTAGCTTTATAGCTGTCTGACTTCCCTTGGGACTAGTTGGTGGTTTGGTTCAGCGCTGTGTCAACACGGAGATCTTCATCCACCGAAATCTCACATGGCTCCAAAAGCTGTAGGTGAAAGCCCGTGTAGCTGAGAGCTGAGCTCCCAGAAGCTGAAGCTGGAGGATTTGGGTGCTGGTGCTCTGTTGGGTGGTTTCTGCCCACAAGAGCAGCACGGAGGATTGCGGCTGAGCCGGGCGGCCCCGGGGAAGCCGGCTCCAGCTTGGCTCTGTAATCGGGAACAGTAACCAGCTGGCTTTGATGTCTGAGCAGGGCTGAGAAAACCTGATGGCAGACTTCAAAGTCTATTGTGCCAGCGTGCCTGATTATCTGTGGGCTTCTGGTACGCCCTCGGAGACAGCCACTTTGTCGTGGCAATGCTGTGCTATTCCCCAAGCCTCCCGACCCTGCCAGCCCCAACCCCTCGCTTTGGAGCATGTAATCCTTGTTTCCTGAGACCTGTGAAGCAAAAATGGGAGCAATTTTTGTTGACTCTGCCTATAGTCTGTACCCAGTGCTGTATTCCCCCTCCTCTTGGGTCACAGCAGCAGCAGCCTGCTGTGCTCGAGCCCTCTGTGGCGCTGCCTAAGGAGCTCTGAGGAGCCCACGGCCAAGCAGAATACATGGGCAGGCAAGCCTGGCCCTAAGCCCTGCATCCTGCTCTGATCCACACTGCTGCAGTGCCATGACATGAGCTGGAGGGTGAGAAGACACTGGCAGAAAGAGGGAACAGCACGGCCTCCGCATACAGTCTGGTCCCTCTAAAAGGCAGTACGAACATGGTACTGCCGCCTGCATCCTGATAACGTCCTCCATAGTGTTTCTACCTAACTAGCAGAGTGACCCTGTCTCACACTGATCCCACCACAAGCTCCAGGCCGTGCACTAAGGGAGTGTCCAGCTGGCTATTTGGGATGCTTAAAAGCCCCTGTGGATGTTGCTAGTTGCTGCTGTGCTTTCTTAGGCAGCGTCTAACTTCACCGTGACTGGCTTGGGCTTAGTAAAACTTTCCATGCCACATTTTGGCTGAGTTTTTCTGGAAGGCTTTGGCCCAAAGTGGCTAGCAGCATTCAAGAAGGTGGCCAACAGCGTGGTCCAGTGGACATGGCATAGGGCAGCTGGCTGTGGGAGCAGGCACTTAGAGGCTGTCATCATGCGCGTGAAGGCCAAAGGCAGCGTGACGTGACCCCTGGCGCTCCCACCCTGCGGGGGAGGCCGTGGTGGCCCGTCCGGGGGTGCTGCCAGCAGCCCCTGCTCAGGCGCCAGTCTGGAGGGCAGGGAGACAGCGCTTGCGCTCATGGGTCAGGCGCGTGGCCACGAGCACTGCCTGGCTCGGAGGAGGCGAGTCCTCCCTGCAGGTGCCAGCAGGGATCTTCTGGGCTATCCAAGAAACATATTCCCTGCCTTCCCTTCCCTATCTTCCCCAGGAAGATGAGACAAGGGTGTCTCTCCCAGTCTCCTCACAGACTTGGCTTCACTGATGTTGCTTCTAAAAGAGCAATGTTATCTTTGCAAAGGATTCTCTGATCCTCTTGCTTTGCACATCCTTGCATGGTTATTAGCCCTGCCATATGTTTGGCTATACTGATTTCCCAGGAAGGAAGGGAGTAAGATTTAGACTGCTATCCCAAAAAGAGGGAGCTGTTTCTGTCCACAGAGCATCATCATTGCTGGTGATAGGGCTGGGTAAAGCAATCCTATTCTCCATGGTTTCTTTATTGCAAATGTAAACAGTGATTCATGTGTCATTTGAGTTGCAGGCTTGGAGTTTAAATGTCCCCTTGAGTGTGTTTATCTGCACACTGACTATAGGAAGCTCACTGAGGTTGAACTCAAAAGTTTCCTCTCCATTTACTCTGTTGCAATAGCAGAGATGTTTTTCTTTCCACCAAAGTGGTAGGCTTTTGATCAGGGGATCTGAGAGTGCAGGAGTCTGCGCTCCCCACAGGCCACTGCTAATAGCAGGTTGGTCTCAGAAAGCCAGGCACCTCTTGATCCTTTCTCTGTGGGGCAGGAGGGCTCCATCCTGCAGCAGGGAACCAAAGCCTACGTGCAGTTCTGCCATAGCTGCTCCGCTGCCTCTGTGGAGACGCTGAGTAGGTTTCAGCCTATGTTACCCTCTATTTCCACAAAACACTTCATGTTCCTCTGCTCTGTTTCGCTGTAATGACAGTGGGCAGCAGGGGACAGGTGAAATGCCGCAGGGACCTCTTCGCCTGTTGCAAGAGCTTGTCCCACTAGACTAGTGGTGACAGTGGAGCTGGGTGTGCAGGCTAACAAGCAGCCTCAAAGAGCTAATAAAGGTGCAAGCCTTGCAGCAAGGCGTCTCTGCCTTATCTGCCAGACTTGTAGGCTGTCATACAGATCAGTTTATTAAATGCAGAAAGGAGGGACCTTTGTGTTTGTTCATTAAATGAATCTCATTCCCTCTAGGAGTCCACTGGGATCAAGCAAGCTTTACAGTCTGTTTTTAGCTTGCAAATCCCTAAGCCAATCTTGCCATTCAGTCTGTGCCCTGGCAGTGCCGTGGGAGCAGTGCTCAGGAGTAAATGCTTCATGCTGCCATCCTTCCTGTGGAAAAGAGAAACAAATCCTTCTGGAGTGCCGCCGCTCGAAACCCCCATGTTCAGCTGCATGCTGACAGACTGGACATTCCCTGCCAGGGACATGCCCCAACACCCGTGCCAGCCTCCAGCCTCATTCCCTGCACGAGCAGGAGGGATGTGCGACAAGCGCCATGGGTGTCAGCGGGCATTGCTGAGGAAGGACACAGCACTCGCCTCCGGCCTCGCCGCTGCCTGCAGCCCCACAGCAGCACAACTTCTTGAGAGCGACGGCCCTGGCCTCGCTGCTGGGGCGAGCAGAGCTGCTCCCGGGAGCCCACCAGGTCTGGGCACCTGCCTGCAGCGCCGCTTTGCGGGAGAGCGCTTTGCCATCCAGCCTGAGGTGCTGGAAGCAAGTCTGTCCTCTCACACGACGGGGGAATTTGGCTGGGGGTCATCCTGCTTGTTGGCTTGAAGCAAAGCAAGACAAAAAATACTTAATGTAACCGAACAGGGAGCTACAGTGCAGAGTGGAAGCAGAGAGGGCAGCCTCCTTGCTTCGCTGTGCAGCACGTGCTGCGTGCCAGGCGCCGCAGAGCGGGCAGAGCCGCCCGGCCCTGGTGCGTGCAGCCAGCCCGCATCCGAGCAGCGCTGCGGGGGGCATGAACACAACCTGCTCCAAGCGCCGCTGGGTGCAAGGTCCTGGGCACAGCATCTTACTGAGCACTCTCTGCTCCCCAACCACTCCCCGCGTTTTCTACATAGAGGAAACTGTGGTCAGAGGTTGACTTGTTCCTCCCAGCTGCTTTCAAAAGCCGTGTGGCTGTTGCTGTCACTGCACTGTGACTGCTGTCACAAACTTCCTGACACTTCTCCAGGAGAGGAGCCACATGGAGCTTTTCCCCATGGGGCTGCTACATTCCCTGGGGACTGCTCTTGTCCTCATCCTGGGTGAGTGCCCGGTACCGCGTGGGGCAGGTGAAGGGGAACCTGGAGCTGCTCCAGCTCCAAGGCAGAGGCCAAGCGGCACGTTCTCCTGTCATCACTACGATTTCATGAAGCGAGAGCCTGGTCCTTGGCTGGGGTTTGATGAGGGGACACACAGGCACTGGTTGTGTGACCGCTACTTGCCCTGGCGAAGGTGCAAAAGGGGGTCCTTTCTCCCCTCCTGTGGGATGGAGCTCCGGAGGTTTCTCAATCTGTGTCACCAGCCTGTGCATTCCCTCGTTTGGTCTCTGCTTTTCATTTTTGGCTCGGTGCATGAGTGCCCATGGGTGGTTTTGCTCTGTGTGTATGTCGGGAAGCAGCGCAAGGCCGGTGCCCAGCCTGCCTTTGCTGTCTAATGTGCCCTGACCCAGCTGGTGGAGCGCCTGGCTTTGGCACCGCATCCCTGCCTCAGGCAGCACTGGCATGAGGCACCCTGGCACCCATCCCTTCCCATCCTGGCCTGTGCAGGCTCCAAGCACTGGACTCTCTTCATCTTTCCAAGTTACAAGGCTCTTCCACTGAGCTCCCCCTGAACAACTGGCAGGATGATGCCACGATTGAGCTTGAAGGCCCTGTAGCTGTGATGCTCTGGCCTTTGTTGTGTGACCTGCTGTGTCAGGATATAACAAAATTTGGAAGCTTTTAGTTACATGGTTTGTCCTCATAACTGTACTGAGTGCCAAAGTCCCTGGAGCTTCATGCTTCAGAAGAATAACCATGCAGGGCAAGCCTTTGTGGGTTACCTCGCAGTCCCATGCACCCCCAGGCCTGCTGCTGTTCTGAGTGTCCACCTCTAAAACAGTGTATATTCCTGCATAGAACAGAATCATAGAATCATTATGGTTGAAAAAGACCTTCAAGATCATCAAGTCCAACCCTAACTGTGCAAACACACTTGTGGTGACCATTTGCTGACAGGTTTGAGCAGTGGCCAGCGGGAGGTGACCGTTCAAAAGGGGCCGCTTTACCGAGTGAGGGGCTCCCACATCACGCTGTGGTGCCGCGTGAGCGGCTACCAGGGGCCGGCGGAGCAGAACTTCCAGTGGTCCATCTACCTGCCGTCGGCCCCCGAGCGCGAGGTGCAGATCGTGAGCACGGCCGACCCGTCCTTCCCCTACGCCATCTACACGCAGCGCGTGCGCAGCCGGGAGATCTACGTGGAGCGGCTGCAGGGCGACGCGGCCCGGCTGCACATCACCGAGCTGCAGGAGCGCGACGCCGGCGAGTACGAGTGCCACACGCCCACCACCGACGAGAGGTACTTCGGGAGCTACAGCGCCAAGATGAACCTCTCGGGTAGGTCTCAGCGCAGGAGCTGCCTCCCTCCTGCGGCGGCTGGGCCACGGTGACTTGAGTTTGCATTTTCCCTGCTGTCGCTCTCAAGGTGCAAAGTCCCCGGGGCAGACACGCTGTTCCACGCGTGGTGGTAACAGAGCGCGGGTGTATAAGGCATGCAGGGATATGGGTGAGTTTCCTGCCACCTCCTGCTTCATGCTGCAGAGAGCACATGTGGGGACAAGGGGTCACTTCTTCTCAGAAGGATGGCTGGTGGAAAGAGCAAATAATAAGGATGGCAGGTACAAATTTTCTTCCTCCGGTCCATGCTGTAGGATTGCTGGCCTACACATGAGGATGGGGGGAAAGGAAGCGTGTGCTGCCCCAGGGCTTGACTTTAACTTCAGCTCCTGATGGCAGCTACAGCATTTCACAGCCAAGTACTTGCTCGCAGCCTAAAAGCTCCTACCATCCCATTAACTGGTGGGGTCCTCTCAGGTGAAGGGTGTGGGACGTGACAGGAATAGCAGGAGGGAACAGAGCTAGCAGAGCACTGGGAGAGGGGATGCAGCTGTGGGTAGAAGCAAAGGAAAAAGCCCTGTTATAAGGTCTTCAGCCTACACGGTACTGTAGCAGTTTGAGTTGTAAATGCTTTGTATTCATCCCTGTTTTCTCCTTTATCCTCTACTATTGCACCAGCCTGCATTGAGGGGCAGAAAGGGCCTGGATGTTAATCAATTTGGGGTTGGTTAATACTGCCCATAGCATGACTGAAGAAAGCACTACAGAGAGATTCACTGTGCTTTCTTTCCTGCTGAGATTTTAAGCACTTCACACTCTGGCATAATCTGATCGAGGCCTTGTCAGTTGTTTGTGAAGGATATTTCTGCCACATTGTCAGATCCCCGGGCGCTTGGCTCTGGTTTCCCAGTGACCACTGGGTTTTCTCCTTTTGCTCAGTGATCGAAGACACCCTCTCGGTGTCTATGGAGCCCCAGGCCCTGACTCGTGCTGAAGGCGACTCCATGGAGCTCACCTGCGAGGTGTCAAAGTCCACCAGCCAGCACACGCACCTCTCTGTCGGCTGGTATCATCTTCAGGAAGCAGAAGACAGCCATGCTGAGGAGATCCTTACCCTGTCCAAGGATTTTGTCTTGAGGCCAGGGGCCTCTTACACGCAGAGGTTTCTGATGGGCGACGTGCGGCTGGACAAGGTTGGGAATACCACGTACAAGCTCTCCATCAGGGCAGTGAAGCCATCCGATCAAGGCCAGCTCTACTGTGAGGCAGCTGAGTGGATTGAGGACCCTGATGAGACATGGACGGACATCTCCCGGAAGCGAACCCAGAAGATGTCACTGACGGTCACAAGCCTAGGTAAGGCCCTTGCAGGCTCCCACTTCAGCTACAATTCACTTGCACTGAAGCTGATGGAACAGCAGCATTCAGTGCCCTTTAGCAATCACTAGACTGTATCGTGAGAGCTTCTCCGCTCCCACATACTTGAACCAAAGCCAGCAGGCTGAAACTCTAAGACAAACAGCATCTGAGCATCAGAGAAAACAAATTGTTCTTTTTCTCCTCTTGGAGCAAGTCTGTGTCCCACGAGTTGGAGGATTTGCAGCTCCTGAGGCATATGCAGATGTCAGGGGTCCCTGGGCAGCACTAGCCCGGAGTATCCAGCAGCCCGGCTTAGGGCAGAGCAATGCCCTGATGACTGTTAAGGCATGTGTTGCTTTTGTTGTTTTCACCACAGTGTCCTTGGGGCTGAGCCAGTTAATGCAATGCATTTTTTTTTCTCTCCTCATGAGATAGAGCTTTGACAGTTTCCAAGTTCAGAGCTCAAAGGGTGAGTGGGTTGTGCTGCTGCTCAACCCCTGGTGGGGATGGCTCTTCCAGTCCTAGGGAGCTGTTGTCCTCCAGATATGGAGCAATCATGCAGTAGCCCACTGGCAGGTGTAGGTCACCCGAGGGGAGCATTTAGCACCTGCTTCTGCCCCATGGGGTTACTGATGGTACCCAGCTCTTGCGGACAGCAGGGTTACCTGCACTGCACTCACGCTGGCAGTAGTCATTGGCCACGTGGGCAGACCCTGCAGTGTGACTTCAGCTGCAGCAGGCAGGCACTGAGGGGGCAGATGGGGTACGGTGCTGCGGCAGCCCACGACGTGGGGTGTGCAGCGGTTGCTACTTCTCGCTTCAGAGGCTTGTGCAGTTCAACCCCTTTCAGGCCAGCCAGCACTGACATTTTTGATGCTGAGAGCAGTCATGTAGCGTGGCAAACTTAAGCCGAGGTGTTAGCAGAGAGAACAGCGTGTGCCTGCAGCAAGGCAGCTCCTTGGTGATGCAGAGCTCAAGTATGCGGAAACACGGGTTGTCAGACTGCCCTGGGGTCTCGCTGTCCCCAAGACCGCAGTACGCTGCAGTCACTGCCCGCCGCACGAGCCGGGGCGCTAAGGGGCAGGGGCTGTGCTGACGGTGTCGCACCACTCAGCAGCGTCTGCTGCAGGTGGCTTGCCTGTCTAAGTCGTCAGAAGCCTGCTGGGCTCCAGAGCAACTGGAGTTGCCACTTATTAGACTGTTCCTTCACCTCCTAGTTTTGCATATGTGGCTGTATTGGGACTGTGGGTCAGACTGTGCTTTCGAGTGGCAAACTTCTAGTTTGTGCTCTAGGAAAATGCAGAATTAATTATTTAGACTTGTTACTATGGGTGTACTAAGATTAAAAGAAAGCAAAGCCTGAAAACCAGTCTCTTGCCAGTGCCACCTATCCTCCCTGACTCCACTCTGTAATCCCACACATCGTCTTTTCCATCTGTCTCTCTCTTCCCAACAGCCTCCTGTGGCTCCTGGCTTCTACAAACTAGACATGCACTTGCCTGGGGCTGCTGGGAAACCCTCTTTCTCAGTTGCTTTGAGAAGTTTACACCACCACATGTTCGTTCCCTGCTCCTCCAAAAGCCCTGCCTGCCTTCCCTCCTGCTGCAAGCCCTTTGCTTGCTGTCGTTCTTCACTCTGGGCTTCCTCCAGCTGCATGTGGTTAGCCGTGCTTGGAGGAAGGGAAAATCTTTCTTTCCCACCAAAGTTTCACACTGCCTACTATGCAGCATCCAAGACAAAGCTGCTGCCTAATCAAAGCCCTTTAACAGAATATACAGTGCTGTGAACTCAAATGAGCAAGTCCCCTCCCAGGGATTTGGAGGCTGACGAGAGCATTGCCCTTGTGGGTACTGGCACTATGTGGAGAATGAAGGGCTTCTCATAAGCTGCACAGCAGGATGGCAACAAGAGCAGAGGAGGCTTTGGAGGCTGCAGCGTGGTGAGCTCCGGGCACAGGGCTCAGCTCTCCATGGGGCCTGGGGGGTGGCAGTACAGGAAAAGCGGGAGAAAAACTCTTTAGTCAGTCAGCATTTTGTGGAACAAGGCGGCCAGCAGAGAGGGCGGTGGGGGCAGCCACCTCGGCGAGCTGGCCTGCGCACAAAGGCAAGCAGGGCGGTGGGGGAAGGAGCCTGCCGAAGAGAAGCAGCGAGGGGAGCAGGTGTCGCGTGCGAGCGCGCTGAGTCAGGGCAGGAAACCAAAGAAGCAGATGAGCAAGGAGCAGGTGGGGGCAGCTCAAGCAGGCAATATACTGGGAGCGAGTTGCCTCCCCCTGTAAGAGCCTGATCCCCGAAAGCTGGGTAGCTGGACAAGTTTTATTCCCCTCGTTATGTACTCTTGCATGCAGGCTTTCTATGCCTGCTGCTGCCTAGTAAGCAGTTGCAGTCGGCATACTCTCCTGCGCTCGTTGTTTAAAAGGGTTCGATGTGACTGGTAGTGTGCGGCTTCAGGTGCCAGTGCCACGCACTCATTTAGAAACAGAGAAACCCTATGAAAGCTTTATGTTTGCACTGCAGTAGCCATCAAGGGTGCAATGACTATAAAAAGGCAACCAGGTGTTTGTATTAGACTGGCTGATACTGCTGGAGGAGGCGGCGGGCCTGGCTTGAGGCACGCAAGCCCTCAGTCACATCTGCGGGGCGGCAGGCTGGCTCCATCGCGGTACAGGAGAGCCAGGGCCTTGGGCCCCACTCCGGGTAAAACCAGGCCTCTGCTCTGACCACGGTCATGTGCTCCAACGGTTTCTATAAACTCTCCAGCAAATATTTGGGAATGCCAAACATATCTGCAGCGACTGGGATTCCTGTTCATGAATTGTTTATGAACCAATGTTTAAATTAAGTGGCTAATTTGTTTTCAATAAATTATTCGAGCCCTCCTAGCAGCAGTCTGGGAGCTGTTCTGCTTTACCTCGAACCCATAACATACAGCCTTGTCCTTCCTGCTAGACATGGGAAGTACAGCAGCAGCCCAAGGAAAAGGAGATAAATCAGCATGACGCAGGGTGCGTGACACAGGCTGCCCAGGGAGCAGCGGCTCTGCTCTAGCTTCTGCTTTTGCACAGCATGCTAACACTGTGGTAATGGTGTGTGGGACTGCAGAGTATCCTGGCAGGTCTCTGCCTTCAGCCATGCTTCAGCTCTGAGACCTGCTGAAGGAGCCTCAGCTGGGCCCCAGGAGCAACCAGGGGGTCAAGGCTCTGAATACTCTGCAGGGGAGGTGGATCCTATTACACGACCCAGAGACCTTTATTTTGGGTGCAACTGGCTGATCAAAAAGGTCAACAAGGGAAACTTTGTGCTCCCCCTGTTGCTATCCTCTTTGGAAGGCACCTGCAGTTGGTAGATATTAGGAATAGGATGCAAGCTGTGTGATCGCCACCTCTTCTTACCTCCTTCTACAGCTCTTGAAATTTCTGCTCGTCTTAGGCACTGATCAATCCAAAACTTGCCAAAGTTTTTATCCATCCTAGAGTAGGCAGTCACATCTGTGGTTTGGGAGGAACAGCTTTCCCAGATTCAGACAAAGAACTTGAATGCAAGTTACTGCCACTTCCCATCACAAACAGCTGAGTGAAAATGACCACTGAGTTACAAAGGCCCTCGGTAGTCCCTTCTGGTTGAAGGGATGTTTGTTAAGTGAGGCAGAACAGCTCCAGGCGCCAAGGCAGTGAGCCTTCCCTGATACCTTGCATCAGGGCAGACCTTGGCTTGGATGCTAGAGCTGAGCCAGGATAGCTGTAGCTCAGTGCTGTCCCAATGGCTGGGCTGTCAGCTGTCCTGACAGGGTGGAGCCTTGGCTTCATGGCTGCACTGATGCTTCATCCTCTTGTGACCAGCAGCTAGAGCCTGGAGCTCACAAGCTTCGCTTGGTGGTCAAAACTTCCCAGTTAGATCATTTTTCTAATAAAAGAAAATGAGCAGAAAACTCCCTCTCATCTCTCACTCTGTGTCCTCTGGAGCTGTCAGGTGAAGGGAAGTCTGAGGGCCACCAACACCCATTTGTTCCCGCTTGTCCACAGGTAAAGATTTCCACGTGACCATTGCTGCTGCTGAAAGCTCCCTCTCCGAAGGCGACACCTTGCAGCTGAATTGCTGTGTGGGAGCCCAGAGCAACCGTGACAGACTGTTCCAGGTGTTTTGGCTCCTCAACAGCACTGAAGTGGCCACAGTTGGCCCAAGTGGAGTGCTGATTTGGAAGCAGGAATATGAGGAGAGAGCCAGGCAGGGGCAGCTTCAGGCTTTCAAGCAAAGCAACTCAGTTTACGTCCTCATCATACGTGAGGTGGGGCTGATGGACAAAGGTGTGTACAGTTGTTCAGCTTCAGAGGTGGACAAGGCTCCTGGAGACTTTCAGAGCATCCAAACAAAACCGTCATCTGGCCTCCAAGTCAACGTGAAGCCAACAGGTTAGTAAATCTATTTGGCTACTCTGCTAGGTGAAACCCACAGTGATCATCAGATCTGGCCTCATTTTGGCAGGGACCTGTCCACAATGCAATTGCTGTTTGCAGCAGAGGGCAAATGTGCCATAATTTTCAATGGGTAACACTGGAAAAAAAATGCTGTGGTAAACATTAGCATGGCAGATGCAGCAACTGTCAACAGAGTGTAAACCTATAGTTTAGTCTCTATGCTACAAGTTTTGGGGCAAATTGGTAGAATTCTGTGGAAAATGGGTCCTCCTGTGTCTTTGGGATGGAAAACTGCTGCTTCTCTTGAACATCACAGAATAACTCAGGATTAACAGATTCTGCTAAGGAAAGGGAAATCATTGTCATTACCATCAGGGTGGTCTCTCTGTATTTTTGCGGGGGTAACTTATGAGAAACCACTCTAACAAAGCTTCTGAGGAAATTCTTGGTTTCCTTGTTGCAGCTCAACTATGAAGATTTTGATGTGGCAGGTGGTGGGAAAAGCAAAATCTGCCTGGTGGGACTCCATTTTTAAATGTTCCTTTATGTATCAAAGTTCCAGGAAAGCCATTAAAAAGAAAAGCTCTCAAAGGTTATAAGAAAAGGTCGAAAATTTCAGACAATTGCTTTCAGTTTCAGTGCTAACTTTTATATAGTCTCTCTGTTTAATGTAACAATAGCTCTGGCTTTCTCTGATGACAAAAAAAAAAAAGTCCTTTCCAACAAAATATCTGTTGTTTGCAGAAAGCAGCATGCACCTGTCCATGACCACGAGCACGGCACAGATATTGGCAGGAGATGCCTTGATCTTCCTTTGCGAGGTGCAGGGAACCACCAACCCTCTGTCTGTACGGTGGTGGCATCTGCAGCGACATCCGGACCCACCAGCTCTTGTGGCCACCATGGAGCAGGACGGCTCTCTAAACCTGGGCAGTGCCTACCAGGACCATGGTGCACAGGGGAGCATCCAGCTGAAGAAAACTGGCTCCAGCACTTTCACCCTGGTGATCTCGAACACATCAGCCCCAAAAGATAGTGGGTCTTACAGGTGCGAAGTGGTGGAGTGGTCCCGAGGCAAGAGCTGGACACAGACAGAGGAAACCACGGTGACTGTCAGCCCTCTTGGTAAGTTGGCCCACCAATTTTCGGGGGAGTTTTCAAGTTGGATGCATATGTGAGGAGGGGCAAAGAAGTATGGTGACGGGAACCCAAAGTTAGGAACAAAGTCTACATGCTGAGCTCCAGTGCTGCTGTTGTGAGGTAACCTGAGGCCAGTCGCTTGCCACTGGAGTGCCTCAGTTCCCTCAGTTGTACCAGGGGATCTGAGTCTTTCAAAGGGATGTTTCAGAGAGAGAAATAGCAGGTAACTACTAAGCTGCCGGAAGATGCAAAAGGCAATGATTTGCTTAACAGTTCTTTCTTGACTGATCCCTTAATTTCAAATGCAGAATATCTGTTCTATCAGCATAATTACTTATAGCAATTAAGCTCAACAAAAGCACTTGCTGAATTGTATTGTGGCCTCTGTCAATGATACACCCCTGGCTTTGGCACCCAATCGCTTCTCCTGCATCCTTTCTGAGCAATGATCTCCTAACTTTCTAGGCATGCAGAGCCCATGTCTTTTCTTCTTTTGATTGCTGGAATGGATGCATTTATGGAGAGACAGGTTTGATTATAACTTTTTTTTCCTTTTGTTATTTCTGTGATGAGTGCCTAGAGCACTGGGTGGGCCACAGTAGTTCTGCTTTTTCAAAAAGTGAAAACATTAAACAGCACAACAAAACAGGGAGAGGGAGGAGGTGAGTGACAGGCAGCATGGAGGGCACATATTCAAAATGGCACATTAGTGCTTCAGGAGACATACAAGGCAATTTGCAGCTTGGTGCTATGAGGTGTGGCTGGGAAGGCTGCTGTAGCAACATAAGTGTGGAAAGCGGGGTGCACAGAGCTGCCTGGGGACCTGAGGTGAAGGAGCAGGCGATGGGGCAGGACAGTACCAGGCCGTGTTGCTAAAGCTGTGTGGGTAGAGAAGATGCGATAGCAGGATGCAGATGGCAGTGAGAGAAGCACTGGCAGAACAGAGTGGGAGTAGGATTGGGATCTGCCTGGCAATCAGACTAACACTATTTGCGAATGCAAAATAAGGCAGAGTACCGCTTGGTGTTGACATTGGGATGCACTGACACAGCAGGGAAAAGTCTGCTTTAGGCTGGCAATGTGCACCCAGGTGATGGGCAAACCATAGGAATGGGCTTTGCATCAAGCTTTTCTCTGTGGTAAAGCTAATGCTGATCACCTGTCAGCATCAAGAGCACTAAGGGAAAATAAGGCAAGGCTGGATGACAGAAGGGAGCGTCTGAGTTGGCTGGGGCAGCAGGAGAAGGTGCCACATGGGCAGAGGGGACAGTGAGATGGTGTAGCATGCAGTTACCAGCTGGGCTTTGGGAGCCCAGCACCAGCGACTCTTTTCCTCTTGAGCAGATTCTGGTTTGAGAGCCGTGCTGATAAGCCGAACTGCCAGCGTCAAGTACGCTCAGAGTTTCGAACTCGTCTGCCAGCTGAGCGCCAGCTATGCCCTTGAGGAGGTGCCGGTGTCCGTCGCTTGGCAGTTCCACCCCCAGCAACCCGCGGAGGACTACCAGGAGCTGGTCAGAGTCCTTCCTGGTGGCATGGTGACATGGGGGACGGCCCAGCCACACTTCCCGAAGAAAACCCAGTTGACCAAGGCTGCCTCTTCCTCCAGGCTGCTCATTCACGGCGCCACGGCAGATGACGTGGGCAGCTACAGGTGCGAGGTGGGGGTCTGGAGCAGAAGCTCCCCACCACGAGGAAGGCCAACTGCTGTCGCGAAGTCCAACTCTGTGGGGATAAAAGTCAGTCTGCCAGGTAAGTGGCACTATGTGTGTTTCCTCAGCAATGGTGCAACTTGTCCAAACCCATGGAAAATAACAAGGGCCTACCAGGAGCGCCGAGGGCTGGGATGCCACTGCAGAGGTCATCTCCCAGGCCATGTGGAGCAGTGCTCCTCCTGCTGCCTCTTCCTCAGCACCCACAGCTCTTAGCAGTGCTGTCGGAGACAAGGTTTGGGTTAGTGAGTGGTGATGCTCTCTTTACAGATTAGACAAATCTGTAAATTACAAATTTACAGATTAGACCCGGCATATATGGATCAACCCTGCTACTAGGCTTTTACGTTGCATCTCTGGGAGAAAGAAGTTCCTCTGCAGGTTGACTTCTTCCTTGGTTGTGGGCCCAAGAAGACCAGCTGAGGATCCTGGGGGAGTAGATGATCTCCAAAGGTCCCTTCCAACCTTAATCATTCTGCAGTGAGAGATGCACATTATGGCAGCGATCTTCTGGAGAGTCATGGGGCAACTCCGCCGCGCCCGAGCGGGTGCCAGCAGGCCAGTTTCCTCCGCTCATTCCTCCGAGCTTTCCCACTGCTCTTCCCAGCCAAGCCCATCAGCAGAGGAGCAGTGGGGAGCACCCGCACCTCTCTCCAGGGCTGGGAGCTGGCTCTGACCTGCAGCCGGTTATTCCCTCTGCCTGGAGGTGTTGCCCTGGGGGGAAGGGCTGAGCCGCACAGCGACGAGCTTGCACGCACAGTTGCCCTTTTAAGGCCATGACTAAAGGCAGGGTCCACAGCTGCCAGTGTCTCGCAGGGCGCCACAGGCTCATTCCTCGTGAAGAAGAGGATGTCGTAAATAAACCGAATTCCTTGAGCTGACTCTTCTGCTTGTGCGCCTGCTCCAGCCGCCCCGGGCAGCGGAGCAGTGGCAGTTTGCCCTGCATGTGACAAGAGCTGCCGGAGGGAGTTAAAGGAATGGCCCAGGCCAAAACCTCTCAGCCTATGGAAGCAGGCACAGAAATTGGGAATTCTTTTTTCCTTGTACCTGTTCTGTCAGCAGAGGAAGTTTTTTGTTTGTTTATTCTTTCCCCTCTCCCTGCCTTTTTTTTCCCCTTGCTTTCTTGCATTACATGCCCCTTTCTCTAACCTTTAACTTTTAGGGATCACAACCCAGTACACTGAAATTACTCTTTCCTTCTTTTCTTTTCTTTTTTTTTTTTTTTTTTTTTTTTTAGCTGACGGGTTTGCCATAGCACAACCTAACTTTTCCTTCCCCGTTCAGGCTTGTTTCCATGGTGCTCTCCCTCCTGCTCTGTGGGTGTTCTTCTCCGTGCCCCTGTGGAGCTGAGTACTGAGGCACCCTGGTTTACACCTGAGTTATAGCCAGCTGGTGCAAGGGGAGGCTGTGGAGCAGCTATGCAGGAGGGAGGCTGGGGTGACAGTAAACAGCAGATTGGGCACGTGTTTGTAATGTAAATAGCATTAAGAAAGGCAAGATAATCATAGATTGTCTACGGAGAGCAAGACAGTAGCAGCAGAGCGGGAAGATATTAGGACATTTGGCTCCATATATATTGCAGCCATTTACTGGATATTGCAAGAGTGTAAAGACACTGTGAATGGGGAAGGAATCACGTAGCAGGAGGATACTGCTGTAAGTACTATTACTGTAAGAAAGGCAGCATAAGCCAGTGAAGAATATTTAGGAAGGCACAGCACAAGTCTGGGGAAAAAGCCCTGTGCCAGCAGCAATGGAATGAGGCTAAAATGTAGAAAATCAAGCTGCAAATTATCAAAATCACCGTTCAGTTTCCTAGCTCCTATTCCTATAAAATCTCATGGCTGGAGCCCACAGAGATAACTCAAGTTGTTGACTTTTGCTTAGGCACTTGATTTCTCTCTCGTGGTCAGTAGGTGCTTGAGGTGTTGAAATACCCCTGTGGATCTGGCCTAAAGCTTCAGACAAGAGGAACATGCACGAAAGCAGGAGAAGGGGCATAAACCCTTCCTATCTCCAACTGTTCAAATAATCCAGCATGTGACCCTTGGTGGGCTGATAATTAGTGCCCTGGGCAAGCAGACGGGGGCCTAGCCATAATGCACTTAGCTGCCCTCTCCCGGAGGTGATGCTCCTGCCAGGCTGCCCTTGCTGGGTTCTCCCTGGCTCTGGAGCAATCGCCGGAGGCATCGTGTGAGCTGATCCCCACACGCCAGCCGTCTGCGTGCGGGTTGCTGGAAGGTACCGCGTCCTTGCGCTCATGGAAAGCGTGTTGTCAGCAGGCAGCGTTCAAAGCTAGGCAGGCAACGAGAGATTCGGGTAGTTAATTAAATTGAAATTGAAAAGGAAAACAAGCGCATCTTTATATGCCAAAGGGAAAGGGAGGCAGCTGGTCTGCCCTTTTTGGTGATTGATCTTTAGCAGTAGTGATATGAATGACAGGAGACTTTGAGCTGAAAGAAAAGGGCTTTGTAGCGAGGGCTCTGCTTCCTCTCGAGGTGATCTTTTCAGAGAATGTAACAGCATTTTTTTTCATCGAAATTGAGTGCTTTTAACAGCAGCTCCTGCATCTCATCTCTGAGATATAGTAGTTTTTGTTTCTCTGGAGTATTTTTGCTCCAACGGTTGACGGCTGGATCCTTCTCCCTTGAGGTCCCTACCCAGGTGATTTGCTGTCTCCTCTGTGGACAGCCTGTCTGGGTATTGGAGACAAGGAGAGGCTCCCCCAAATGCAGGTCTTCCCTGTGCTTTGGAGCACATCAAGCGGTTAACGTTAGTGCTGTTGAAAGACCCACTGTATTCCCCAGGGCCTGCCTGGTGGCCGTGAAAACAGGAGCCATGTCTCCAGTGCAGACAGTATTTGGGCCTGCTTCTACCATTCCTCCTAGAGAACTCACTTTTGGGTAAAAATCCTGGACTTCAGCAGGTGGCTTAATACTCGTGCTGTATCTAGCAGCTAAAGTTAAGAACCAATTTATTTATTTAATATGATCAGTTCACCTGTCTCACGTGGCAGATTTATGCTTCTTTACAGCTGGCTCTGGGCTTGGGTGTGCTTTGAAGTACTGAAAATGGAAGACATCAATTTGTGTCTGGTCTCTAAGCATGCTCAAGCCTGCTTAGTTTGGAGGCGTGTGCATGCCTGAGTTTGAGCAGCTTCCTTATAGAGTGGCTCCCTTCCTGTCACTTCTACTTCTTGCCCACTCATCTAGAGCAGTGTAATGTGCACTGTGAAATGCAGGACAGCTTTGTGGATCCCTTGGGAACAGCGGCCTTCTTGTGACTGTCAGTGCCCAAGTCCTCACCTTTGCAGCAGTTAGCAGACCCAGGAACATGCAAGTAGGGCTATGGAGGAGACTGCTTACCCTTTGGTGAAAATATGACTCTTGATTGCAATGCTGAGAAGACAGGAGGAAGGGCAGCAGTGTGCAATGAGAAAACTGGAAGTGGAACTGGAAAACTGGAAAAGTGGAAGTGAATGAGAAGATGGTGCTGGCATGTTTGAAAGAAAGGCAGAGCAGTAAAGAGCCATCAAACAGGGTACTTTGTGTTGACTGGGCTTAGGAGAGGCAGCAATAGCCTCTGAAATGGATTGCAGACTCTGTTTTGGATGGCTATATCTGGGTAGCTGTGACCCAAAGGTCCTAGAAAAAGTATTTTCTTGTGATGATGGCTAGATAGGAGCTCCCTGGGACATGGGCAGGAGTACCAGGGAAGTCCAGGGGAGAAGGGAGAGAAAATGAGGCTTAGGATGAGTTACGAAAGATCATGCTGGAAAAAAGAAATGTTTGGGGGATTCTGAGAAGAAAGAGGATGGAGGAAATGTGAGGACTTTCCTTTCTCATGTACCTGCTTCCCTGTTGGCCTGTGAGGAGAGGCCATGGCTATCTCCCATTCCACCCAATCTCTCACCCAATCTGCCATTCTTCCATTCCCCAGCGAGGAGCAGTGGGGTGAGCTGCCGAGTGTGTGGGGCAGGGCAGGAGGAGGGACTTCATGCATGGCCAGGAGGATTGTTCCCTTCAGCGTGTCCTTTACCCTACCCTCAAACGACACCTGAGATCTCATCCTGGACTCCCCTGCACTATGCTTTCAGCTACTGAGCAGATGTACAAGGAAAATCCAGGAATGAAAATGCAGCCTGTGGTCCACTAAGACCCTGAAGGGTCTTGTGCTGACAAGTTTCTGTATATCCTTGTGTAGACATCTGTGTATACTCTCTGGCTGCTGGCCACATCTGAGAGATATCTTAGGATGAAGGCAAGAAGAGGCCTGAGGGGAAAACATGGACATTGAGGGGTCTTTCCAAGAGACTAATTTACAGTCTTTCCATTGCTTAAGAAGAAGCAATAACACCAGCACCAGGTGATGTGCAGCAGGAGCTGTGCCCCACAAACACGAAGCAGCAGTTGTGCTTGCAGGGACTGCCACTGCGCTGTTCCTGCGGAGAGCTGCTGAGCTGAAAGGATTGGGAGTTTCCCTTTGAGTTATTTAGTGCTTAATTGAACTATTACCAGGTATAATCGCAAAGGACATTCAGAAACACATTATATAGCTTCCAGTTAATAACCAGCAAACAGATGAGACAGTAACTGTTAGCAAAACCCACACAGACTCTTTAGTCTCCCTAAGATAAAAGACACTTATTGTTCACTGTCTCCAAAGCCGTGGGCTGGTTTTGTCACTTATATGCGAGCCTAGCGATAGACACAGCGGGAGACTGACACATTTGCTTCAGATACAGCCTTTGCCTCCAAGCTTCAACAGGGAGTCTGCCTTAATTCTCCCATTTGTGCCTGGTGATCCCTCAGACAGCTTCCTCTATTCCCCTGCCCAGTAGCACCCAGAGATTCCCAGTCAAAGCCCAAATGAGGGTGTGTGAATTTGTTCCTCCTCCTTTTCCCCCAGTCCTTCTGTCCCTGTTAATGGGTGTTTGTCCTTCGCGCCTCCTCTCCCTCAGCCCTCTTTTGGCAGGCCTCTCAGGCTGGTCATATCCTTTTTCCCAATAGCATTCCTGTATTGCTAGCTGTGGCTTTAATGATTATTTTATTTTTGCCTTTCAGAAAGCAAGCTTCAGGTTTCTACCAAAGAGAGCTTTGTGGAGGTTGCTGCCAGTGCCGATGCAACCATTGAATGCAGAATCACATTTGCCCAGAAAAATGCTCTGCTGGCCATTACCTGGTACTTCCTACCGCCTCCTCCAGCCCATGCAACCCCGCTGCAAATCATAAGGGTCAACCACAGCAACATGCTGGAATATGGAGCTGAGTTTAGCTCTTTGGCACAGAGGTCCAGGTTCCAGAGCCAGAGGGTCTCCAGCGATGTCTTCAGGCTGCGGATCTTGTCCACCAACCATGGAGACCAGGGCAGCTATTACTGTGTGGTAGAGGAGTGGCTCTGGTTGGTGGACGGCTGGTACAGACTTGGAGAGGGGGAATCAGGAAGGACCGCGCTGGAATATAAGCTCTCAGGTAAACAGGTTGTTCTCTCTTGCATTGATGCACAAGAGGAGGTTGGCCCGGCCTCTTCTCCTAAGCTCCTCTGTGAATCTGGGATTTAGGGATATTTTGACTCATGGCATTGCTCCATGGAGGCAGGAGATGCCAGTACCCCTCAAAGGAAAATAGGGTATTAGGATGATTTACCATATCCACTCAAACCAATCAAGCTGGTATTTTTGCCTCCAACAGCGGAAGATACATAATGCTTCATAACAGAGTGAACTGTGGCCTTCTCTCTCCAGCACATAGTGTGCTTGATCACTTGTGCAGTGCAGTGAATAGCCCTTTCCTGACACTCCTGAGCATCTTGAAGCAAGATAATATGTTATTTACCCTAGTACATGTAGCCCTTGAGAACAGGGCTGAATGCTCAGCTGCTCTTGTGTGCTGCACTGCCGGGGTGCGTGGTGAGGCTCCCTGACTCAGTGCTTCCAGGGAGCTGCAGTCTCAGCCTGGCTTGGCATACAGGTGTCAACCTTAAATAAACTGAATCAGAGTTCCAGTTTCCTAAACAGCTTTTGGTTCAAGGGATGCCCTGTCACTTATCTGGAGTGGAAGGGAAACAAGCTTTACAACAGAAGGTGGTGAAAAGGGGCAGAGGGAGCATGATAAATGCCCCAAAGGATATGTGCCCCAGGGGCCTGTGGATGTATTTCAGACGATCTTCCATAAGGCTGGGATGCAAGAGGGAGCATAGAGTAGCTGTAGCAGTGCAACACAGTGACAGCTCTTCCTGCTTGCCTCTCTTCCCAGAGAACGAGTTGGATGTGGGAAAGGCCAACGGCAGCATCTCCGTGAGGGAAGGTGCCGAGGCGACGCTGGGCTGCCTTGTGCGGGGGCCGCGATCGCCCACCTCGCACGTCTCTGCCGTCTGGTTCCACGGGGAGGAGCACTCCAGCGTGAGGCCCCTGCTGCGCCTGCACCGCGACGGCTCCATGCAGTACGCCGAGGGGAGCCAGGCGGGCCGGCTGCACCTGCGGCGCCCCGCTGCCGGCGACCTCAGCCTGACCCTGCGTGCCGTGGAGGCCGGCGATGCCGGTGTCTACTACTGCCAGGTGCAGGAGTGGCAGCCAGGCGGCGAGGGAGAGGCCTGGGCTCTGCGCGCGTCGGCGCTCTCGGGGTACACGAAGCTCACGACGCTCCCACCAGGTAAAGCCTTGCGGTGCTGCAGGTGAGAGCGACAGCTCACGGCCATGCTCTGCTGGGGGTGCTATAACAAGGGTGCAGCTAAGCCGGGCAAGGTGAGAACAGCGTGCTTGGTACGTGAGTGGTGGAGGTGGCCGTGGAGGCATCGAGAGTGCTGGCTGAGCAAGCCAGAGGAGGCCATTGGCCTCAAAGGGAGCCCTCATGCATCTGCAGCACATTTCTGGATTGAATGCCCTTGACAGCATCAGGAACACAGAACTGCCCACAGCTGTGCCACTTTGGCCAGAATGCTAACTTTTTGAGGAAAAAATCTAGGTGTGCTTTTCCTGACCTGTCTCTCCCCAAGAACAGCCTCTGTCTCCTAAGGGTGAGTTGGGTTGTGTTTTAGGCTAGAAAAGTAGAGATGGGCTCTGTATTCAGAGGTTTAGGTAAATAAAGGTCTCAGTTGGACATGCACATTGTTTCTAGGAAGACAACTGACAGGCAAGCAATGAAAATAGAAGGTTTGGGTGCCCCATGTGGAGAAAAATTATGAACTGTGAAAAGAACCGTGTTGCACCTTGCTGAGGTGGAGGTGCTGCTCCTCTCATGCTGTAGCACTGGAGTTGCTGTGCGTGAAGCCCGGCTGAGTGCCTGCATGTGGTTAAACAACAGTTGTGGCACGGGCAGGTACCGAGGGGACACCAGTGTCCTCCTGCAGGCCTGCGCCTGGCATGGGTGTGCAAGGAGTCGTGCACAGTGTAGGAGCCTGCCCTTGGAGCAGGGATGGTCTGCGTATACCTGCGTACAAAGGGCTCACTGTGCTTCACCCCTGTGCTGTTACGTTCATCTTGTTGCCCATCCTGGCTCCTTGCAGCACTCCAGGCACTCCTTCGTCAGCTCCCTCTGTCTCTTGTTAGCCATTGCTGGCTGAAATAATCATTGCTAAAATTGCTCAGTAACTGCTGGAAAATTCTCCTCAAATTTTGTGTGTGTTTTTGCCAAATGATTTTCATGGTTTTCACAAACCTGGGAAATTAGGAAATTGGCTGTTTGGGTTTTTTTTGTTTGTTTATTTCTGCATTAATGAGGATATCGTA
This sequence comes from Tinamus guttatus, assembly GCF_059628265.1. Taxonomy (NCBI): domain Eukaryota; kingdom Metazoa; phylum Chordata; class Aves; order Tinamiformes; family Tinamidae; genus Tinamus; species Tinamus guttatus. The sequence continues at coordinate 512,055 of NW_028288569.1, read as the reverse complement.
AAAATGCCTCTCTAGCTCCTAGACTTAAGCACTTTGGAGAGGAAGCTTTCCTGGGAGGGACACAGTTAAGGTTATACCCATAACCAGGAGTAACTTCCTCGTTATCCCTAATTCCTGATGCTACTGTTTAAGGACTCTTCCCTAGTACTTTGCCTAGTGCCAAGGCATTTGTTTAATTGAGACTTTCACCTGTTTTCCTATGGGAGAATAAGCACTGCTTCCATTTTCATGGACAGCACACTTTGGTGTTGGGGTTTTACATCAAGTGAAGAGATTTTAGCGGCCAGGTATAATGGGTGGTTGAGAGGAGCCCAGGACAAAAATGGGGACTCTAAACAAGGGCTCTTCAGCCAGCCGCCAGCTGACCAAATCCAGTGTTTTGGACTAGCTAAATCAGGAGTTCAGAGTACTTCCACCTCAGTCAGGGAGCTATTTTGCAAGGTGCTAGCGGGAGCGATGGGGCCAGCCACTGCCTGAAAAAATGGGGCAGTGGTACATCAGGAGGAGGAAGGGACATGAGATTGTGGAGGACAGAGATCTCCTTGGTTGTGTTTCCTTTGCTTTCCTCTGGGTCCTCCTTGCTTTGGTAGAGCCTCTGACAACAACCTTCTACCTCACCCCACCTTAGTTTGTGTCAAAAAGGACATGAAGAGAACATGTCCTTTTCCTTATGGTGCCTGGTCTGGAGCAAATTAGCGTCTGGAAGGAATTAGCTGAGGAGCTCTACTGTCTCTGTTAGGATGCCTCAGCTGAGAGCAAACCTCACGTTCCATCTGACCTTTCAAAACAAGAGCCTGAGGCAAATTACCTTGTTTCTCTCCCCCTTCTCAGGCAGCCTTAGAAATGGTGGCTGAATTGTTCAAAAATGGTAATATTTAAGCATGAGGAACAAACTATAAAGAACAAATATATAACAAATTCTATCCAAAGAAAGAGAAGAAGAGGAAAAGACAAATTAGCTTGAGCTTTCACTTGTGTTTTTTTTTCTTATCATTACTATTTCCTTCCTCCTCTTACAGAATCAACTGTTTTGTCCAGGATCTGCTCATCTCCACCATTGCTGAACTTCATCTTATACTTACCTCTGGTTCTCATCCTTCTCCTGGCCATTGCTGGCTTCTACTGCTGCTGCAGGAAAGTCAGAAAGGACAATATCAAAGAAGACCAGCTGGTAGAATTGCAAAGGACTGAAGATGTCAAGCAAACTTAACTGACCTGTGCTGAACAATGTGACTTAAAGGAGTGGAGTTGGAATGTCTGAAGGGGACTGAATGCTTGCAGCGTGGCTTTGCATTGTTTTTCATAGCTCTCTTGCAATGAATCCTTGACACATTTGCTCTTTGGTATGAAGCAGTCAGGATTGTTGAGAATTACTTAGCAAGCAGGATCTTCATAGTGGGTGTTTCTGTCTCCTGGGTTAGACACCCCCCCATCTGACGCCCTGTTCATTGTTGCATATGTGAGATCCTTGCCACGGGGTTACTATATGCATCTCCCCACAGTGTGAAAAGAAAGGCTGTTGTTTTCTTACAGGAATAAGAGAATAATGGCTTTCTTTGAGCTGGGGCACATAGGTACCAAATTGCTGCTTGTTTTGGGAGACTTGACAAAGTAGGAGGAGCCAGTAGACTAAAAACCAGTGGCAGAACTGGGAATTGACCGTTGTTGTCCTGCTTAAGGCATTGCACTTGCCTTTGTGCATCCCTTGGTGCCAGTGAAGTTCCCAGATGCTGCTCTTCCAGTTCTGGAAGAGCCTTCTCTGAAAGAGAGTGAGTCGTAGCCTGAGCAAGTCCACTTGGAGCTACAGAAGGTCTGCGTCAGGAACATCACAGGTATCCACCAAAGGGAAACCCTGTTAACCTAGCAAGGACTGTACATGTACCTAGGCTGAATGTACATGTAGCCTAGGTCCAAGAAGGAAGCTGCAAACACAAACCCATCCTGGAGGCAGTCCTACAGCTGAGTGAGAGCATAAAGTTTTCACAGCTCCTTCTTTTAGTATGATTGTTGCAGGAGAAAATAGTGTCCAGCCCCTCGGGACTTTTTTATCTGTGGATCGGTGAGCTGTAGAGCTGGGACCTGCAGTGTTTGTTCAGCCTTCAGGTGGTACCATATAATACACTGCTCCTGGAAGAACAGCCTTTGCCTGTGAAGGTTTATGTGCATAGTGCAGTACCCGAATAAACTGATGTTGCAGAGCCCTTAATTTTCTGGAAGGCAGCCCTGGCAGCCTCCTGGGCTTTCCCTACAGTCCTTCAGGATGCAAAGGGCATGAAAATCTTAAGGGCTCTCTCCTGCCTAGAGGTCCTACTTGTCTGTATGCTGGATGTGTAGAGAAACCCCACAGCTTTCTTTCTGGAAAGCCGCCTTCCTGAATATTTGTCTCTTACACTAGCTGCAATACCATGCATATCCTTGCTTCCTGCTGCTCCTGGGTCGGGGAAAGACAAAATCAGCCTGCTCCTGTCACTATCATATTCAGGCTATGCCCTGGAAAGTCAGTGTTATAAGCCAATAAGGCATTTCTCTCTTGGGTCTCTTGGTCCTGAGAAGGTTGTGCGTGTTTGTAAGGTAGTTGTTTGTGGGGCAGTTCCCTTATGATCTGGGATCTAGTGCAGACTCATCTTTCCAACACCGAAGAGCTCTGCTCTCAGAAGGTTGGCTACGTGATGCATTAGGAAGGGAAATTTCAATTTAGTCCCTAAAAGTCCAGTGGTATTCAACCCACAGCTGTGAAACCTGCTGTTTTCTTGGTGCTTGGCCACATTCCAAGGAGTCGTGAAGTTGGAGCAGTGACGTGAGGCAGAAGCAGCTGTATATAAATCATGGCGGGGGTCTATCAAACAGATTCTTTGATTGGAGGGAGGGAGAGATGGGACAACACAGCTTCTACAGCTTCTGTAGATGACCTGTTCAAATTCTTCACTTTCCCTACAATTAGAAAGGCTTCCTATCCTGGATCCTAAAGAACTGGAATCCAGTTCACTTCCTTTCTCCTTAAAAATCGGTTTTTGTATATATTTGAAGACTACTGCTCTTGTTTCCCTGCTCAGTCATGTTCTCTGTGCTGACTGGCTCCAGCTTGCTCAGCCTGTTCCTGCAGGCCATTTTTCCTGGGCTTCTCTCAGAGCACTGGCTCTGGCTTGGTGGAAGATTTTTTTTTTTTCTTTCCCTCCCTCCTGACCTTGTGGGTTACAGGACCATTTACACATCCCAGTAGGCTGTTTGCCTTTCAGTGTGTATGTGACAGTGGGAGGCTGTTTGTACTTGGCTTGCAATCCACAGGCTCCTCTCCTGCAGATTTGCTGTCTAGCGAATTGTTTCTCCTCTATCTGTTCAGTTTTTTAATTTTTTCATTTCCTATTTAATTGTAGCATTTTGCATGGGCCTGCAGAACAACCTTCTACACTAGCTTGCTGAGGACCCCACTGTGCTTTTTTCTTATTTGCTTTTTGATAACATTTTAACTTATGGACTAATTTCAGCTTGTTTTGATGGAGAAGTAGATGTTCCCCAGACATTACGATCTTACCAGCTTCATGAAAAATGATAGCTGGATGAAGGAGAGGGCCAGACAAGGTCCTCACTGAGGGAAGGCCGCAGTGCGAATGTCGTCGTTACCTGCATGTTGGCCTGGGTAGCCCTGAGCCAGCCTGGATTCTGCTGCCTGGGGCCCAGCTCGTAGTTAGGGAATATAGAAAAGGATGCTAGCGGGGAGAACGCGGGAACTGGTTTTGGCCATAAGTTACGAATAATTATTTTCTGCACAGAGTTTACCTACCAGTATTATGCTCTCGTTTTGAACTTTGATCTGATCGCTTTCTTACCTTGCTCACAGGAGCACCCTGGGACATGATCCTACTTCAGAAGCCTAAATCATGACTTGCTGAAGTCAAGTTCATCTGATGTCTACAGTTTATCCCTTCCCACAAGGGCTGCTACCATATTGCAGAGAACAGTTAGATAGGTTTGACCTGTTTGTGCTCTTGACCACAAAAAAAAAAAAAAAAAAAAAGCTATTTCTGTTTTTCTTGCTTCTAGGTGTTTGCAAGTACTTTATTTGTCCCTATGCAAATACTTTCTTTGTCCCAGGATCTCTCTGAGAACTACAGTAAAGTGGTTGTGGGCGTTGAGTTTCCTCTTTCTTTTTAAAAAGAAAGCTTTGTGCTCTTCTCGTCACTCAGTGTCTCGCACCTCCTGAGGCGCTAGCACGGCTAACCACCAATGGGGCAGGCGGCATCACAGCCTGCTCATTCATTGCCGTGGGACAAACCTCATCAGTGCCAGCCCTTTTCTGAAAGATATTCTAGCCAGATACTCTGAAGTACCTAGCTCATTTAAGCCCTCGCCATTAGTAAGGGAGCACTGGGGTGGCCGTCTGGGGCAGCCGCGGGGCAGGACAGCGGCTGGAAGCAGCGTGAGCGCAGGGCTGGCAGCGCCCCCGGCTCTGCCCCCTCAGCCCGCGGGCTGTGGAGGCGTCTTGGCTGGCCTGGGATGTGTGTGTAAAGGTTGTAGGTGCCAAGGCAATAGGAGGTGGTGTGTCTGGTATGGGGAGAAGAAGGTGGGCAGGGAGAGGGGAGAGTTCAACAACAGGATGCTTTCTTCTTTTGCTTTTCTGCCCTGTTTTTGCTCAGCTAGCTGGAGACCTAGCTAAGTAGCAACTTTTCATTCATGCAAGTTGAGAGGTTCCAGTTTAAGCTCATAAAGGGTGCCTGGAGCCTTGATGAAGGGTCTGATAGAGGAATATGTGTGTTTTTTCACTGATGCCTCCCCACCACAACTGCTCTTTTTTTCTTACCCTCTGGCTTTGCTGGGTTGTAGCCAAATCTTTCAGCTATAATTTTTAAGATGCATTTTTTTCCAACAGTGAACTTAGAAAGAGTCGTAACTTATCACAGCAAAAGCTGCAAAACAGTCCTATTTTTAAAAAGAACATTTCACTTGGCTGAGGTAAATATATGTGAAGGAGAGAGACTGTGTGTGTGTTGGGTCAGGAGGAGGGTGTTGATTTTGCTCCCGGGGCTCTTGGCCACCTTTATCCTCCACCATCACCACCACCTTCCAAGCACAGCCTCTGATATAAATTAGAGCAGCTGGTATAATATATATTTAGCTGTAATAATCCCACAGGGAATAGTGGTGCAAAAACCCAGGCCATGCAACAACAGTGTTCCTGTCACATCGCCTCCTGCAAATATCCCCTTGCCATAGGAATTTCCTGCATTAGGGGCAGCACATTGTGGGAAGACCCAGGGTCCTTCTAGCCCTTTTTAATATTTTGAAGGAGCATAGAAGAGCTAGAAGGCAGTGCAGAGTGGGTCCAAGTGGAATCAATCAGCTGCAAAGTGCTTGCAAGCAGCTGTGGAAATGCCAGAGCTGTGCTGTGCTGGAAAATGTGGGTCTGGTTGGTTCCCCATTGCTGTGCTGTCGGGGATCAGCATGGGACTTTCTCCAGGCAGGGAGTCCCTGTTTCCCAGAAAGGCCTGAAGCGAAGTCATAGAAATCGTAGTGCAAGGAGGAAGAACCACTTTCTCTCGGAGAAGGCAAGGGGAATCTACAGCTTGTCAGGCTGCCCCCTTTCAAAAGACGATGATGTGGAAGGGACAGTGAGAAATGCAACCTGCGCACTGCCGGTCTGCAGGGTTTCCATGACACTTCCATGGGGCATGAGCAAGTCTGGTGCATGACACCCACGCACACCGCTCGCGCACGCTGCTCGTGCACGTGGAGCATCGGGAAGATGCTCCAAGCCCCTTTGCAGCTCATGGCTGGGGGTTTGCTGTCCAGCCCTGCTCGCTGGCAGCAAGGGCCTCCTGGGCAGCATCATTCCTGGATATTGCCAGGGGAAGGTTAGCGTGGAAGGTTTCCAGGCTTTGGAGAACTACTTGGAAACAAATGACTTGCATTTCTCCTGGCATGTTCCCCTTTCCGGCAACATTTCTATTCCTTCCCATTAACTCTGAGTTGCTTCTGAAATTTGATATTATTTTGTGATAAAATATTTAAAAACAACAAATAAAAGATGCAGTTTTTATATGTGTTTTGGCCTCTCTCACATTTTGCATTCCAGCTGTGTTTTCTACAGCCTCTGCTTGTTTCATGTGTCCTTCAGTTTTGGTTTTTGGAATCAATGACAAGAAAGAATCTCTCCTGAGATCTTCAACCTTCCTTAACTGCCAAACGACCACTGTGCTGTATGGGATAATAGCTGGGTTTGCCCCTTCTCCTCCGGCTCTCTTTCTCCTCCGTTTTTTTCTTCCAGCAGGTGATACAGGGTGAAGGTCCTATTGCATACGGCAGGAAAGGGCAGTCCTTGCTCTAGTGTGCTTACTTGCTGAGGTAGGACCATTATGAACCATGGGGCTCGTGGAAGGGAAGGATGTGGGTTGGTATTACAGTGTCTGGCTCGTTTTGTAATCACAGCAAGCAAGAGGTATCAGGCCAGCCTCTTTTCAGCCGGCTGGACTCTCCAGCAAAGAGCTTGGCTGTGGTGCTGCAGGACTGACCACATTAATGGCCCTCTATGTGCTTATGCATTAAAAAAAATCCTTTCATTGGCACTGTTTAAACTAAATACGAGCTTGTTTCCTTAGCAGGTCCTATTTAGAAATGCAAACAGAAAAACGAGGTTCAGAGAGTTCTTGCTTCTGCAGTCCAGACAGGAAATGGGAAACCACAAGCAACAAATTTGAACATTGCTTAGTTGAGCTTTCTTGCTTTCATTCATTACATATACTCCTTTATGTTTCCCGGGAAAACTACAAATTTTGAAATGATGCTAGCATGGAACTAAGCTCTCTTCTGCAGCCGGCACCAGCAAGCTCTCCAGGGATTCATGGGTCAATGAGGGCTTGCACTGCTTGCTACTACAATTGCAAAACTTCAGCTTCAATTTCGTTTAAAAATTAATCTGCGTGGAGTGGTATTTTGTCTTTTGGCACCATGCTTGTTCCTCCTGCAATGTGCCAGGAGCTGGTTGTGGGCTGCTAGGTCCTTCCTCGGTGAGCATCACTCAGGAAAACACCCGGGATGGCTATGAAGCAGTACGTGCAGTGGAGCAGGGGGTCCCATGGGATTGGTTAGGCTGTTCTAGGTGGTCTGAGGTTTGTTGTGTGTGGCTGGCAACAGTGCATGGCAGGTTAAGGTGCAGTGTTGCTAGCCGAATTGACCCAAAAGCCAAGCCTGGAATGGACCAAACTGACTGGGCTAAGTGAGCTAGAGTTGAGCTAGACTGGGGCCGAGTGCAGGCATTTCAACAAGAGTGTCGAGGCCTTTGGATCTGCAGAGCCTAAATTCTTCTGGGAGAAAGCAACCACTTCTTTTCCCACCGCAGGGTGCAGGGGATGTGCTCTTCAGCCATGTGTGTGCTGTACCTGCCCGTCAGAAATGGGGCAGCATTTGTTTTCCAGAAGCTCTAACTGTAAAAATTCACAGGTGGGGGATTTTTTTTTTCCTTTCCTCACATGCATTGGATTGGCAAGGGCTGGGAGCAGTACAGAAGGATACGCAGGGCAGTGGCTCTGCGCAGCCTCCTTACGGGGTGCTGGTAGTGAGGTAAGGCACGCTGCCCGATATGAAAGAGAAGGACCATGACCAATCACTGTTAAATGTGGCAATAATGCCTCACGCAGTGGCCACGGGATAAAAGGCAGAGACGGCCTGAACTGTAAAGACGTTTCATTTCCCTGGTAATGAGGGAGACACACTGTGGCAATGATATCGGAGAGAGAGAGACCGTGAGATTCTCATTTCTGTTGCTGCTGCCGCTGCTGCTTTGATCTGAAGCAAATGCCCATTTTAAATTGCAAACGGATGCAAGTCAGATATCATCCAGCCACTAGCTTACAGGCTTAATGAAGTGGGACGTACGCCTCAGCCTGAAAATGTTAGGAGAGGCAGGCAATTCAGAAAGGAGTTACTGAAGGCCTGGAACGATGGAGAGAAAGGACAGAAGTGTCTTGGGGTAACTCTCATCACCATCAGTGTGACACAAAGTCCCCAGCTTTCCCTCCTTGGAAAGCCACTCTTGTAGCTAAGTCTTGACCCTCCCGTGCCTAAAGAGAAAATTATGAATATACAATCCTGCTATTACATGTCCAGGTTTTAAGGCATGCCCACTGTGCAGGCAAAGCAAGGTTATCAAGAGTGAACATCCGTTTGGTGCATTCACAAGGCTGGGCCTTTAGTATGGAAAGCTAAATAGTGGATTTCATGCAATAATTATGTTATTTAATTAGACTTCAGTGAGACTGTGGATGCTGACATTCTGCTTGGAAGGTTTGGGTCAGGGGAGACCCAGAGGCTCTGAGGCTCTGCAAGGACTGCTGGTGCCTGGTAGCAGGGTTACTGAGCCAGAAGTAGTGATGCGGGAGCATGATAGTTCACACAGGAATTTTTTTTTGAGTCCCTGTTATAGACAAAGACCTGTTCTGGCCTGAGAAATGAAAGTCTGAGGGGCTATTTACTAGAATTTTCACCGATAAAAGGCTTTGTGTATCTCAGACTTCAGAACCTTGAATGTCTCTGGCTCTGCAAGCTGTTACACAAGGCCAACCATCCATGAGGTGCTGGGAAACTTAGCATCTGTACCAAGCAAATTAGTAGAAAGTGCAATAAACATTGTCATTGTCAAGCACATGGCTAACTTTAATGGGAGGAAAAAAGAAGGGCTAGCTACTGAAAAAAAGGTGTGAATCACCAATCTATTAGAGTTCTTTGAGGGAGCCTGTGAGCCCACAGATGAGGAAAAATCTGATTGATGTTGCCTGTGTGGAGCCAAAAGCCTCTCTGCAATGTCCATCATCAAAGGATCTTAAGGAAACTAAGTAATGATGGGATAAGACAGGCAAGTACTTGCGTGGATGAATTATTGGTTAAAAATAGAAAGCAGAAAATAAGATTAAGTAGTCAGTTCTGACAGTGAAGAGAGGTCACCAGTGATGTTTCACTGGGACCTGCGTTGCTCAACAAACTCATAAATGGGCTGGAAAAGGCAGTGAGTAGTGAGGGGAGAATGCTAATTATACTAAGTTATTCAAGGTAGTAAGAACAAGGGCTGGCTGTGAGGAAATACAAATGGGACTTATGAGACTGAGTGGGCAATGATGCAGCAGATGAAATTCTGTGTAGGTGTAAAGGGAGACACAGTAGGGGAAAAATCATTCCTAACTTCACATAAAATGGTGGGCTCTGAGCTGACTGTTACCAGTCAGGGGCAAGGTCTTGATATGAGAGCACTTAGATACACGTAATGTCAGCCTAGTGTTCAGAGCGGTCAGGAAAGCAAATAAAAAAGCTGTAAATTAAAAAAAAAAAAAAAAAAAAACACCCCAAAACAGAAAACATAACTTTGCCACTGTATGGATCTGTGATGCACCCTTATTTCTGTGCAGGTCTTTTCATCCACACCCAGAATGGATAACAGAGCTGGCAGGGGTGCAGGAAGGAATGATGATGATGGATCCAAGCTGTGGCAGAGCTTTCCTTGGGGGGATGGATGAACCGCCCTGGCTATCAATCTGCAGATGGGATGTCTCAAGGTTGGAGGGAATCTATAAAATCCCAAATGCCAAGGAAAGTATGGAGGGCGAGCAGTCTTGCATTCTCTTCCAGTGTGAGAGCTAAGGGGCTCCAAAGAAGCTCGCTGATGACAGCCTCAAATTAAAAAGAGCAGGATTTTCACATAATACAAAATTAAGGAGCTCCTTGTTATATGGTATTGTTCTATAATTTTGTGTTTTCCAGGGGAAAAAAAAATGGCCAATGGGAGATCTATTGAGCATTGTTAACTGCGAAACAATCATCTCTGTGCTGGTAACTCCTTGAGCTGTGTTTTGATATGTGTTTGGAGAAGTATCACATATGCCTGCTCTCCTTTCCTCTTTTGCTTGAGGCATGTGCTTTTGACCACTGTTCAGACAAGGTAAAGACCCTGATGGTCTGACCCAATGAGGCTATTCTTTTTGTTTTTATTTTATAGCTGTTTCAAAACTGTGGATTTAACTGTTTAAGAAGCAAAAAATGCACATACCCTACCTCTGTATTTTCTCTTCCTTTTCTACCACCCTGCAAGACCTTTTCTGAAAAGGCTTTAATGTGAACTCTTTTTGAGTAGAGTAAATCATATTAATTTGTAGGTAGCTATGCATGATGAAGTTCTGAGTTTATCCTTTGTTTTTCTGCAGCATTTTCAATTCATGGACTCACACCAACACAATAGCATAGTTGAGAATTTTCTCTGCTTAACAAATGAGGGACCTTATACACAGTATTTTGCAGTGAATTAGGCAAAGAAAGCAGAAATTTGCTTTTTAAGAACATCATCTTAGAGAAGGGGACAGGAAGAGCGACTTACTTTAACAGTGGGAATCTGCTGGACCCAAAATAAGTTTCCATAGAAACAGATTTTTCTAAAAGTGAATTACTGCAGTATAAAATGAAGGTTGTATATCTAATTCTGCAAAATAATAAGCATGTTCTTTGCTTATCTCTGTTTCATTCAGGATGGAAGCATGTGATTTCCATGGAGGCTTATGTGCTTTATTTAGTGGTGGTAGAAATAAGTACAATCTTTGTTGAATGGTGATCTGGACTTTCTTGTGCTTCCATCTTGCTGACCAACTTACAGCTTTTTTTTTTTTTTCCTAACAATATATGTTACTTTGCAGCTGATAGTATAGCTGTGAGTGCATAGACCCCAGCGCTTGAATTGGGGAGTTCAGCACAATGTTCTAATAGATTCTTCCTCTTAATGGGGAGTGGAGTCAATAGAGTGTTTACATTGCTGGGTACTTTATTTTTGTGTTAATTAACTCTTATTCTATTTACATGCAGATTTAAATTTACATGGGATATTTATTTTGTAAATGAACGCCATGGTGATTATCAGATAATTAACTTGAGAATTGATGGGATGAGAGGTTGAGATTTGTTCCTAATCTGTCTTTTGTGCACCTCTATTTATGGCCCATAGACATTTTTAAGATGGGATATGTTCTTAATATCTTGCATACTGATTGCTTTTATTGTGTTTGTGTTCTGGTGAATAATTGTTTTTAGTTTAAGCTCTTTAAGGCTGTTTTGTGCATCCTTTTTTTCCCCTCTTGCGATTTTATGCCCATTCAAACTAATAGGACAAATAAGGTCTGACTCAGAGCCTTATTCTTTTTTGTTATACTTGGAATAGAAATTTTTGTGCAGCCAAGTTGCAGCCACTCTTGTTCACAGTAACCATCCATCATCTTATTGTCTCTTATTTCATATTGGCTTTCAAACTTTTTTATAATTGAAGCCCTCTCATCCATCCCCAAGATATACCCCAGCAGTGCCATAGACCCCTACATGGTGAATTTAAGCCTACTGATGATAGGGTTCTAGGGGGGCGGGACTCTTTAGGGGATGAAAAACAAAAAAATCTATTAGAAAGTATATCTAGTTGTTATGTCCCCTTCCCGATTTTTCTCCCTCCTCCCTGTACTACCCCAGTCCTCAGACAGAATAAGCTCTCCAGGCATTTAAGCCATCTGTTTTTGTGTAATATTCAACATTGAAACTCTTGGCTTGCTATTGAGACAGTAAGAACTATTTCCTCCATTTGTCACTCTCCAGCCCATCAGGGCTATTGCTGCACTTGGCTTTTGGGTACCCAGTGGTAAAGACCAAGCACTGATGGGAAAACACATGCTGGAGCCAAAGTCATTAGGAAAAGGGCAACTGCAGCTAAACTCATCCCTTAATACCGTTAGACTTCAGCTTCCCCTTAGAGATGGAAACTATTCTTTCTTGAAAATTTGTCTGACAGGAAGATTGAAGGCACACTTCTTCATATCCTAGATATTCAGATGTTTCTTGGAACTTCTTGAAGCCCACTTTTATTTTGCAGTCCCCTTATCCTATTTCCTTCTGCTTTGGGACAGTTTTTTTTTTTTTTTTTTTTTTTTTTTTTTTTTGTATTTTGTATGTGTGCTGAGCATGCTACAATCATCAAAAGAGCACGCTAGAGATGGCAGCAATCATGTCTGTCATTTTGTGGTGGTTTTCAACTTGAAACTGATGTTTGTGGAAAGGGTGCTATCAAAGGAAACTGCATCCCTCCAGCAAGACCAGTGAGGGGAATTACAGGTGTCTGACAGTACTTCTCAGATGCTTTCAAATCCCTAAGGAGGACTTTTGACAGAGTACAAAGTGCTGAACATATTCACAGAGGAAAAGTGTACTTTTGCAAGGTTGCCATGTTCACCATCACCCCTTCCCTACCTCCTCAGATTCCTGACCTCTGGCCAGGAACCATGGCCTCTGATCCCCAAAGTCTTTTCTCACATTCTAGTACAAGAAGCCCGAGGAAGTGCTTGGTTTCTGTAGGAACACTACTATCTTCAGCTACTGCCTAGAGGGCTGCCAGTTGAATCCAGGACACTCAACAGGGGCCTTGTCCTCACGGAACTGGGCTGAGGAGGTTGGTCCTGACCTCCAGGGCAACCTAGTGAAGTCATGAAGAATCTTCTGGGAGATCTGCAGGAAACAGAGGAGGGCAAGCTGGGCATCTAGAGGTGCTTGCTAACCATCACTGACAGTAAATGCTGCATATTGCCCAGGCAGCCTGGTTAGGTTTCCCCTTGGAGAAGTCTCAGACCTGTGAAACAAGCTGTGATACTGGGAACACCTTCTTCAATGCTGTGGGCACAAGCTGGGAGTGGGGAGGATGTTTTCATGCCACCCACGTGTGCTGGGACATCTCTGATAGCTTCCCAGACAGACACATTTCCATTCTGTGTTTACAAAGCCTGTAATTTGCATACAGAATTGAAGTCACAAGAATGAATAAAAATCTATTTTTAACCCAGTATGTGATTGCTTATTCTTAGCTATTTTTTTCATAATTGATTCTGTTTTCTGCTAATGATTTAAAATTTAGCATCTATTCCTGCCTTACAGTGTTACTTTGATAGCTGATACTAAGGAAGAAGATTAAGGCTGTTGTTAGCAGTGGAGGCTGGAGGACATATGGGTAATGCAGACCTGTTAGTAATAGACAAAGTTGTTTTGAGGAAGTGGGGCAGATTGCCTAAAAATCCTGGCTTAGCAGCAATTAAATGATGATGAGGTAAGTAGTCCTGGGAAAATCCTATTAGAGAAAGAAAACAGCAAACTGGAACCAACTGATCATGAGATGCCAAGTTATTGCATATGCAGTTTCTCTACAAAATTGAATTCACTCTTGACACAGAAAAGGGATTCGTGTTTCTCTCCATTTTGCATTTGCTTTGTCTTCAGGCTGATAAGGTGCTCTGAACTTTCCAGCATTTAGTAATGGATTAGGACAAAAACTCATTCTGAACCTTCAAGGCAGTTGGTTCAGGTGTGGGTCAGACCTTTCCACTTCCATCTCATTTGCTCATCTGTTGAGCAGCATGAAAGACAGTGTGATTCAGAACAAAATCCCCACCCCTGGTCTTTGCTGGGTGAGAGGGGAGCTATTTCCAAATTCAAACAAGGACAGACTGCACGGACAAAAGCTATATGTACGCTTATAGCTACCGGCACCAGCTTTCAAATACTCTGTGTTTCCCTGTAGCTGGAATCTGTATTTTCTTATGTTGAGAGTGTTTTATAGCACTCTTTCTGAGGCACTTTCCTGGCTCTGGTTGGTCAGCCGGTGATTTGTTGTCTCTTCACCTACAATAGATAGATTAGCAGTGATGTATTTGAGACGGGATTGGGACGGGTGATTTGTGTGCTTTGAGGGGTGTAGAAACTGTGTGATCTCATGATGAAGGGTGATTACTGTGCAGCACAAGAGGACAGATTAGGATAAATGGCACAGAGGACTCCGGATCTACTGGCAAGCTGATAACCTGCCAAAATAAGGGGTATGTGGGTGGAATATCTAAAATCCTTTGGACTTCTGAATACATACTCTCCCCCTCCCCGCTCTGTTCTGGTTAGGGGCAACAAAACAGCAGTTTTGTCTTCCCTTTTCTTCTCTGCTTTTGCACGAACAGATGGGGAAATGAACAAGGGAAGAAATCTGCTTTTGGAGCAGCAGAAGCAGCAAGGGACCTGCAAGCAGGGAGCACGCTGCTTCTGCCGAGGGCAACTGTGGTCCGGGAGCTGTGCGGTCCCGCTTTCCTGCTTGTGAGGGGCAGGGGTCCCTGCAAAGGACAAATGGATCCAGTATCCCTCGATCAGAGGGGAACGGTGCCTTGGAACATGAGCTGCTCAAGGCCTAAGTCCTTTGCCATAGCAAGGGAACTCTTCCACTGTATTTGCTCCTGCTGTGGGAGAAATACAGCAGTTGAGGAGCAAGGAGAAAAGAACTGAAGGGAAGGCTGCAGTTTGAAGGTGGGACAGGTCTCTTTGGATCCCTCCATGCCACATGAGGAACTCGTGTGTAGTCCACAAGAGGTGGATAATTGGCCTGTAACATTTGCTTTTTCCCTTGGATGTACTTTTTGGCTCATCTGGCTGTCATGCTGCAGCTGCCTTGTCATTTACTTATGGAGAGGGAAGCCTGGCACCCAAAAGGGATCGTGGAGGTTGTTTGCAACCGAGGATGGATAAAGTAATTGCAGTGTCAGATGGGAAGTCTTTGACCCAACAGGAACCATGACATATCAAGATATGTGGCCCTTGTCTCCCCTTTGCCGAGTAGCAACTTCCGCTTTCTCATGGGAAATGTCAAATTCTGGACTGGAGGAAACCACCAGGACTGACTGTGCTTCCAGCCTGCAGATTTGCTACCAGCCCAAGCTCTGTGCTTACACGTCTTCCATGTTTGGCTTTGTCCAGTTGGCAGTGGAATTTGGAAAGTATTTTCCTGATGCTCATGTGGAAGCTTGCTTTTGTAAAATGTTATCCTTTTTCTTTTCAAAATTCCCATCTTCCATGTGTTACAGCTGCAGAGCTGGCCCTTGACATCCTGAATATCCATATGAAGTCATCCCTTCCCTCCCTGGCTGGTTATTGCTTAGCTTTTCATGCATCACAGAAGAGAATTGAACAAGACCTGTTTTCCTTGCTGCTACTCAGCTCTGTCAGCTGTAGCAAAGCTGCAGGCATCTCTTCAATTTCTTGCTACTCCTGGTAAAAACTTTGAGACTCAATGAAAATCTAGCAACTGTATAAGCTACAGACTTAGCGAAGTGAGCAACATCTAGTGGTAGATTAATTGAATGAGGATGGCTGCCTAGAAAATGAGAGGCATGCAGAGACATAGAAATATGGATCCCTCTGGCAGGTTGCAGTAGGATGGAAAGCTTTTCTTTCTCCTGCAGACAGATAAGGAGCAGAGACTATTAGACACTTGCTGACCAAAGAAAGCAACATACGGATTTTTTGACTAGATTTTGGGGCATTTAACCTGTCCAGTCCTCCCCACAGAGAGGTAAAATGGTGGTCGGGGAGGAGGGCCAGAGTTACACCCGAAGTTTGTCCTTGTTATCTGTGCCCATTATCAACTCTGCTGGCTACGGAGCTCCTACTTTTCCTCTGAAATCAAACTTTACTTAATAATAATCTCTATTATCAGGTCTTATTCAAGAGGAATTGAAGAAAAGTGACTTGGATAGCCTGGACAGTGGCTCCAAAATTGTAGCCACTTTGCAAATCATCCAAGAATCCAAGACCCTTTGTGGTATTTTTGTGTAAGAGATAGATGATAAGGCTGTAGGGTGAAATTCAAAGTAATATCAGAACTTGTTGATTCAAAGTGTTAAGAATCACTAAGCCACGACACATCTGGAACAAACTGCCTTGGGGTTTTAGTTTGGTGGTCAAATGCAGCACAATTACTGGCAGGATGCTGCCATGTCTCAGTGGACTGAAGTTGAGTCATAGCTGAAGAGTGGTATTACTTCCAGCCTCCTAAGCGATAACTACAGAGATTATTATTAATGACTTCGGGCTCTGCCCGGGCCTGGAAAAGCATCTATTTAGCTTGTGAGCTTAGTGAAGGTGAAACTAGGTCAGGATGGATATGCTGCAGACACTCTCCTACAGTGAAGCTCCTGGCTCTCATTGTTGATCATTGCAAAAGGATGTGGTAACTTCACGGTGGTGACTGTGACCTCCAGAGCTCCTGAGCTCTCTGGAGTAACACTTGATACCTCTAACTGTATATGCGTTTCAGCACTGGTAAAGACAGGTGATGTTTCTTAGGCGATCCACTTTCCCAATAGGCTTGCTTGCTCATGGCCAAACGGGCCAGCGTTTGCAGCCGTGCAGGCATGTGCCTGCTGGAAAGTGACGCACAGCACAGCTAACCACTTCCACACGGCACCGTCGCATGCTCTGCCACTACGTCAGGCTTGCTGGCAACGCCACTTCTAGCCACTACATGACAGATGTGTCAGGGCTGCTATTGCGGTTCCTGGAGACAGTGACAGTGCCTCAGTCACATCTTTAAAGCTTTTGCAAATTACATGGTGGCTTGTGCCCCTCTGTTATGGTCACAGAGCTGCTGAACAGCAACACGGACTTACCTTTCATGAACAGGATGGGGTGTAGCTCCTGGTGAGCAGTGGGGAGGACTTCTCGGCAGTGTAACCCCTTTTTTGTTGTGGTCGTGCTGGATACATGTGATTCTAGCAGTGAGAGGGAGGATTACTGCAGTAAAAAGTTTACTCTATGCAGGAAAGTAAAAACTGTCTGTTTTTACTCTACCATCATAGCATGCAGCCTGCCTATGTGTGCAGAGGGACCTGCTCTTTGCTGCATGTGCACACCTGCTCGCCAAGCTGGCCTGGAGCCACCTCAGGGGCTCACTGCGAGCGGGCGGCTGCTAATCGCACTGTTAGTCCTGCTGCACAGCCAGCCCTGGCAGAGGCCAGCTGCCCCGGAAGGAGCTAGGGCCCAGTGAGGTGCTGTATGCCAGGCGATGTCGTGTTTGGGATTTGGATTTGGACAGGCTGCCAGATCGTTTTAGCTGACCTGAACCAGAGCTTCTCACCCTGTCATCCTGTTTTAAATTTGAAAAAAGCTGCTGTGATTATGACAAGGCAATATAGAGATGCTAGCCCTTCACTTGGAGCAAACTACTGTGGCTATTTATCCTTCCAGTTAAAAGCATGTGGCTTATTTCCCAAGAGCTTGTCTGACTCTAACTCAGCCACTGACTCTTCTTTTACCTTTCTCCCCTGGATTATTAAAGACTCTGGTAACAGTACTTGCTTAAGTCACTTTGCAAATATTTTTAGACAACCCAAACTAAGCTTTTCACTAGATAGTGAAAAAACAGACATTTCTACAGCCTGTATGTTTAAAAGCCTGGTATATAAATTGTTTATGATGATATATGATTTATATAGAGTATAAATTGTATGTAAATGGTATAAGATTTCCAAAGTAACTCAGTGCAGGAAGTCCTCTTAAATATTTGAGAATCTTTAGAACCACCTGTACTTAAAAGAGAGCAATTAAGGAAACGAAAGATGTTCTCAAAGGGCTGAAAAATTTCTTCACATTAGTAAAGGACATTGACCTTGCTCTCTTTTTTGCAAAGAAGATGAGATAACATCACAGACTGAGAGAGGAGGAGCTGAAATAGATAAATTGTTTAAATATCAGCAAGCAGCCGGGCCCAGAAGGTGCACAGCCAAGAGTTCTCAGGAAATATAAGAGCATCTCTAAAAGAAATATTCCTTCTCTCTCTCTCTTTTTTTTTTTTTATATCCTATGTGATAAGGATATAAAATGTTGTAATCACATTTTTAAAGGCTTTGGGGAGAGTCTAGAGAATTACAGACCTGTTTCACATGCATGCAAATGTATTCAATACCTAGCAAATTAGGAGAATCAATTGTGAGGTTTCTGTGGGTATGGCTTCTAAGATGTGTGCAGGAAACTGCATCAACTCTTCAATTCAAGGAACCTATTCAACTCTTGCAATTCTTAGAACAAACCAACAAATCAGCTGTAAAGAAAAGGAGGACTCTCTGACACTGTATTTTGCAAGGCCATGTTCAAGAGACAGCTACAGCTGTACACCTAATGGTTCAGCAATGGTGGCGTATTGCTTTGGATCAGCTAGGAAGAGGGGCAGGACTCGGTGGTCAGTGGTGGCATGGGGTGACAAGGCACCAGTGCAGTACCTTGATCAGCCATGATGACCTCTTGGAAAAGAGAGAAATTTGCAGAAGCTCCATCATAGTTTAGGTTACTTGAGGAGGAAGAGAAGAGATTGATGGAAGATCAGAAAATGGAAGTGATGCCTTCACTTGAAAGCTGAAATAAAAAGAGATTAATGGGAAGGAATAACTAGGATATAGGTCCAGGAAGAGATACTGATGAGTGAAAGCAGTCATTTCCTTGGCGTGACATGTTTCTGTCCCTGATGCTGCAGATCTGGGTGGGTGGAAGCAGATAGGCTGCAAGCAGGGACAAAGCTGCTTTGCTGGCAGTCTTGGGGGCTATTTTTGTCCAGTCCCATGGGAAAGACTGAAAGAAATCCAGTATAAGTAAATATCTGAAAAGGAAGCACGTAGGAGGGAGGATCCCCTTCTTGGTAACAGCAAAGTCAATAACTTCCAGGCACAGAGGACTGGGCTCTTGCTGAGCCACTGAAGCGCATCTGATCAATAACTCAAACTCCCGACTTACCCATTAGCAGAGTCAATTATCAGCTCTGCTCTCTGCTTCCTTGATTATTATTTCAGCATGTAGCAGCTGCTTTGCAAGCGTTATGGCCCATCACGCACTGAAGGGACTTAGTTAAATGCAGATTATTGACCGATGAGGCCATAGGAATATACTGTAAAATATGCAGTCATGTTCTCCCATAAATTCCTAGTGGGAGTACTTTTGCCCCTTGCTGTGGGAGTGTTCTGTGTCATTGTCAAGGCCTTGAAAAATGTTTTTTCCACCTGATTCCCACCACCTCCTCTGTGGCATTCCCGTATGAGTGAATGTTTCTCTCTCCCTCAGGATGTTCAGCAACGCTCCTAGGCATCAGTGGGGACTCGGGCTACAGCTTATTCTGTATAGGGACAAAGCAAAATAGGTTTCATGCTTCTGGTCTGGCTCCTGTTTTTCTGTTGCTCCTAGGTTTCTCACTTTGGCTGAGGTTATGGACTCATTATTTGAAGGCAACCCAAGTTCTGGAGGAAAGGGAGAATAAATGGTGAGCTGTTTGAAAAGCAGATAAAGAAGTCAGTTTTGCCACCTCTGCCAACCTGATATATGGCTGGCTGTCAGCTGCGTGGTGCAGAGGCAGGTAGAAGCACACAGGCTGATTTGCTTTGCAAATTTCCCTGGCTTTGGGATTCAAACCACTTTTGAAGTGGGGAGAAGGGACTGTTTTTCCTAAAGGTTGTCAATGGGGACTGGTGTGCATTGATATAAAAAGTCTCTCCCTTTCAGCTGCCATTAGCTAGGCCCGCTGTGCTGCGATACTCAGCAGTGCATTAACTTGCCTGTGCCCTTTGCCTGAAAGCTTAGAGGAGCCTGGGCTTCCTCCAGAGCAGAATATTGGTAGTTGATCATTGCAAGCATAACGCTGGCTGACAGCTTGTGTATGTCCGTGCGCCTCTGTTCTGCTCTAGCAGCTTGGCATCAGGAGAGGTTGCTGATTCGGGTACTGCCGCCGAGCTGAGGGATCCGGAGCCGCAGCCCAGGTGGTGAGGTTTGTGCCTCAGAGCTGGGTCTTGGCTGCTGAGGGCCCATGGAGCAGGACCTGGCTGCAAGACTTGCTTGGCATTTCTAAGGGTTTCTCAAACTGCGTCTCTCCAGGGTATGTCCATAGCAAGGATGAGGCAAGGGTTTAACATACCTGAGCTGGAATTCTTAGCGACGGTTAATGTAGAGTCTGGCGCACTGTGAAACTGCTTTTTAGGTAGATTTGTCATTGCTCTAAGAGATTTTTTTTTTTTCCTGGCTGTCATTAGGGCTACAAGTGTTTACAGTAGCCAAGAAGTATTTTAAAACCTTTCACTGTCTGGGCACTGTGTTCCTCACGGGCAGAGAGCAAGAGGGCAGAGACCAGTCCCTTCTGTGGCGGGGACACCAAGGCAACTTTGGAAGCATTTTTCTTCTAGCCTAATGCTGACTGCTCTGACAGACAGTTGTCATGCTGAAAGGACTGCAATGGCTCAATGAGGAGTGCTGGGAAGCAGAGCTAGCAAGGGAATAGTCTGGAGTCGCTTGTTGTAATGGGGGAAGGAAGAGGAAGGGAAGTGCTGCCCCATGGTGAGAGTGAAGGCAAGCTGGCCAGAGAGTAGGGGCTCTGTACCCAGCGTTGCTCCTAACACTGGGGACTTGCTTCTGGTCTTATTCTGCTTTCAAAGGTGTCTGAGTCAAGATCTAGCTTTTTCACTGTAGGAGAAGAAAGTTAATGTCACAAGGGCACCTGGCAAGGGTGCCAAGCTGGCTGAGTGTGAGCCCAGCATGGCAGGGGGCTGAGGGAAGGAGATGCTGCTCCAGAGCTTGTGACTTCTCCAGGGGTATCTCCTGCCTGAGATCGCACTGGGTGGTCTCTCCTTGCTGGTGGCAAGGAGACCCACCATATATAGATAGTTTCACTGAGGTATGTTTGTGCTGTCTGTCTTGTGTTCCTTCGGCTTACTTTTCTGTGTCAATGAGCCACTGAAAAATGTTCTTGCTTGTCACTGATGTAGAAGTCTATCCAGCTTGGAGTATCACAGCTTCCTCATGTAACCTATCTGGAAATACAGATAATATCTCCAGCACTTGTTACATATACACTGATGCTCAGTACTGTCATTCTGCTAATATCAGGCTCTACACGATGAGGGATCCTGTGGTGTAATGTGAAACCTCTATGCAAACTTCAAACAGCAGAAACCACACTGTACCAGCACAGGCTCTTTGTGTAGCACTTTTAATCCTGCACCATTTTCAGAATGGCTTTCCTCTGCTTCTTTTAAAGGCTGGCCTTCTGGTGGAGCTGTTCCTACACCTGCTCCTTAGATGTGACTATGGCTTCAGCCCAGGCAATTGCCTCAATGTCAAGGTAGGTATCATTAGATGTGCTTGCGCTGGATCTTTTAGGGATACAAGTTGGGCTCTCCCAGCCCAAACTGTGTCCTTTTATGTCTGAGGGTATAAAAACAGGCTAAAAAGAATTAAGGTTTTGAAGAGGAGAAGGTGTGTGTAGGGGGAAGGGATAGCAAGGTTTACAAAATCAAGAAAGCTGTGAATACCAAATTGTTGTTACTTCCAGTTGTTGTTCAGAAACTGGGGAATGCTCACTGAGGCTGAGAGGAGATCTGCTTAGAAAAAGCTATAAGAGGAAGCACTTCTGTACACAGCAGGTTGTGAATGCCTGGACCTCACTGCCCGCTGTGAAGGCAGGCAGTGCCAGCAAACTCAAAAAGGGGTTGCAGAGATTTTTGTCCAACAGGCTCATGCATGGGATATGCATAGAAATAGGAAGAGGGCTGTGCCCTCTTCTAACAGGCTTATCTCAATAGTTATGCATGCTGTAGGAAGGTGAGGGGAACAACAGGCCCACAGACAGTGGTCAGCTCTACATGCGCTCCTACCACAGTCGAAGACAGAGCTCAGTGCCCGCGTCAGTCTGGCCTGGATGGGCATTTCAGGTGTCTCACCTCAGGAAGTGCAGCCTGCAGTGAAATCTCTCTCTCCGAATAAAACTGAGGAAGACCTGGAAACTGAAAGGTAAATGCCAAGAGAGGGAGTTATCTGGGAGTTAAGTATATGAAATTACAATGGTGTCCTCGATTTTTTCTGTTCCTGTTTTCTCTGCTTGATGTGATGCTCGAGCTCCAGCATATCCTACTCAGTGAGGTCTCATTTTCTCTCTCTCTAAAGCAGCCGCCAGGGTGTGTGTGTGGCGGCCTTCCTCATGGCAATGATCCACACACAGGCTAGCAGCGATGAGCCAGCGAGCTGAAAGCTCTGATTAAAAATGCCTCCACGGGGAGGACGTACCTAACAGTGCCCCAGATGGTTATAACTGCCTGATGGCAGTTGAGCTCAGGCCAAGGTACTGACAGGGTTTCAATCCTCTACCCACACACCCATATTTGTGAAAATGTAGGGTATAACTCTTGGAGATCATAATATACCCGAGACCTCCACCCTCTCAATGAACTTGCAGGGGAGGGCAGTGAGCACACACCCCGAGAGAGAGCAGGATGATCTCTTTGGCCTATATCCTTAGGAAATAGGGCCAGAGTTAAATGTGGGTCTGGAATGAGGCTTCATCCATTAAAGTTTGTGAGGTGCTTTGGAGGAACTTAGCTGCAAGGTACCGAGGAGGAGCAAATGTGCACTCGGGATGGTAGCGGAAAAACAGCTGCTTGATGTGAAGCTCTCAGGGCACGTGAAAGCATGGAGCAGAGACGTGTCTGTGCTGGAGGGCCTTGGCGAGCTGTCCCAGACATGGCGCTTGGAGCACAGCAGCGCATTGGCCGGGGCTTGCTGTCACGCTCCAGGCACCTGGCAGGCAGCACCATATGTCTCCGGTCGGCTTGGCGAGCAGCGGCAGGGTGACGGCTAACACCTTGCGGCGGCGCCGGGGCACTGCTCGTGGCCTGGCAGGCAGCACTGCCAGACTGATGCTGGCGAGCGCGCTGACGACGCTGATGTGTGCGCACACCCGTGTGCAGGCCGCAAGGAGCGGTGCAGGAAGGAGGCGTCCGCAACAGAGTGCTTGATTAGATGTGTCAGCTGGGAACTGCTCAAGGGGAAGAAGAAACCCCTGTTGTGGAGGCAGAAAGTCCCTGCAGCCAGACTGCTGAACTGATGTAAGGAGAGAGACATGGGCATTTATAAAGTGAGGCTGAATTGCCTGCAGTTGCCAGAATAGCAGGAAAGGGTTAGGTGTGTTCGTGCCCATGGGCTGCCAGGCAGAGGCGAGACAAGAACACCTTGAGGATGTAGCTCAAGGGTTTTGTAGACCAGGAGAGCAAAGCTGGCAAGGCAGGTAGGGCTGACACTGCGCTGGGAATACGTGTGGGACACAGAGTGGACCTGCTCACCGTACATAGCGTTAGCATCGGGGCTGTGCACTGCCTGGGTAACCTGAGTGCTGGGTCAAATGGTTAGGCTGTGGCGTGCTGCTGGTGCAAACGCCTACCTGCCAGTCTGAAGGGACCTCCTGAGATCCTTCAGCACAAAGGTCAGGATTTTTTGATGCAATGCCTAGCATCTAGATGTGGTGAAAGGCAGGCGTACTTGCTTGTGAGTAGGGGAGGAACAAGACTGTGGAGCTAAATGTGATAGCTGTGGAGCTAAATGTGATAGCTGTGGAGCTCCTATGTTCAGTCTCAAGCAATAAATCGTCTCTCCAGAGCTGCTCTTCTCACCCAAGTCTTCCCAGCTCAGATTTGCCATAGTGCACTGGGAACAGTCATGTCATAGTTCCAAATAACACGTGCGCGATCTCAGCGGTGTTGGGTGTACATTAGAAATGCATGGACTCTGGCCTGCAGTTTAACAGCTGATTTGTGTTTCGCCCTGACCCAGTCACCACCAGTCAGGAGCACCAAAGCTTGTGTGGCTGCTTCTAGGTCAGTATTTTCAGTCCTGAATGAAAGTTCTGGGCATGCCTAGCCTATTCCCTAGGTTTTGATATAAACAAGCGTGCTGTCTGCTGGCAGGCTCCACTACACAAGCGCATGTGCCTTCTCCTGAAAAACAGTTAGGGCCTCACAAAACACAAATGGTTGAAAACCTTTGGCTTGGTGTGAAGTGCATGGTGCTTGTTGTGTGGCATGGAGTGACCCTTGATGCGGGAAGGACCCCTTGTCATGGGGCCATGCATCAATATATTTCTATTTATGAAGTCCAGGTCAAGTAGACTGCTGTCTTTTGCTGAAATGCTGCTGTGTTTTTTCAGGCAGCCCAGAGGCAATACATGCTACATTTTCATCAGCCTCTTACCTCATCCTTAATCTTCCTTTTTGAAATCTCTTCCTCCCTTGTACACTCACAGCCAGCACTTGCCTCCTGCTCAGGGGTTTGGGAGAGCACCGCCAGGCAAGGGGTTGCTGCAGAAGCCCTCAAGCTGGTGAGATGCAGGGGAGCTGCAACTGACAGAGGTGACAGGGGGCCAACAAGGAGTCTTCTAGCCCTTCAGTTTACTCGTGATGCTCCCCTCCTGAGGGAGGGTTGGTAAGTGCTGCACTCAAAGTGTGTTCTTATTGCAGCACTGGAAATATGATTTCAAGACCTCAACTACACTGCTGGTGAGCACAGGCACTGCCAAACTGCAGGCCTGCTAGCCCTTTTCCTCATGCTCAGACCTCAGCACCATCCTTCTGGCACACGGGCGAGCACCTACCTATTGCCTCCACATGTCTTTGGTGAATTGCTTCAATAAAGACCGGTGACCAGGTATGCATATGTCTCTGCTGCACTTGTTGTTCTGCCGTGTTTCTCTGTGATAAGGTGGTGTGGGGTGATGTGGGTGTTTGTGGAGAACATAGGGAGCCCCATAATTGTTGTGAAGGGCCTGTTCTCCCTCTGACTGAGTACAGGAGAAAGTGCACTCACTGAACTGCTGCCAGTGTTGAACCCTTTCCTCCCTCCTGCTGGTGCTCTTCTGCTGGCATTCGATATGGAAATGATCCTGATTTATTCTGGAATAATAGGATGAAATGGTGCAAAGGAAAAATTTACACTGAAGGTACAGATAAATCACACAGAGCAAAGCTAGCCAAGAGGCGGTGGGTGTGGGGGGAGAGACTCCTTTGCTTTGGTCACTTGGAGGACCAAACATTATGCTGGAAAGTATAATGTTGGAAACAATTTGGTGCTGGCCAAGAAACGTTGGCTAAATAGAAGGACGCGGGTGCTGAGCTTCTCGCTGCTCCTGTGGCTTTAATAGTTATTAAATGCAGGGCCTCCCAAGATCTCGCAGACCTGGCTGCAGCCCCCAGCCCTGCTGCAAGCGAGGAAGGGAGAGAAATGGGCAGCAGCTCCTGGGGCCGCTGGCCTGGACGCTTTCAACCTGGGTTCCAGCTCCCACAGAGTTTATGACAGTCTGGCACCATCTGCTGGGTTTTCTCGGAAAAGAAAGCTGTTTTGGGGAGGCTGCCTTGCCCCAGGACAGTAGACTGGGGACTGTCCTGGCCCCTGGCCAGACACCGAAAGGCAACAGTGAGTCTGGTGATGCTCTGCACACAGTGTCCTGCCTTGGCCACGTCCCTGCCATGCTGTGGGAGGCATGGATCTCCTCTCCTTGGCTTCAGCTCGTGGTCGTGTGATGGATGATGTGACTGATGGCCCGGCTATACAGACCCAGGGCCACCCCTTGCTCAGCCACATCCTGGGACCAAATCTGTGCCCCATCAGGTTGTTCACTGGGTTACAGATCTTGGCCATGCACAGCCCCTTCCTTCTGGGGAGATGGGGGCATTCCTTTTCTTGGACCTGGCAAAGCCGCTTTCTTTGCCGCCCTGTTTTCCTTATGTTCCCTTTTCCTGGAGGCGGCTGCTCCTGTCCCTGCTGCCTGGCTCACTGATGGCTTTTGCTGTGTGCTCTAAGTGGTGGGGAATGTGGGATTACTGCTACATGGTTCTTATCTGCCCCTTTCTAATTTTGTTCACAGCTCTTTGATTAAGTGCCCAGCCGCTGCCTCCATCCAAACGCTACACAGGGACATCCCTGGGGCCGCATGTCCCTATCAGGGACTCCAGTGGAGGAGGGAGGAGAAGAAGAAGAGGCAGAAGTTTGCCTCCAGCAACATGGTCTGCGTAAATGGACTGGCTTATAAATGAATTTATAAGTTGAAATTGGCCTATAATGAGAGAGTTACTGAGCAAAAAGGACTGTGCACTGCAAACCACTTAGGAATCTGAGATCTCAGTGCATTACGTAAAGCTGGGGGAGTGATGCTGGTTTCTGCAAGTAAAGGCATCTGCAGTTTGCTCTGTGAGTGGCAAGCTAAGGCAACCTGTGTTGCCTGCCCCATGGTCCTGTGTAGGCCCTGGGTTCCTTCCCCCAAAGCATCCCCTGCTCTATTAAAATAGCACAATATTGGGCTCTTGAAACTGTCCCTAAACACCATCATTAAAAGCAGTTTTATTTCAAGGCAGCTTTTACTAGTAACAGTTCTAGAGTTAATTCTTTGGAGAAATATAGTAGTTTTGAGGCTTTTCTTTCTAAAAATAAAGCAGTCTCCCAAGCCCACTTCTACACTAGGGCTCTGCACTACAGACTTTTGTCGACAGCTTGCTTAATGAATGAAGATGTGAGGGAAGAAAGGCTTCTCAGTGAGGACACTGTTTGCTGCTTTCAGCTTCCCAGGGCTGGAACTATAAACAAGATGTAAGCAGTGATTGAAAATCTGACATGTTCCTCTCGGTATTCCCTAAAACATACAGGTTTGATTTCAACCTTTGAATTTCTTGAAACCAGAGGGGAATTTGTCATGTCTCCATGTATGTAACCCAAGGGTTTTCTGTTTGAAAATGCATTGACACACAAATTAAGGCTAGTTTGTTATGCTTGTGTACAGCCAATATATTATGTTAGGAGGAATATCCACCTACAACCTTCCTTCCCCCAACAGTGTTCTGACCCAAAAACAGTCCTGAAATCTGTTGCCTCTGATTTCATTCCCCCTCTCCCTTCCAGACACATCTACCCCCCACTTTGGTGCTGCATTTCTGAGGTGCAGGGAATAAACATTCCTCTCTTCCAGTCTGAAATGGTGTGAGGACGGCGTGAGGATTCATGGACCTACTGAGAGATGACTTGGTCCCTGCTCATGCTGGGGTTCCTGCTCGTGTTGGGTTGAGCTTGAGTACAGCATGGCATGGGAGGCATTTGTCTAGCCTTAGACATTGGTTAAGAGCCTGTTCACCCTGGGTTGTGCCACAAACATTGCAGAAGGAGATGCACATATTTTGGAGGGCCTGAACCTGTGGTGTTTAAGCTATGTTGTCGATGTGGGGTTACCATGTATCTCACTCCAGTACCCAAAGCTAGGGTAGAAGAGGGAGACCAAGCAACTTGCCAGGAGGGTTTGTGTTTCCCCTGTTTTCTCCACGGCTTCTTGTGCAAATCACCCTCTGATTCAGGGAAGGCCACGTTTGTCTTGAAAAGCTCATCAAACTTGGCTTCTTCCTAGTGTGGTAGCACCCAGCTAGGACCAAAGCTTCCCTTTCCTGTGTGTACAGAACTGGTTCTTTTAATTGGGCTGCTGCCTTTTGGAAGCTGTTGTCTTCCCTGCAGACTGACCTGGTGTTTCTTTTTCTCTTGTTTAGAGTGTATTAGCATATTGCCTCATTGTAATGTCACATGTACCTATAAAACACACTCTCAGACAATTGATTCTGGGAGCTCCTAGAGGCCATTAACAGAGAGACGAAAACAGCATCTTTATAAAGAAAATCTCCTCACTATTCAGCTGACGTTGCTCAAAGCTAGAGTGCTTGTGAACTTCTGTAGCTGGGAGGAAAAGTCTTAGGGCAACAAGAAGAAATAAGGAAGAGCTGGAAGCCAAGAGGTATTGCTATAGCATCTATACAGTAGCAACCAGGGAAAACCCAGGGAAGCTCCAAGCACAGGAGACACCAAGCGTTTCCATTCCCAGTGGCTCCAGAGAGCACACCTGTACCCATCCTGTCCCGCTGCAGGGCCCAGCCTTGTGAAGGGTAACAGCCAAGCCGGATCATTTTCTGGAGCTGTTCCCCTGGGAAGGCGCGGAATACAGGTGGAGATCAACCTTCTGGAGTCTTGCCGATGTGAGAGCCCCAGAGAGAGCTGCCTTCAGAAGCGCATCACAGAATAAAACAGGACCTGGAGCACGTTGGCGTGAGTTGACCCAAAAACACACTTCAAAGAGGATGCATTTGGTATCAGCCAGAAAACTGATAGATATGTTTTTGCAGACACAAGCCTCCTGTGGGTAAATATGAGCAACCAAATTTTTCTGTCTGTTAACTCTCTTGGGAATATCTGAGATAACACTGAGGCATGATTTTTCTTTCTTTTTAAAGTGTGGCACATCTGTGCTTTCTGCTGAGGTCAATTAGAGCCATGGGAGATCAGAGGCTGATGAAAGATGAATGCCTTGGTATTGTCTTACCTCCTGAAATAGTGATTCTTTTATTTCCGAGTTATAGCTAGTAAAGCATTTAGGAATGACATGAAGAGCTACTGTCTGCTCCATCTCTTCTGCAGTGAAAGGAGGCAGTGGGCTGGCTAGATCCTCCTCTGAAGAAAGACAAATTGAGGAAAAAAAGATGGCCATATTTCCTCCCCCCATTCTCTATGCAGTGTGTTGTTGTAGAAGGCGTGTGAGTTACTGGGTCTTGCCCATGAAATCAGCTTCTGCAGAGGTGCTGAGTGAGGCACCTCTGCCTCTTCTTGTTGCAGGTGGAACTGGTGGTCCACAGCCTTGCAGGAAGTCTTGGCCCCACAAGCACGGCTCTTCCCTTGCTTTTTTTTTTTTTTTTTTTTTTTCACAGGAGCTAACACCCTAGAAAGCAGGCCTGCTCATTTTAGCAGCTCACTTTCCCGTTAAATGTCTTGACCTGCATCACTGCTAATACTCTCACAACAGCTGCCTGCCTCTCTGCGAGACTTGTCAGTGCAGAGGCAGAGGAGGCAGCAGGGTGGCTTGCTGCTAATGTGACACCACATGCTGAGATACACCAGGAACAGTGCTCCTTGGAGAGCACGAGCAAAACCAGCCCATCTGCCTCCAGCTCTGGGAGCACAGCAGCATCTGGAAGAGCACTCTTCTTCTCCACCCAAGTTACCAAGGATGAGAAGTGGTCAGCACTTGACTTATGCAGCATCCTATCATTCCCACACCCAGCCCACTGTGTTTTTGCTGCTGGGGGAGAGCAGACCAGCTGTTCATTGTAAGACAGCGCCTGGATGAAATCCCTAAATGTTTTCATGGTTTTCCTCCCTTCCTGAAAGATAGATGAGGAGTTGTCCATAAGGCAGTGAAAGAAAGGCAACATGTCTTAGAGGGCGTTATCCTGTGAGTTGATCAATTCCTCAGTACTGCTGGATCCAACAGTGCAGTGCCTTGTCTGGTATAAACCTCCATAATTCCACCAAAATCAGAGAGGCCTCTGGACTGATGCCAAGTCAGGAGCTGTGACAGCTGCCAGCTTTCCTCTCAAGGCTACACTGCAGCAAGTGCTGCATGTTTGCCCTGGTGGCTCAGCAGGCTTAGTGCCCTTTCTTTGCAATCTGTGCAAGTGGACAACCCATGACAGGCCTGTTCAGGTTAGATTCAGGGTTTCTGGGGCATTGGGAAAGGCAGGTCACCTCTGTCACTAAGAGGTCACTGAAACTTCTGTGGAAAAATGTTTTTTAATGTGTCAGAGTCAGCAGTGGGAAAATTAAACATTTGCAAAGCATTTGTTAGAGCTTCCTCTATTTGGTACCATGAAAAATAGAAGTCTGAGGACATGTAAGAGATCTGAATTTGACAAGAGCCATATATGGAGAGCTGCAGCCATGACTCTTGCACATTTTTTCCAGTCTCTTGGGTTTAACTGTGTTTGGTTCAGGGACATTTTAGGCAGGTTTTATCTCACTCCATCTGCAAGTTTAGTGAAGGCAGTATCTGCAGGTGTGGAGGAGAGTAAAGCCTTTTTCCTGCACGTAGAGCACACAGCACTGGCAGGGGCTAGGCTTCTCTGTGCTGGCCCCATGAAGCATGTGTGCTCCTGCTCCCCTGGGAGAAATGGGCCTGTACATGTCAAAACAGAGCTCTGCTCCAGAGCGCCATCAACATGTGAGCTCCCCCCGGGCGCACTCCACCCCTCTGTGCTAGACACCTGATACAGGGCAGACGTTAAAAATAAGCAGCGGATGCACCATGACTCAAATCAGTTCCTAGAAAGTGTGTTGTTGGGCCAGGGCAGATGCTGTGAGCTGGTGGCTGTGCTCCCTGAGCCATCTGGTGCCCTTGATTTCAGCTGTGGAGAGGAGCGTGGCGTTGTCCCCGTTGCAGCTCTGAGCAGCTGGCGTTGCACCACTGGTGTCTCGGTGAGACTCTGGCCACCCCATCAATTCTATTCAGATGCAAGGAGGAAGGTTCACTCATGCCTCTGCCTGTGAGCTGGCTTGTGTCACATCAGCATCACTGCTCTGAGGGTCTGCTAGGGCTCCAGGGCTGGGCATCACACTCCAGCTTCTACTTGTACTGGCTGGAGAACGATACCAGTGTGTGACAAGTTGATCCAATGAGCTGCAGATTGGACAAGTTTCAACACATGTTTTTAAGGCTGTGCAAATCCTTCATGTTGTTATGCTCTAGCCAGCATCTTGCTGAGCTGCAGCTGCCTAACAGGCTTCCCCTGTACAGCTCCACAGAGACATGCCCCTCTCCTGTTACCCCAAAAAGCCTGAAGTGTGTGACTGGAGGAAGAAGCAGATCTGGTGTGTGGTTTTTTTTTGTTTGTTTGTTTTTCTCTGAAAAGCAGGCTGAAAGCAGCAATACCATTGGCAGCAGGTGACCTCTTCATGGATTAGTTCCTATTGGTGCCTGCCAGCAGCTGATGTCCGAGGTGAGAGTCCAGGGAAGGGTGCTGGAGGACACCTGCATGGCCTAGCTACAGACTGCTTTTTTCTTGCACCATAGCCATAAAAATAGATAATGTATTGTAATTGTATTTTTTTGCCATTTCCTGGGACACAGGACCTGCTGACTGGCCTAAGCTGCACTGGGGCTTTACACAGTGCTGCGGGGTTGGATCAAGGCAGCACTCTGGTTTTCTCTGCAAATAAAGCAGCTTGCATGAAATACTGACCACTCGAGTCTACCTAGGTAGGGCAAAACAATTCCTAAGTCCTTTTGCGTGAATGCCATGGGTGGAGTTATATTCCAGGTAGTCTTTTCCAAAAATGCTCTCTGCTCCTGCTCTAATAGCCTCCTAACTGAACTGGAGCTGAAATAGGGAAGAAGCTTCAAGATACAAATAGGCAACTCAGGCCTAGACATGCCAGTGGCCTGCCCCACGGTGGTTCAGGGGTTACCTTCTGCCACATCAGAGTGGGGAGCATCCCCCTGGGAAAGGGGCACATGAGGTGGGTGGCAAAGGGCTATTTCCCCACAGAGACGGCTGACTCCATCATGGTGGAGTCAGGAAAGGGGTCAGAGTAGGGGTTAGCTAGCTGGACCTGTGACTCTTCCTCCCTTTGCTTTGACAGTAGGATCCCTGATTGCTGAGATGGTATGTGTTTTGGTGGGAAGGCATCCTGTCCAACCCAGCATGTCTGGAGCAGGGAGGAAGAGGAGACACTTAATGAAGAGAATGAAAGCCTAAGCTGATCAAGTGGGTGAGTCTTAAAAACAAACATCTGCTCTTTGACTATATGTATTTATCTTCTCCAGTCCTGCAATTTAGTAGTGTTTGTTCTCTGTGGCAGGGACTGTGTGGGCCTGGTGTGTGCCAGAGGGCAGATGCCCACAGCCTTCACTCTGCAGAGACCCCACAGGCCCCACAGCAATGGCTGTACATAGAAAAGGGCAAGGAGAAATATTTGTGATGTGTTGGGTGGCAAACAGAGGAAAATTGCCTGACAATTGCTTGGTGGTTTCTTGTCATTTGAAGTTCCTCAGGTAAATCACTGCCTGCTGCTGGCTCTCCAGCAGGGATGGGAGAAGGCAGTCAGAGTAAAACAGAATGTCCTGCTTATGTTAGATGGCTTTACAAGCAAGCCTGAGGTCTCAACTGCTTCTCATCCTTCTTGCCTCACTATTTCTTCCCTAAACTTTTTCTTTGTGAGGAGACCAAAATTAGATGTAGGACTTATTGCAGCTTGCCTTTAGGAGCAGTAGATTTATAGGGAAAAGGTTACCACATCAAAATACCAAAATAAGAAGCTCTGTTCTTGCAAGTCATGGCCAGAGCGAGGCCTAATAGAGCTGGCAGTCCAGAGTGTGAAAAGCGTGGAGAGGAAAGGTTGGCTTTTGGAAGCAGCAAGGGCCTTCCATCTTCTCGACACACATTTTGTGTGGCTCTTTTACTGGTATAAAATAGCAGTGCTAAGGCCTTGAAGCCTTGAAGCCCCAAATCTCATGCTCATTAGTGAAGATCAATGTACGCAGCACTTACAAAATATGAGGATGCTCATTCTGTGTCACTAGTTATGAGGCAGCAGAGCAGCCCTTCTCTCAGGGAAGGAGAAGGGTCTCTGCAGTTCACTACATTCTTGTCCTTCACCAAGCCCAGCAAAACGGGAAGTCTTTCTTACAAAGATGTTTACCCGTGGGGACTGGGATTAAAATATAGTCCTCTGCGATTCATTTACCACACTCTACTAAACAACCTTTGCTTGGGAATAAGTCTCACTCACTACAATTTTGTGTTTGGAGAATTAATTGCTTTAATAAGGAGCTTAATTAAAAGTGCAGAAGCAGACTAGACAGCAGAAATGTTGGCTGAGCAGTGAAGACCCTTCTATAAAGATAAACGTCCCCCCACGGCTGTCTTGGTATATTGGGCTGCAAGGATTCCTTGCTATATCACGCAGCAGGCTTCACGCCTCAATGCTGTTTCTCTTAACAAGAGCCCCTTTGGCTAGCGCAGCGCACAACGCAAGGGGCCTGTGGTGCCTTCCCAGGCCGGGCTGTGCTGAGAGGAGCCCCCATGAGCTGTCCTGCTTGGAAACAGCACAGTTTTGCTTGCTATCTGTTCTCCCACCTCTGAAAAGAGGATGATGTTTACCTCCCTGCCAAGAGCTGCTGAGATTCGCAGCATGTTTAATGTTAAAGTGCCACACAACGGCACAGGGGCAAGTGCTCAACATAGGGGAAGCTGACAGTTCCCTTGCCGAGTGATGAAAGGTCATTTCCAGCCAACTGTGGCCCCCAGAAACCCTCCTCCTTGATCTCCATGTACAATCCCAATCTCATATTTTTGAAAGAGGTTGCAGACTCTTCTCCATGCCGTTGCAAGGAACCACACTGGAGAGATGCATCTGCCACCCCTCACCTTCAGCGCGATTGTCCAGCCTTGTCATTCGCACAGCCCACGATGGTGAAGAGGAACTCTTCTGACCCCAGCTAAGCTACAGAGCTTCAGCAACAAATGAACTCCAGAGCAGAAATAGACTATTTCACCCTTTTTCACTCTCCTCTCCCTGCAAATAGCTATCGGCAGGGAAAAAAATTCAATTTTCCTCAATTTTCAGGGCAACTGAAGCCATTTGCAAATGCATGTCAAGTTTGACAAATAGTTTTGGCTTAAATAATGGACTGGGTATTTTTTTCCTTTCAATCTAAATGTTTTAGTTCCACAGTTTCTAGGCAAAACATTGCACTTTTTCACTTGAAATAATGTTCCATTGTGAAACACGATATTTTTAAAAGCACAAAAGAAAACACAAGCCCTGAAAAATGAAGTAAATGACACCAAATTTTTGTGTCAAAAGAAAGATTTTAGCCAACCCACAGAATTATTTTTTTCCATGGCTGGTGTCAGCAAGAAAACTGGAAAATCTGCATGTCTGGACAACCTGAAATTATTCTTTTTTATCCTTCTAACAGTGAGCTCAGAAATCAATTTTCACAAGCCTATTTTCTATGCAGCCCTATCCCTGTTGTCAAAATAATGTATCTACTCTGATTTTTACCCAAAATAAACAGATGAAGAAGATTCCTGAAGCAGAGACACCCAGCACCATTCCTCTTCCTACATTATTCAAGTCCATGGGCAGAACTTTGATCTAAATAACACAGATCTTTTTCTTTCCCAGCCCAACAGGGAAACTTGCTGCAGATTGTACTGCCATTGGTAGTGGTTGCAGTGGCAGTATTGTGACCTTAAAACCTTGTACTTCCATAGCATCTGAACTACCCAGAGCCCTCCTTGCATTTATTAAACCTTATAACAAGCCCATGAGGTGTACAAAACCCAGAGATGACTTTCCCTACTGCCAAAGTTCCCCAGTGACCAACATGTGACCTTTTCTTCATTCTTCTCTCAACATTTGTGTGTCCCGAGCCGTTGCTGGATGGTTACTTTCTACCTCAGTGGCCAAATCAGTTAATGGTATCTATCTTAAGCAGTCAGACTGAGGAAAAATGTATTCACACTGATGCAAATTATTTGGTCTCCTAAGCATTGCTTGACTAACTAACTTCTTTGGAAGGCACAATGGGGACGTGTGTCTGCTTTCTCACAAACAGGCTCATTCCTACAGAGGGAGCTGATGACCCAAGTAACATCTAAACTGCTGCATGTTGAGGGGCAGTTTCTACTGGGAATGGCCCAGGTAAATCTCTGGAAAAATCAGAGAGACTCTGTGAAGTTCCTCCTCAGATGTCCAGCAGCTTGAGGCAGAACCGTAGCAAACAATGCATGGACATTGTGGGGTTTTTGCTGAAGCAGGCTGGAGAGCACTGCAGTAGGATAAATGTCACCTGTGTCACAGTGCCCTGGCTTTGCTTTAAAGGGGAAGCAGCTTGTAACACTCTTTCCTGATTTGAGAATGAATGAAAACTTTCCTTGTTTTTTGACCTTGCCCTCAGATGCTCCCTAGATGAATGCTAGGGCCCACTCCTTACCTCTTTTCCACTGACTGCAGAATGCCTATGCCAGTGGGTGTCTAATTCCCCTTGCTTTGTATGAGAATAAATGTTCTGTCCCACACAAAAACCATGGAAAATACAGGTCCCATGCTCTTCTCTTTGTTACTAAGACTTAGCCATCACCGTGAGCAGAGGCATCTTCCCACATTCTGGCTCTCTGGTGGCAGATTTGCTCTGCTGCCTGCCTGCAGTCTTTGCTTCTGGTCCCGGTGCTTGGGAACCCCATACTCTGGCCACAGTGAGAGCAGGGAGAGCTTCTGGCTCCTGAAAGCCGAGCAGCTAAAACTGCCAAGGCAGCTGCCAAGAGAGGGCGTTGAGGCACTGTCAGTGGCAAGGCGAGTACGAGAGGGTTTTCACATGCTCCAGGGCGCTTGCTTGGCATTTAGTTATGCCATAACTGCTGCTCTGTAGATGCACAAAAAAAGGCACAGGTGCTTTTGCAAAGGACCTAGCAGGGCCAGGCGGCCAAGCAGTCCGCACATGCTGAGGTGAGGCAGCGCTGCAGCGTATGGTGGGGCGCAGACCGCAGGTACCGGGACTGGGGGGCCCTGTATCCGCGAGCACTGGTTTTCTTTCTGACTTCTTATCTTGCCTTTGTTGCTTCTTGCTCACATAAGGAGACTCAGGCAGTCAGGAAAAGCGGAGTTCTCAATCTGGTCTTGCCTTGGCACAACCTTGAGGGGAGAGGCTGAAGAGACGGCGCTCACTCCCACCATCTCCCCAGACTTGAGTGGTCCTCAGTGGACTGTTATCTTCTCCACCAAACTGTTTTGGCCATGGACACAGCTCCCTGCCTGTGAGGTGGTCACAGTACTCATAAAATCCAGCCCTCCCCCAAAAAAGGAAAAACAAAAACAACAAAACAGCAATGAGGACATGAATCCAGATGGTGCTTCCCAGCTGTAATGGGCAATAAGGGGACCCAGATGGACAACTACTGTGTCTGTACCTGTTGAAATGCATGTTGTGTCAGAGGGTGCCCTTAGGATGTGTAGCCTGGGACAGAGAGAGGAGAAGGCTTGTTATCATCTGAAAATCCCTGCTTCCTATGAGTTTTCTAACCCTAGCAGGAGAGCACGCAGGGCACAGCAGACTCCCATGGTACTGCACAGCATGGGTTGGTCAGTGTCCCCCTTGCCTTCCCCTTCTCCAGGAGCACAAGCATGTGGAGGTGGTATCCACGACCTGAAATGCCCTCTCATCATGCTGGAGCACTGTGGCCCTCCCATGGCACTGAACCTTGAGCATAGCTGCACCTTCAAGGGGTCAGGCAGGCACCTCCACAAGCTCAAAAGACCATCCACTGCTGAGGCTCATGTCAGGCCATGCTGGTGGCGCTCCCTAATGGAGCAGAAACAGCTGAGTGCTCTTCAGACAGCTAACTGCACTATAGAGATGAACAGCAACATTTATGGAAATGTATACATTTTATAAGGTGAAGCTGGGGTTAGCATGTGTCTTGAAGGAGAATTTCAGCCGAAGCATGAAATGCATTTTGGGTTGATTTCTGAAATCTTTAACTCTCTCTTCCTTAAGAGAAATGCTGTATTTAAAGTGACAGAACATCCACAAGTTAACAAGTGAGGCTTTGCAGTTGGTGGAAATGAGGATTTCCATCCTCTCTGTCCTCCATAAAGCCATTGAGCTGTCCAGGGCTCTGCTCTCCTCGGCAATAAGTGGGAATGCTCATACCAGCCTGGTTGCTGAGGTATAATGGTAGAGTAGGCAAATCTCTGGCCTCTGTTGATAGTCCATAACAGGCAATCTTACAGCAGCATCTTTTTAAATACCAGGAATATTTTGGAAATACTGTTCTGGGCTAGTTCCTTGGATATAAGCAATTATTGGCTTGTAAATGAGTTTTAACTAGTGGCATACGCCCACACTGATGTGATGTTCCCTGTTTGTATGACAGTATCCAGATGTACATTTGCCTAGTGAAAATTTACTGCTATGCTTTTTGGCCTGGACCTCACATTTTGGAGGCTATAACTGCCTGTGGTATGGAGGGAGAGAAATGTGAGCTAGATCAGTGCAATGAAGATGTAGTCAAAAGCAAGGCAACTGTACTTCTTGCAGGGAAATAGATGGAGACTGTGGAAAGCTATCATGGTTTGGAGCGAGAGAGTTATGGTATCCAATCAGGAAACAAGGAAAGAGTACATTTTAGAGCAGTAACTCGTGTTAGCTTCCTGTTAACCGTAATAATAACTACATCCTGGAGTGATCTCAGAGTTCATTTAGACCAAGATACAATTATTACATTGTGTGCAACAAGCACCCTCAATTTGCTGTGTGATATTGAGTCTGCAGTCGTCTCATTTAGAAGATCTGGTTTCCAGAGGCTAGCGGGGAACAAAATGCCTTCTCGCACTCACATGTCATCACTCACTGCACATTCACGCACGTCTCTCTTCTCCAACAAAATCAGGGGGTTTGTAGCTAAACACCAGGCAACATATATATATATATATATTCAGAAAATTCTATTCTTTTCTGATAGCAGTAAAGTAGATCCTCATTACATATCACTCTGTGCTAGGTAAAATCCAGCCCGTTTTGTCCAGGGAAAGCATGGCTGCTCCTCCATCTCCGGTTGTAGGATGGGGCAAATTGGCTCTGTTCCACATGCATTTTGGCCAGAAAGTCATGGAAAATGTGATGCACAGCACCTATAAGCTGTTGGAAATACTCTCATTAACTTCAGCAGGCTTGGTGTTCATCTCTGTGAGACAAAACAGGAGCTGTTAGAGTAATAAAGCTGACACACCCCAAGCTTAAATTTGGACAAGCTTTTTAATATACCACTGAAGAGATTACAGGAATGACCTACTTGTTTGTATGTGGCAAATCTGTGAAATGTGCAGAAGGCTTTGCTCATTAGGGGAAGAGGTTTGCAGGGTGGAGTCCCTCCACCAGCGCCAGAGCTGCAGCCAAGCAAGCCCATTAGAGACGGAGGCTCCAAGGAGCTGAGCTCTTGCATGTTTTTGGAAATTCCCCATGCTGCCCCTAATTCTTACAGACAAGATGTTTTGCATTTTAAGGCGGGGAGGCTAGTTTGGGCCTCCAAGGCCACTAGTGACAGTCTATTTTTCTCCATCACCAGTACTGTCTCACACAGTCAGCACTGGGGTGCACAAGCCCAAGCAGGGCAATGTCACATTGTACCCTGCAGGCCACTGAGGGTACAGAGCTCAGTGGTCTGGGATTTTGTGGATGCTGAAACATGCCACACTGCAGTCTGGGATCTACCATTCCTCTATTCCGATCTTACATATTATCATTATTTAAATATACTCTGGTTGTGTTCAACTTTTTTATATATATATATACCATACAATAATGTGCTGTGGGGAGAGAAATCACAGGGAGAATCTATGCAACCTGAACCACAACAACAAGATATCTGAGCTCTGTATCTCCCTTCACAGAGGATTAAGGGATTACTGTGTATTGTGTAGCTCCTCAGAAGAGGGGCAAATGTGACCCTGGTGCAAAGGAGGCTTCCTTAAGGGAAGAGTTTGTCCTGTTTCCTGCTGACTGGAGGAACAAATAACTCAGGAGCACTGCAGTTAGTCAGGGACTTCCCAAAATCCAAGGAAAGAATCTAAGGATCTAAGGAAAGAAATGGAAGATATACTTCCATTAACTTAGTGAATATTATAAATCAGGTTTCTATATGGTGACCACAACTCCTATTGCACGGAGTGCCAGTTCCAAGAAAAGGAGAGTTGTGGCTCAGATCATCAAAACAGTTTGCCCAGCTGTTCAACAAGAGACACCCAGTTTATTTCCTGAGCTGATTCTTCAAAAGCCTTGACTATGCAGAGCTCTTCTATGAGTATTGTGGTAGACCAATGTCCTTCTACATTCACTGTTTGCCAGGGTGCTCTGCAGTGTGCTGTACCTGAGTATCACAGCTGCATTACACCTCCATGATTTCCTGACTTCAAAGAGGAGGTAGACCTGCAGCTGCGACTCATCCAAAGAGATAACATTGAGCCGCGTAAGTCCTTGAGCGAGGAAGAATGTTCATCATGAGCTGTATGTGCTCTTCATCATCTGAAGCATGTGACTGCCAGTGCAAATGCTGTGCCCTGAGTCATGACATATGTACTGCATGGGCAGCATGGGCTCTGCGGATGCTCATCCCAAACCAACCCGCAGCCATGCCCCTGTGCTCAGGACCCTGGCTTGTTCTGTTTCCCAGATATCACTGCAAGAGAAGGAGGGACAGGCCTGCCAAGGTGTAGGAGGTGCCTATAGGGGCTTCCTCGGTCCTAGCTGCTCCTCCCATGTCCCAGCTGAGTGAGTGCAGAGGTCTCCTGACCAGTGACCCTTTGGATAGGCAGTGTAGAAGGCAACAAATCTGGTTCTGGGGTCACAGCAGTGCAGCTGCAGGCATCCTTGGGCCAGTGACAAGCAGAAAAAGTGTGCTGTTGTAAATCTGCAGCCTGGTCTTAATAGCTTTAGGTTACAGGCGTGTAGATTAAATTTCAGACCTATATTTCACAAGAAGTAACGCAGAGGCATGTGAAGGCACCGCGACTTAGCAGCCTTCCAATAGTCTGCTAAAAGCATGGCAAGTGGACTGGCCAGAGCAATGAAATAAAGCAAAGCAATGAGATGCAGGATGAGGAGCAAGAGAATTTCCTAGTGGTGATGTCTGGGCTGTAAAGTGGCGTCTTGAGAAAGTACTGCAAGCTTCTCCTCAATTGGGTTATTTAAAAAAATGACCTGGACAAATGCTAGGGGGAGGATATTACCTGAGCAGTGTGAAAATAGCGACATTTTTTGCTAGAAAGAAGATGACAGAGGGGCATGCTGTTCCATTTTTAACAACTTTACCCTGAATGCTATTGCTTCCTTTGAAGAGTCAGGAGGAAGTCTGGTTCATTAGTTTCTTTCTACATAGGAGGGTTTAGTTGTTCCTAAAGGAAAAGAAATATTTTCATTCTGAAGTTTCAACTTGTATACTTCCTGCTGCAAGAGGGATTGGAGGAAGGACATTTGCCCTCCACAAGACTAACCTCTCAAAAGCCAGCGTTAGGCCCACTCCATGCTGTTTCTCAGAGCATACCAGCGTCAATTTTCCCATCCGCCCCACGGTGCTGCCAGCTGCTATCTGCCCAGGCAGGAGGACAGGCCAGCAGCAATGGTTTGCGTGGCGAGTAAAGGCCGCACTTAACACAGCCCGCTGGAAAGGAAGTGTTTTTCTCTCCAATGATAGCTTCCTTCAGCCCCCAGGCAGTTCTTGACTGCCCTCCTTGCCTCTGGGCAGCAAGCCCCTGTGCTTCTGGATCCGCTGCCTCAGCAGATGGCTCTACCAAATCCAGCCACAGTGCTGTGCTTTCTGCAGGCTGCCAGCAAGCAGCCTCTGGCTCTGTGCAACGGCTTGTTCCTTGTGGAAATGTGCGGCAAATGAGGCCTCAGTTTTGGGAAGCAGCTGGTTAGGATGAGCAAGGAAGGGATCAGATATGTAGTGCTGACTCTCGCTGCCAGGGAGAGCAGTTTTGGCCTTTCAGTGATGCTGTCTCTTCTGCAGAACTGCTTTTTCTCCCTTTTGAACCGGAGGTAGCATCCCTGGCCCCCTTAATCTGCAGGGACTGTCTGTGAGACCACGGCAGAGCAGAGAAAGGCACGCTGGGGGGGAGCTGAGTCCTCTGTATAAAATGACGAGCTGCTAATAAATATTCAACTTATTTAGAATTGCAAATACCCAGGAAAGGAAACCAGTAAACAAAAGAAGCTGCAATCAGCATCCTGGCTAAAAATCAGGAATGGTGAAATGAAGTGATGAATATGGGGGGAGCTGAAGAAGGCAAGTGGCCAACCAGGTCTGTGCTGGAGCACTGAATCCATTTTCAAATCCAAGAAAGCAACAACTCAGAAGGAAGCCGCTTAAGTTAGGCCCCTCTTAATGAGAGACAAATACACCAGAAAATATTGCCAGCTAACAGTATTCATAAGCTGCTCCCAAGATGTTTTGATTAAACTGCTGTTGTCTTTCTAGTGTATTAATGGTTTTTAATCTCTCTTGATGCCTTGGGGCAAAGGGGTCTACTGCTTCACAGCAGCTTGGTGAGCTGAGACTTCTCCCTGGTGAATGCATCTCTCATGCCAGAATCACAGCTTTTAATTTTTAAAAATGTGAGTTTTTAGCAGAGGGAGAACCCGCAGCATGTGAGTAGGGTGAGCTACCGTGATGTTTCATATGAAAAGAGCCTGCAACGAGCTCCTCTGGGAGAGACACGCGTGTCTCCCCTGTTCCCTGCGGTACACTGAAGCCTAATGCCAGTGCTGGTGACTCTTTCACTGCTGATCAAAATCTAACTGCACCCTTGTGTCCGGCTGACGTGCTGCAGAGTAGTAGGGCAACATATCTCCAGCTGCTCCCTTGCCGAGCTGCCAGAAAGGGGCAGAGAACCCCTTGGGCTGCCCAAGCCGGCCAGGGACGTGTGTGTAGGGGGGGTTAAAGCCTTTCCTTAGGGAAATCTCACAGCTCCCAGCTCTCCTCCCCATCACCACGATGCCTGGCTTGCAGGCGACACATCACCCGTTAGCTGCCCCTACCTCTCCCCTCCCACGTGGCCCCTGCTATGGTCGCCCGAGCTGGAGAGTCCAACAGCCTTTTGCTGATCCCTAAGGCAATGTTCACCTAATCCCAATGGATATTTAGGCAAGACAAAGCTCTGCAAACCACTGCCAGGGTGCAATGCCTGGCTGTGTGCCTCATGAAGGGACTTGCCTCTCAGCTCCATGGCAGGCAGGCAGTGACAGCACATGGTCCAGGGCAGAGCCACCACAGGGAGAAGTGTGGGGACCTTGGCACAGCGGTGCCACGGCAGGGGGATCTAAAGCAGCGCGCTGCAAGGGATCAGCACAGAGAGGCTGCAGGCCTTGAGCTCTCCTTTCTGCCTCCCTTCTTGCCAGCAGCTAAGGGGAGGGACCCAAACCCTAAGAGGACTTTTTGCATCTAGGAGTTCGGCTTCATCTTCCCTGTGAGCATGTTTAGTCAGGAGATGGGTTATGTGAGGGCTGATTTCTGGTGCTCGGTGGCCCTAGTTTAATGCTGAAGTGCTGAGAGATGAGGATAGCAAGCCTCCTTGCTTTGACTCCTGAGGAATCACTCTCCTTGAGCTGGGAAAACAACTTCTTTCATGCCCTTCCTCTGAAACCTGTGCTCCGTGCTCGTACTATATTGGGAGCACATCTCCCCATCTCCTAGAGGGCTTCTGCAGATAAGTAGGTGGGATGGGCTGTAAGCAAGGGGAGGCTTTTCCGTCGGTGAGCACAAGGGGAAACGCAGTGGCTGCAAAGGTGCTTGCGCAGCTCACACTGTGGGCTCTCCTCTGTGCCCTGTCTGCGCCGGGCACCAGGGAGCATCGCTGATGTGAGCAGACAGTTCCCGCATCCTCTGGGTACAGGAGCTGCTTGTTGCTCACAGAGAATGAAAACATATTAAAGTCAGAAACTGCTGCACTAGTCATTTTCCAATTCCCCACTCAGAGAACTGGCTTTCCTGGAAAATAGGTCACTTACATAAAAAGCACCTTATTATCACACCACAGTGGTGAGGAAAAGAGATGGCTCAAGAGACACTTTCATTTTGAGCCCCTGTACTTGGGTACTTAGATATTTCTGGAAAATCGACCCTTTGGGCTGCAATTTCTCATGCTCCTTTTTAGCCTTTAAGGCGAAATTCAGGACCTTGCTCCCTCCACTAAGTTACGTGAACCTAGGGGGAAAAAAAGATAGATTATATCTTAACCCTTGGGAGGGCAGTGCACGTGAACTAACTGGTTTTAATTGGGTTGGGGTGAGTCGTTAGCCCTTATGTTTTATCAAGGTTGGATTGGGACTCCCAGAGAAAAGTAATTTTATGTCCTCCGCCTCATCTCTTTCTGCTTTCTCTCAGAAAC
Source organism: Tinamus guttatus (assembly GCF_059628265.1). Classification (NCBI taxonomy): domain Eukaryota; kingdom Metazoa; phylum Chordata; class Aves; order Tinamiformes; family Tinamidae; genus Tinamus; species Tinamus guttatus. Next base: position 469,647 of record NW_028288569.1, on the reverse strand, counting down.
GTGTTTGCTTTTCTCCTCTAACTCATTGCTCTGTTTGGGTCTCCCCAGGATGGGAAATGACCAGTGAATGTGAAGTAGGGGAGGAGGATTCCCAAGAAGAGTGTGTGCTGAGCTCAGGGTTACTTGAGATGGGTAAGAGGGCAACAGGACCATGAAAATTCATCACTGAATCTTCATCATTGTCACTGGTGAGGAAAGGAGAGGCAACCTGCATACACCAAAGGGACTGGAGCTGCGAGGGAGTGAATGCGTGGGTAACTAGTATGAGGGATGCTCTGCCTGTCACAGAGTCTTTGGAAGAGGGAAGAGGGGATAACTGCGGTGATTTTCAGGGCCGGACCTCGTCAGCATGCCCAGCTATCCCAGGGGCACGGGTTGCTGGCCACCTTCCTGGTTCCCAAGTGGGAGTGCGCATGCTGTGGCCAACACAGCTTCTGTGGTAGGGGCACCTCTGCTGTGGCAGCACTGAAGGCATGGGTCAGAAGACTTGGCACCATGGCACAGAGGAGATGCTTCCAAAAAATATGAGCAATTACCCTCACAATGGTGGCAGCCAGCGAGCGGGACTAATTTACATAGTAGGAGCTGGGAGATAGATGGCTCTTTAAACCAGATCTGTCATTCCTGGCTCTCTCCCTGTCTGTGGCGCTTTGATGTTCCTCTTTGAAGAGCTCTCCTCCCTTGCTATTGCTCGCTCCCTCGGTGCAGCTCCCGCTCTCCAGATCGCTGCTGCACTGGTACGGCCGCGTCTTGGCAGGAAGGACACAGCACACACGGCAGCTGGCACCCTGAAAGTCAGTGCTGGCAGGGGCTGCGGGGGCAAGGCGGGCTCTGGTGGGCACCCAGGCATTTGTTCAGTGCAAGATCTAACGCAGCATCACAGAGCCCAAGGTGAACAATAATGGCAATAACACCACGTGGCTTTTTATTACCGTGTGGGCATCAGCATGGGAAAAGAAATGTTATTACCCAACGGTAAAAATAGACAGAGGTGGTATGATGGGCTGGGGCATGGGGATCCTGATTCTCCAACACTGCAAGACCATTGAACCTTTCCTAGTATTGTGAGTTGTATGGCATCTCTCACTCCATCAGCATCCGTGGAGGTACTGACCCATGGAAAGTGCCTTAAGGAGAAAAAGGAGGACGAGACCCATGTGAGAGAAATGTTATTAAGCAATTGAGTTCAGGAAAACTGGACACTTACTGAAACAGCCCAGAGGCTCTTCTGAGTGGCAGAAGACACTGAGAAGACTGTCTTGCCAGGCAAGCAAGGGCAAGCTCATGCTGGGGGACAAAGGACCATCGCAGTGAACAAGGTATAGAGGATGAGAGAGAGGCAGACTGATTAGAAGAGATAAGCCTGGGGACAGTTATAAAATGCTGAAATTGGCTCCAAATCTTTCTTTTTTTTTTTTAATAGGATTGAGATCTTGCTTTTCTTCTGCCTCTCCTGCAGCTCATTCATGCTTTCCTTCGGGTTCCCAAAAGAACGAAGGGTCCTGCCCCTACTAGGAGGTGTTGCTCTGTTTCCTGCAGTCTTCAGTGCCACCTGTGATGCACAAGGCCAGTCCTGTCCCCTTGTATGCCCGATGCTTTGTATGTCTGTAGTCACTCACGTTAAGGTTGAGGAAGATCGTTGGCTTGCTACAAACAGGTTGGTGAAGGGGAAAGAATATCCTCCCTCCTGTGAATATTAGTGAACAAACAGGCTATGAGCACTGCTAGGTAAATCTACAATTTTTCGGAAAACACTCATATGTTGTCTCTCCTGCTTTAATCTCCACCTGCCTCCAGTGATTACTTTCTCCTTGGCCATTGCAGACTATTGGACTAGCAATCAAGTATGGCTTACTCTGCCTTTCTGGCTCAGCAGTAACAGATGATGATGTAAAGCAGAACTAAGCTAAGCTACTTGTGGATCATTGCTTGAATGCCATGGAAAAAAAGTTTATTTGTAATGCCAAGGTGCTGGTCAGTAGATTTGTGTCCACTTTCTTTTGCTCTTTTTTTCTTGAAAGGAGATTTTCAAGCTGAAAACTGCAGCAATGTATATATTGAAGGAGCATAAAATACCTGAGGCACACACTGACCTTCACTACACAGAATATTTTCATAAAGCTTACCTGGTCTTTAGAGGTCATCCTGCATTTTCAGTAATGATAGAGAGCCAGAACCCCAGCTGCTATAAATCAATGCAGCCTGCTTGAGCAGTGCTGGATTCTTCAGCTGAAAATTTGCTGAATAGGTTTTGATAGATGTCTGTAAAATAAAAAGTGGCCCACAGAGGGCAAGCAGGGAACACCCATTCCCTAGTTCTTGTCCTACAGGATTAAAAGGGCATCAGCTGAGCTACCATAGCAGACATTCAAAACATGACAGGGAGCAGGTCCTACTATGAGCTGCCATTAATCTGGGAGACTCCCCTCCACAATATACTACGCATTTATGGTTATGTGGCTCAAAAAGCATTTGGACAAACTCCTTTGAGGGCTATTAAACACAAGAAAAAAAAATGTTTTGTTGCTTAGGAGTCCCCTGAGCCATGGATTATCAGAAACTGGGGAGAGAGAGCATTAAAAAGAGGATCGTGGGCTAGCTAGCTCCCACAAAACTTTCTTGCCCTTTAAAATAAGAATACTTTGGCATGATATTAGTAAAGCAGCCAGAAACAGCAGCCCTCTCCCAGTCTACCCCCACACTTCCCAGGTGGCATGGATTGACTGAGCACGAAGAAGCCCTGTAATCAAGGGCTAGCCCATTGCCATGGCTCTGCAAAGCCTTATGTTCAGGGGTGAAGAGGAAGGGATGCGTGCAGAGAATATCCTCTACATGTATTGTCACATTGCCGTGAACTGTCCATGACGAGGCTTTTCTCGGGGCAAAAGAAAGGTGAGAAAACAGAGGCACTCTCCCTTCCTGAGTAGGTCTGACTGCCATGTGGTGGTGACAATGACTGTCACCGTAATTAATTCCTTTTTGACATCTCTCTGGCAGATGTCCTCAGGTCAGCAGGAGCAGGGCTGTCACCTTAGCAGCTGCAGGGGAGGGGGATCTGAACAAGAAATAAATGACTAGGGCAAGGGTGCTTTCTTCTCTTGTGCGGCTTAACTGGGCTGCAAAAGGAAGAAGCATTTTGTGTAAGCAGAAGAGATTTATTTGTCTCTGTCCCTGCGGGTTTTCTGAGGGAAAGGGGTCGGTTCTCCCTCATGTGACCATCCCTGATTTACACCATGAAGACCAAAGTGGAGACTTCTGTGTGAGGCAATTTGTGCACAGTAACAAGGAAAGTAAGGCAAAGCAGAGTACCTGCCTCATTGCGAACATGACCTCAGCGTCCAGCAGCTATTTGACACTCTCCATTAAACAACTCCAGCTGCAATTAATATCATCTCAAGTAAGACTTCGAACTGCTGGTCTTAGAATTAAAGGTCCGCAGGGACTACTTAAAAGCATATGCTTTTTCCCCTTTTGTCTTATTTTGTGTCCTACTATAAAGGATTCTGCAAGAGGCTGAAAGAAGGAACCAGAGGCACTTTTGAATAGTGTAACCCTTTTTCTTCTAGCATAGCATAACTGTCAACCCTATCTCTGTTTTTGGGTACTATCATGGTTATTGCTCCCAGTCTTAGGTGGTGGTGGTAGTACTGGGGAGAGCAGGGAGGCACAAAGGCTATGACTATATTCTCTTCTGCTGGGATTTCCATGCTGGGGGTATGCCACATCCCGGGGCCAGACCACTGGCTAGGCATGTCCTGTAGTTGTGTCTCCATTTGGGCCAGCCCAGTTTCGACTGCAGCACTTATTTCTGGTACAGCTTTCAAAGGTCTGGAAATCCTGAACACACCTCCTAACCACCTCCCATCTTCAGGACAGCTAAGCGGGGAGCCCATTGCAGTCTGGTGATGAGAGAGCCTAGTCTGGGATATGACAGTCCTCCATTGGCCCTGGCTACTCCTCCGCAGAGATGCAGCTCGCTTTTGCTCTCTCTGCCTTTGCATGCAGGTATGTCTGTCTGATGGCTCCGAGGGCTCCAGGCACAGGACATACTGAGGGATAATATAGGGCTCCGAGTCTATCCAAAGCAATGCTGCGCACATTCCTGTATGCTGCTAATAGTGAAGCTTAGCTTCCAGTGTTTAGGACTTTTTTGGAAATGTTAGATGGGTTGAATTGCCAGTTCTACAAGAGGGCCCTACTGTCTACTTTACGTACAGAAGATTTTACTTACATGAATTGAATTAGGGCTTTTTTTTTTCCCCACCCCATCATGTAATTCCTGTTTATCACACAACGCTCCTTATTGACGTAGTGTCTTTAACAATAAATGATGCATGAGCTAGCTGAACAGTTACTGGAAAGTGTCCCTGGGTAAGCTCTGGGGAGGAACAGTTGCCTCACTAATGGAGGAAAAGTCTAACTACTTCCTAAATCAATTAACCTGAGAGGCCAGGCTACACATCCAGACTGTTCTAAGCATGTGCACACACTCATGTTCACTTACTGCAGCGCTCTCAGGCATGTGTAAAGGCATGGTGCCCAAAACACTCTCCTTACGCCACATGGGGTCCCAGCCACACTAACAGCCTGCTGGACTGTGTTGCCTGCATACACCCTCTCCTCCCCACCCCACTGCGTGCCTCAGGCTCAGAGGGCCTCGCTGCACACATTCCTGCTGCTGCACGTGTGCTCGTAGCTCATGGCTCAGCGGATGTTGGTGCCACGGCTCCAGCCGACCCACTGGGGACGCGTGCCTGTTCTCCACCAGACAGCCCAGCTTTCAGGCTCAAGCCATAACAATTCATGCAGTTTAACTCTGCAAGTCCTCAAGGTAATGGTCAGCTCACGCACACACTTATTGGTATAATGCCTCTTTGTTCCTGCTCATTGCATGGATGAAAACGGTAACTGCCTGCTGACAGACAGCATCAGTATTGAGAGAAAAGGGGAACTAGGCAGAAGACATTATTGCCAGTCATTGGTATTCATGCCAGAGGTGAGATACAGGTGTTGGATTGCCAGGAAGCATGCCTGAACATAGCACTCCCGGCCAGCAAGCCACAGGGACGTTCAGGACTGGTTATGGGCAGAGGCCAACATAATTCTGATGTGCTTCATGAAGAAGTTGACTGTGAAGCAGCACGTATTTCATCTGTGTTCCTGGAAATCCTGTATGCCCCACTTGAAGGGGATAGACAGCATGGAAAGGGCTGAGGCATGCAAATAAACTCCAAATAAAAAGATTCAAGAGAGAAACTGGTCTGGTAAATAGAGTGAAATCAAAGGAAAGGGCTATTTTTGGAGCACGGCTCTTGAGCAAAAGTGCAGTAAGAAAGTAAACACTTGATGGAAAGGCAGGGAGAAGCAGCTGAGCAAAGAAGCAGATGGCAAAGGACACGACAAAATGTTTCCTTCGTAGATTGTGCTGTGCTTGTCAAGGGTAAAGGTGGTAGACCTGGAGACCAGGCTAAACTGGGGATAGCAGGATGTGCGGAGCAAGGTGAGAGGCATGGGATGCCCACACAACAGTGAAAAAGAAAAAAAAAGAAAGGGAGAGGAGGGGATACATGGAGTTGCACATCTCTTGGCATAACTTGAAGGTCAAAGGAATCAGGACAAGGGCAGAGGACAGAGCAAGAAGTGTCTGAGGGTAGCCACAGGCATTACTGCAGGGGGATGAGTGGCATAGGGGAGAAGAAAGAAAATATCTTATGTCTTTGCAGCTCCACTGCTGTACCGCGAGGAAGGAAGTGTGGTTTGTGCTACAAGTCAGTCCATGATGGATCCCAAAGAGCCTTCCAGGAGACAGGTTTATGGAATCAATTTTGGTCCAGCTGGGCACAGCTGGTGCCTCTGGCTATGAGGAGGGTGAGGAGCCCTGGGACTCCAGGCATGGCCCTGGTCTTCAGCTCAAACACCCACAGCAACCTAAGCAACAGATCCACTCACATGTGCATAGCAAGGAGCAACACACTTTGGACTCAGTGCACTGTGTCTCATCACAACACAGTACACCATGGCCAAGACAGAATCATTCAGCCTGAGTCCAGGAGCTCCTGGGGAAGTCCCCTCCTCATTATCTCTGATAAGAAGAGGATCACGGCCTGCACAGTATGAGCAAAGATGCTGCTGCAGAGCAGGCTGAGAAAGGCGAACTAACCAGCAAGTGCTGTTTCCACAGCAGCACCACTGACTGGCAGACATGAAACAAAGCTGAATCACTATATTATAATTTCAAGCTCCATTAAAGAAACATGGGGATGGGGATAGTGGAGGGAAGGAGAGGGCAGGGAGGGATGAAGAGAAAATTGAACAGAGCAGAGCAGCACCTGAAGGGGAAAGAAATGCTGCTCATAGGCTCAGAAGGGGAAATTGCAAACAGATGAGATTAAAAGGGAACCCTTGAGACCGTCTCTTTAAATACAGCAAGATTCACTTACTCCATGCTGAGCCAGGCTTGTTGAATGCTAGAGGCATGGTCCCTGCTGAGATTTGCCAGCTGATTGAGCACTGGAAACCCGTCTCTCCCCACATATCAGCAAGGTGCCCTCTTCCACCTATATTATTTAGGAAGTCCCATTGCTAATAAATTTACTGCAGAGTAAGCCTAGCAGGGAAGCTTTTAAGTTGGCTACGCTTCAGCACTGAGAATTTTAAATGATCTCTTATCCAGGGGCATGTAGTTGTGTCAGAGTTAGTATCACGTGCCTGGAAGTGCAGCATGGGGTATCTGGGAGGCGCTTCTACTGTGCAGGGAGGGATGCACTCACTTGCCTGGGAATCGTTGATCCCAGAGATACAGAGGAGACCTTCAAGAGGAAGAGGAAAAAATAAAAGACCTAATGAGACCGATCCCAGGAGAAGTTTCTGGCTCTCAGAATTAGTGGACAAGGCATGGGGGCAGTAATGCGGTAAGGTGAAGCCACATGCCTGACCCCATCAGCTGGGCCTTGACCATTTCAATTCTTTATAAGAACAGTAGCAGGATGTTCACTTTGCAGATGCTGGTTTGACCTGAAACAAGTCTGGATAGTGTTCTCCAAGTCTGGCCTTTTTTTTTCTCCCATGACTGTAGGTTTTAGCAGATTTTTAATAGCTCACAATGTTGGCCAGGCTCAGCATTTGGTGGGAGACAGGCACAGAATCGCCTCTTTGCTGTTGAGGGAGCCACAGAGGGGACTACACGCTTCTTCATACTGTTCCATACGCAGCTGTGGTCCGATCCACTGTGAGGAGTGGGCAGCTGAAATGGCCCAGAGCGATGAGGGACTGGACCCAAACTAGGGGGTCACCAGGGGTGTCCTTGCCCATGTCTGAAGCTCAGTGGTGATGAAATCTGAAGCTCAGCCTGATGTCCTCTTCAAATTTAATGTGTATAATGACATTCAGTTTACACTCCCTCACCCCCTCAGCTTCTGTGCTCACATCTTCAATTTTATGGAATTGCCTGACTGAAAGAGACTGAATTCCTTAGGATGGTGACCAGTTTCCATTTGCTCTGACAAATGCTAATGGGGCTGTAAAATCACAAAGAATTGCAACAGGGCAATCATTACTTCATTTCTTAAGCTGTTGCCTGGCACTGCTCTGTGCCATTACATATCTGCCTCATTATGCCTCAGGAACCCTTGGGTTTTGGGGGCATTTGCTTTGTGGAAATCAGAGTAATTCCAGAGCTCTTCTGGCTTCAGCTTCATCTGCACAACCCATGCAGAGGCCCGAGAGTCTGGCAACAGCCAAGGCGGAGCGCACTCCATCCCTGATCCTCTGCTTCGCACTCTCCTTTGCCATACTGAGAGCCAAGTGATCTGGTGAAGACCTGTCAGGACTCCTGTCATGGGTCAGCAGCTGCCAGGCAGAGAGACACTGTCAACCCGAACACGCACATTACTCTTCTTTGGGCTTGGAGCCCCATTGGGTTTTGTGGTGTGTCACCCCATTTTTTGTTCTGCCCTTTAATCCTGGGGATGGTGAGGTAATGCCAGGACCCTCCGTTAATCAGAAATAAAATCAGCCTTGCTCAGTCCCTAAGGTTGGTGAACAGGACCTAAGGAGGGGCCATACCAAGAGCTGATAATATTAAGGCAGTGGTAGAGACTAAAACCGTCTGTTTTTCTGTTCGTAGTGGTGCCTTTCAAAGGGAGTTTAAACATACACCCTATATCCAGCTACAAGCCTTCGGCTATATATTCCCATACCCAGGACACCGACACCCTAATCCTAACAGAAGCTCCAGGGCACTATTGTAATGCAAATAATGATAAATAGCAGCCATAATAAAACGCCAGCAGCCGTTGCCAGCTCCCTAGCAATCCCAGGTTTCATAGGGAGGTTCATATAGCAGGTTTCATATCATGCAGGTTATGTCAAGAAGCGTGAGCATTAACATTGCGGCTGTCAGCAACAGGACCGACTTGCTGGCATACCTGCCTCTTGTGGGCAGCAAATCTGCCTGTGTGTAGACAGGCGAGTGGGGCCTGCGCCTCCGCATGCACCGCTAGCCATGACGTGAGCAAATGCCTACAAGGTGGGAGGGCAGCTAGGAGAGCGTGCTGGGATAAACTTCTTCCTCATGTGTGCGTATACACCATGTAATTAAGTCACTGATTATGAGGAGAGCCGTGTGTGCTGATGTCAATTAAAATGGTTTTGGATTAAAATCTCTTTTCCTGAGCTCCTTTAAGGAGAGGAGTCCAGGGGGTTGCTGCCATGCAGCAAGGTAGTGCGGGAGAAAGGTGGCCTCCATGGTTCTCCTTTGAGGGTCTGCATCAGAAGCAGCCCAAGCTGGAGCTACACACGCTGTGAACAGCACCAGTGGCAGCTGGAACCCCACAGCAAGCTCTGTTCCCACACCATGGACTCCCTGCCTGGGCTGGTCACTCTTGAAGAAAGACAACTAATGTCGCAGCTGGCTGAGGTTGGAGGCAACACCAGCACCAGGTGTGGAGAGCCACTGCCTACTTATTTTATAGAAGCTCGAGGCTGTCAGAAACTTTATGTAGGGCTGTCTGCTTGGTCCTGTGCTCTTCAGAGCCCATCCTTTATGCTGAGCTGGTAAGTATACAGAGGTAATTGTTTTTATTTGGTATCATTTTATGTTCTCCTTATCTCTTTTTCTAGAACAGTTGCTCTGGCTTGACTACCATGTATAGGGTAATAATAAATTATAATGAGGAATCTGACTACCTCCCAAAGAAGTCTCTTCCCCTGAGAGAAAGTTGAAGATTAACAGAAACTAGCATCCTAATGTTTTTCCCTTTGGCCACTGAAAGCTACTGTTACAGCTGTGAGGGAAGTTCAGCCTTCTCCCATCTATTCAGTGTAGAGCTGCAGGATACTACAGAAGGAAGTGAATATGCGTGAGCAATTATTACTGATCAGTCTCCTTAATGCTGCCTGCAGTATGTTACAGCCCCACTTAAGCAAACACAAGAATGGAGTAGCTCCACTAGTGTCATGTACTAGTTGCACTGCACTTGCAGTGACTTACAGCAAATGCTTAAGGAAGGATCACATCAATAGGGCAAAAGCAGTGATGTGTGCTCTCACAGATCTTGTGTTCTTCTCCAGTAACCAGTTTAAGCATTTCCTGAGCAAATGGATGAATCTAGACCCTTCATTGAGGTAGTTATGCACAGATCTATCCTCTATGAATATGTCTAGCACCTTTTTAAGCCTATTTATATTCCAGGAAAGAAAATGGGACCATTTTCTGTAAAGTACTATGAAACTACACCCTGAAAAGCTGCACTCTATCACAGAGTACTTAGATGGTAAAACCAAGTGCTAAAGAGAACCCCAAGCAAAGGAGGAGGTAGTACAAGAAGGTAATGGGACACTACCCATCAGCATGGTAAGTGGTGACCTCAGCACAGCTGTAGCCTATTGCTTGTGGAGTGTTTTTGTAGTCCTTGGGTGTGCTATTGTAGGGATTTAGAGAAGGAGGCAACTTTTCAGATGTTTATACCTTTCCAGTGTGAGGGACAATAAGGCTGAAAGCACCAATGAGTGTCTGAAAATATGACACTTGAGCTGATGGAGGTAGGAGTTGGCACTTCTCTGGTGAAAAGAGATAAGAGGTAGGAGGAGAGGAGGTGTAGATTAAGGCTTCGGGAAGAGGCAAGAAGTGATTCCTTCTGATCTCGGATCCCTGGGGAGGAAGTTTTTGGAAAGTGTGTGGATGTAATAGTTTCTCTGTTCTGGAAAAGAATCAAGTGTTTTGGGCAAGGGGTAGGAGAGAACTAGAAAATCAAGCTGCATCTCCTTTTACTGCTGTCAAAATCAAGTTACACTTCACATTGAGGTCTTGCAGAAAGGGGAAGTGGACTTCTGCTCTATCTCATTGTGTACGGTAAACAGGGCACTTTAATTTCAGATTAAGATTTTAATGTGTGAAACTCCACTGATTGGCAACGAAGGCATTACATACGTGGGTCTGAGCACTCAACTCGCAGGGCAAAGATGGTGTGATCGAGTCACTGCAGTTCAGTGAGGAAAGTTAGGTCTGAGAAGCTGTGAAGCCAGGGCCAGCCCAGGAGCTGAGATGCCTTTTCCCGAGGATCAGCTAATATCACTTACTCCTTGTGCTCCTGGGGAAGGGTGTGTACCAGGGCGGTCACTCTGACTCACACCAAGCTGTTCAGCTATAGCCTGACTCTTGTGGTCCTGCGTTGCTCTTGGGACAGGGAGTGCCGTCCTTTGTCCTACCCCTAAATACCAGCAGAAACAATCATGTAGCGTGGCTTATGAAATGTGTAGTAGCCATCTTCTCATTCAAATGAAGAAAATGCAAGAAGAAACAAACTATAAAGAGATCTGATGTTAGAAAGATGTCTGGAAACAAAGTCCCCCCACACATAACCTTGCACCAATTGTTGCAGTTGAGATGGGGAGAGCTCAGTCTAGTAGAAGGAACACAGTGAAGGTTTTAAAAGCAGTCTTTGATTCTGTTTTCTCTCTACAGGGCAGTCTCACTTACAGGGACAGACTCACAGACCAAAGCATAACTGCATGCCTTTAGGATAAAGATAAGAGATGAGTACCCATCGTCAAGGCAATTAGATGTGGATGCCCAGGGCAGCCTGGGCACTCACGGTGCGTGTGAAGCGGAGGCCTTGACCATTTCAGTCACAACACTTCTTGCATCCAGGCTGTTACGTAACAGTTATTATTCAACTTTTTGCAGAGAGTTAAAGTCCCTCTGCTTGCGAGTAGGTCAGCCATGCAAGAAATACACACTTTTTCTAACACCATTCCTAGAATATTTATCCCACTATTTACCATGGCTAAGTGGTTTATGCCCTGGGTAGTTGTCCCTTTAATCCCAGGTGCCGCACTCCCTTTTCTATTTGGCAAATGGGATTATTAGATCTGCCACCCCCTTCACTGGCTCAGGTTTGTAAGAGTTTCCAAGGAAGCTGTCAGCCCCTGAGAATGTCCTGGGAGGTGTGGGGAGGCCTGGGGCATGTGCATCTCCAGGGAGAGCGCCTGTGCTCCTTGCTGGCGTCAAAGGCAAGGAGGGGGCAGCCTCACGATCATGGAGCTCCTACTGAACGCTGCAGCTGGAGTGCCTGGAAGATGAACTGGGCCATAGCTTTATTTTTTTCCTCTTTTCCCTCCTTTGCCTTACTTCAGATAATTTGATGTTGAATATTTAAGATTGTGTTGTTATCTTCGGTTCACCTCATTTGACCTTGTGATTTTCAGGATAAGAGCAAATGATCATGATGATGATAACATTCAGCTGTTTTACAGTGCCACTTTCTGAGGCTCCCTTAGCCTTTGGCAGTGGTTACTTATTAAGGCCTGCAAGCCATCTAAAGCAGGTTAATTTATTACTCCTGCTTTGTGTAGGGTGAGAAGTTGTGACTTGTTCAAGGCAGCCGGAAGCAGGCAAAAGCAGGACTCATGGGCCTGGTCTGTGTGTCATGCTCCCTTTTTTGGGGAAGGCATGTGGCAGGCAAGGTGCTCTGTGCTCTTTCAGCATGTTGTGCAGCTTGCATAGCAATACGTTCTGTGAATGGTTTGTGCCTAAAGCGGGAGGAGGGAAGAGCTGTTGTCCTAACAGTGGGTAACAGGCTCCTGGCCTGCTCAGCTGAAGATTTTTGGTGTGAGGCTGTGAGGGATGAGGTGACCCTTCAGGACGGCCCAGACCATGTCTGTGCAGGGCCAGCAAGTAAACCCACAGCCAGCATAGGACCATGGGAGAAGGGCATAATTCATATTTATGTTGGGAGACACTAGTGCACGCAGAGGGGCAGAAGATCTCAGTTTCTGTGGTGGACAGCAGAGCAGCCCATGTCCACCTGAGGCCTGCAGGTAGTGCCTGTGCCACCATGTCAGAGGCTGCAGTTTAACAGCCTGGCTGTCGGGGGGAAGGGAGCACGTCAGCCACCAGGCGTCTCCGGGGGGCTGTATACTTGTTTTTCTTCTCTGTAACATTACATAATGTGAGGTGGAAAATGTTTGTACAGTAGCTGTATTGGTCCTTGGGGCGAGGGGGGGAAGGAAGGAGGCGGCGGATAATTTGAGGCTCTTTATTAGACCAATAAATCATTTATAATGCACTAGCTTTCAGGCCGGTCCCTTATTGCTCATGTCAGCCACAATACATTACTTGGCGACCAAAGGTAGCAGCATGCATGGGAGCTCCCTTAAATCAGAGGGCAGAGCCAAGTTGCCTGCTCTGTCCCGGCACAAGGGGATGCACCAGAGCCAGGGGTGGTGGTGGGACTGGATGAAGGGGGATGACAGCAGGACAGGGCTGTGGGGCACCCGACCCGGGGTGGCTTTCAGGGGACCATGTAGCCTCCCTGTGCCTCCTGCAAGCACAGATGGCACATTAATGGGAGTACCCCAATGCTGCTGAGCTGCAAGCAGCAGGGAGCAGATGAGGCCAAATCAGGTTCTCCTAGCAGTACTCCACTGCAATGAGATGTCCCATGCCCATCTTTGTGGTATTTGGGAATCTTGGCAGAGCTTAGTCCCTGGGGATTGGTGTGCAAAAATCTCCTTGGTTTCTAGGGTGCTCTGGATGCCAAGGGGATAGCTGAGGAGGAGTATCATCCAGCTGAGAAGGATCATGCAGTCAGTTTTTTATTGTTCAGTTTTGTCTTGTGTGATTTGAAATGACAAAGGTCTCCGGAATGATGCCTTTCAATATCCATCAGCATCTCCACGTGCTTCAAAGCACCTCAGCTGCCTCAGCATCTTAACAAACCACAGCCCTATCAATCCTCTCCTCCCCTTTTCCTTCTCTTCCTTCTCCCTCATCAAAGCAACTGCTCTAGATAACTTATCTCCAGAGCTGGGTAAACACAGCAGAGAAGACAGGCTCCCCTTCCAGGTGAGTTCACACAGGGGTGGGCTCCAGGGGCATCTGATCAAACACGCTTCCCCACTGAGCAAGGAAATCCTTTTGAAAGGAGGTGGACTGGCCGAGCACGAGCTGCCAGCGTGCTTGGTTTGAAAGCAAAAGAAGGCTGAGCAACTTCAAGGGAACCTAATGGGAGAGGTAAATGTAAAAATCATAAGAAGCATCATTACCTGTTATGAAATACACTTTGGGGGTGGGAGGAAATTGCATGACACGCCTGTTTCTGTGGGATCTGATTTAACTGTGAAGTCTGTAATAGGTTCTTTGCATCCTTGTGGACTGTTTGATGGAAGCCCCAGCTGAAAACAAGTCCTAGGGTGAGAGGGTGAATCTAGCTGACAAAAATTTGTGGTGTCAGGAGAGAAATATCACTCACCTAACCAACTGAATTATGCATTATGCTGCAAAATCCCTGATGTCAATACACAAATGATAGTCCTGTTGTTTTGTCTAAGATGATTGATAGCAAAAGAATTCAAATTACATCCATGCAGCAATCGTTCCAACATGTCTTCCCCATCCAAGCAGGTATGATTGGGCTGAAAAAAAAAATCTATATAGCATATTAGGTGCTTTAGGAACAGGTTAAAAAAAGAATACTGAAATATTTTCAAATGTTCAGCAATTCAAAGAAGTGTCAAAGTACTTCATGCATGCTTGCTGTGGTACCTTCTCCTTTTTCTCATGTATACTGAGCAACATGATCGATGTCACCCTCGACTGTCAGAGGGAGTAGAAAAAGAAGACTTTTTCCAGGGAATGGAAGTGATCAGAGACACAAGCTTCCATGTAAAGACTTTTCTGTGTTTTCAAACAATATAGAAAAACGGGAAGCAGAGCCAAACCAAACATTATTCTCCATGCAGAAGGGTATTGAGGTCAGCCATGTACCTTCTCAATGTGTCAAGATCAAGAGGGTTGTGAAGTGGTATATAATCAATGGTAAGGAAATGTTTGCTTGTTTTAATGAACACAGAGGTTATTAAAATTGCTGCTACTAGATCTTGCTACTGTGTTTGCAGAAGAAAAGATTACAAAACTAGAAAATAGAATTTACTTTTATTTGATTCTTAGGTTGCCTTTGCCCAGATACTAGAGGATGTAAATCAGTTGCTAATTGCATTCCTAGTCTGATTTGTTATGAGTGTGCATATGTTTAATCTGTCCTTCATTTAGAAAGAATTGCATTGTTGAGCATATGAATGGCACACAATTGTCTTGTTCCTGTTATAACTAACCTTTTACAAAAGAAGACTATGTGAAAAACGGATAATTTGATTTGGTGACCAAAGTAAAAATATGTCATTTTCCGCCAAACAAAAAAGCGGATTTTGCCTGAGGTCGAAGAGAACATTTTGTTTGTGTTCTTTGCATGTCTCTCTACCTCTTTCAAACATAACTTCATTTTGGAACAACATCACTTCAAGATGTTTTGGAAATGTCTAAACAGATCATTTTAAAAATATTGTTGAATTGGAATAGTTCCTGCAAACTGCTTCCCCGCCTGCCCATGGAATAAACTGCATGCATAAAAAATCTAGCACGGTCCTAGTTATGAGTTACTTAAAGGATTGTGTTAGTGAAAACAGAGTATAGATTTGATTAGATTTAGACCTAGACTGCAAAGCTGGCTCAAAGCATCTCAGCAAAGCATAAAAAAATCATATATTGCTGCCTGAGAGAGGGAGGAGGGAATGGGGCATTGCTGGAATGGCAAAGAGTGGAAGATGAGAAGCGCTGTGACTGAGGGAAAGCCCTGAAAACTGGGGCTTCCTATGGGTGTCAGCAGCTGGAGATGTAGCCATGTGGTCCCAGGCTTGGGGGGAGTGGGAAAGAGCCTCCTGAACCACAGTGGCCTTTCCCTGCAGGACAGCATCCTCCCACCAGCAGTTTCCACTCATCAGCTGTGGGTAGGCAAAGTCCCTGCTGCTCGAGGACATCCGGCTCTGGGTGACTGGGCTGGTGGGAATTGGCTAGACCGATGTCTGCTGGAGTCCCACCTGAGAGCTCTGGGGAGGGAAGGGATGATGCCTCTATGGCAATGTAGGGAAGGAAGGTGGAGGGCTGCCATGGCAACAGGAGATGCTGCTACCATAAAAAATAAAACCTTGTACCAGCAATGAGAAGAGATTTTCCAGTAACTGGCTCCATTGAGGCAGCAAAGGGAGTAACTTTGGGGCAGTGCTCCCAAGCTTGGCAGTGCTGGGGGAGCTGATCTTGCCTCCTGCGCCTTACCATGTTGGGCAAGAAGCAAACAGGGACTGACCAAGAGAGGAGAAAAAGGAAGCTTGTGCTGGGGGATTGTTCAATTTTACATTCCCATTCCAGATGCTCTTCCAGAGGTGTGACAGGAATTGCCCTCTCCAATGCATATTGTGATGCCCTGTGGTCAACCAGTCGGGTCTTGCAGCCTAGCCCAAAGAAGTTTGGGAGGACCCCATTTCAGAGACCTTTGGTCCACATCTCAGAAGGCTGAGCAGAACCCTTTTGCTTCACCAACCAACCTGGAGGTCACAGCAAAGCCATCCTTGCAGTAACTTGTCATGCTGGTTACAGTTCTGAACCACCTGAAGTTGGGACTAGACGAAAAGGAGAGTGAGAGTGGAAAAGATCCCTTCTTTTACCCAAAGCAGTCTGCCCATCCCAAACCCCTGAGAGAACTACACCAACAGCAGAGAGAAGCATGCATGCCATCCAGTGGCATTGGGGTGCCATTAACCCTATCATACAGAGGATTAAAAATAAAGCTTCGGTTGGAAATAGATGAAATAATTTTTAGTAGTCCTATCTCAAACTGTAGCTGTTGAAGACCAGCAGCTAAGGATTATGAAGAAAAGAACAGGCGAAACATGGAAAAAGGAAATGGAAAATCAGGCCACACAGTAACAACCATTCCTGCCAAGGTGAAAGAGTAGGAGATAATCCCTCAGGTGAGAAGTGCAGCATGGAAATCACCTGGTGCTTTTGCTCAGCCACCTGTAGGAGAACACAGTGCTGGAGGAATTATCAGAAAAGCCATCTGTCTTTGGAGTGCTTCATCTCAAAGATCTCTGTGGGAATGGGGAGGGATCATGAACAACATCTTAAAGATGGGGTTAAAACTGCCTGAATGTGGGCAAGTTGCCTAAAGTCACCAAGACAGCCTGATCCCTGGCTTGGTGCTGCAAGTGTGAAGAAATAAAACTTCCCTTTCCACCCAAGGGAGCTTAGGTGTGCTGGCCTTGCAAGACATTGGCCATCTCTGTTTCACGCAGGACTGAAGAGCTGTGAATATTCACTGTTGGGCAACGTAAAGCTAGGAGCTTTGAGAAGCCTGTTCACTGCTTTTTTCCCTCATGAACCTTTGGACAAAGGCTGCCATGGCATTATGGGCTCTTGCCACGCGACAGTCCTCTAGTCCTCTGCGATGCCGTTGCTGCCAGCAGCGCCAGGAGGTGAGTGCACAGGCACCTCTGATCTGGCAGCCTCTCGCACCTGTACGTGCTCCTCGGCCACGTCAGGTCAGAGCTATCTCCCCTTGTTTTAGTTGCTTCATTGCTGAATAACAGAAAAATAACAGGGTAATCTGAGTTCTCCTACCAGCCACCCACCTCAAACACTTTCAGTATTCTTAAGCTACTGCTGCTGTGCTTTATGGGAGTGCCATCTCTGCAGGCATTGCACGTCCCTGCTGCCTGGCTGCCCTGGAGCTACTCTGGCAGATTATGCTGTCTAGTAGGTCCTCCAAAGAGACTGTGAAGAGCTGAAGGTGCTTTTTGGGTCTGCATTTATGTACAGGAGGTAACCATGAAACATGGAGTCCTGGAGAGTTGTTTCAGAGCAAAACAACCTTGGCATTGACAACCGCTGCCTTGGGCTCATCCGTTTCTCTTCTGTAGTGTGGGTGCGTCATGGAGCGGCACGGAAAATCTCTTTCCATCTTTACAGCAATGTTAGGGTGGCTATCCTGGTTATTTTTACCAATATAATTTTTCTAGGAAACGTAGCTCCATCCTGGGGCTAATACAATATAGGCTAGCTACGCAGGTCATCCATCTTATTGAGGAGATGTGTGAGGCTCTTCTGCCTCTGACTTCACCAGTGCTTGTCCTTAACCATGGTGGGAAGAAAAAAAAAATGCATGAAACTCTCTCTGACTTCTGCTTCATCTACTCTGGACACTGAGCTTTAGAAATTGTGTGCAACTTAGATTGTGAAGATGCATCTTAAATCTCTTTAAGAAAAAGATTTTTCTTTTAAGATTGAGGACTAAAGCCTTCAGAGATTACAACTATAGTATTAAAAATGGCCTGGAAACCTCTCTAGGGCCCCTCTTGCCTTGGTTCCTGGTGCTTTTTTTTTATTGGGGGTTAAAAAAAAAACTCCGCTAAGCTGAGCTAGTTTTGTAGCAAAGGCTGACTTACCTTCATAACAGGTATGGGAGTAATCTTTCTTTTCTGCCTTCTCCCTGCTTCCAGCCTTTGCAAACTTGCAGTTGAAACAGAAGCTAAACTCGCTTCATCATGCTGACCTCTCCTGAAAGTGCCAGTGCTGCAGGTGTCCCACTGCAGCTTTTCTGGCTTATCCTTCAGTCCTTGAGCCAGACTTTATCTGTTTTCACCTTTTGTAAGGCAGTTTTTGACTCTTCTAAACAACCCGATATTATAAAGTTTCGTGCAATGAGCCCCGTGGCTTAAATAGGCCTGCCAAAAATGACTGACTGCACTTACTCAGTTTATTTCAGGATGTATGCTGTTAAAAGCTACATAGACAATTTCAGATACTCACCAAGCAAGAGAAGCTTAATTATCATTCTTCTCTCAGGTTTCTCTCAGGACCTGGACTGTCTTGCCTGCACCTTTCCTATTCCTTTTAAAGATGTTGCTTTAAAGACTCCTTTATGAAAAGCATGGAAGATGGGTTTTAGCAGGAGCAGTTCTGCAGATCTAACCTCGTACTCTGGTTGTCTCTCTTGGACACTTGCAGGAAGGTGGATTTGCTTCCTTTCTCCCCAGGGTATAATAGATTTGGGACCTTGGTGGGAGGTAAAGGAAAGCCAAAAGACAGACTGTGATCACAGACAAAGGAAGAAGCAAGCAGAGATGAGTTTTGGCAGTTTAAAGGAGGAGAAGAAGGAAATAACCAGAAAGAGCTGCCCTCTGTTACAGCCCAGCACGCTCCTGCAGGCCTTGCCCTCTCCAAGCTGCAGGGCCCTCTTGTTTTCTCACTCAAGACTTCTGCTGTGCCACAAGAGAGCCCAGGGCCAGCCTCGCTCCTGTGGTGCAGAACATGGAGCTGCCGAGGTGGCAGACCAGCACAGCTGCAACGTGCCCTGCCCCGCTTTGCTTTCAGAGGCTGGGCAGCTGCAGCCAGGGGCCTGGCTCACAGGATGCACAATGCTGGCCAGCGTTACCAGGCAAACCAGCCCACCTAGCATGTCAATACTGCCAGCTGCAGGGCGCTCGGATGCGCTATGCAGAGGGACAGCCGGATGCCATGTGCTTGCTCAGCAGCTTCCTGCCCTCCTGCCAGCCAGCAGAGATGGGCGCCAGCAGAGATGGGCTCCAGCCAACCACCTGTTTCCCAACAGGCAACCTCATTGCCTTCAGCCATCACGCATCAGGAGGCGCAAGGCAGGAGGGAGTGCTACTTCACTGAATGCAGAAGGTGGGTTGTGTTGGTGGCCCTGCTGCCCTGCCCTAGCCTCAAGTGGCAGTAGGCCGTAGAGCAGTACGAAGGTGCATAACTCACCCTGGTAGCTCCTGGGCTGTGATGCTCAGTGGTGTGCGAGCAGGGGTCAGAAATACAACTTGGAGCCGGCTGAAGGTGTGCCTGTTCCTAGGGACAGCACTGCTAGCCAGCCTAGGACAGGGCACATCCAAGTTGCTACACACCAGCTCCCTCATCCACTCCTTCCTCAGAGCCCACCTGCTCCTGGCCTGGCTCTCGTAAGTGCCATGTCTGCTTTCTGTATAAGAACAGGACAGATATAGGTGTTTATTGTCATCTCCCAGGGAAAGAAAGAAAGGACTTGGCATTAAACCCATGAGAAGCATTTTTAGCTTGTATAATAAGCAACTCTGCAGGCCAGGGATCGTACCAGCTAGGCTCTTGCTACTAGCTGCAAGAGGGACATGCCTGGTTGGGACAATCTCTAGAGCTTACAGGATTTTCTCCCATCTTCTGGGGGGAAGAAGTGCTAAATGCACTTACAGAAACCTTTTCTTTCTTAGCCGGACACAGTGTGGGAGGGGAAAGTGCCGTGGGCATCAGGGAGGTACACGTGGCCCAGCGAGAACTGTTGTCCTGCATGAAAACTCACTAACCATGCGCCAGCCACACACACTGGTAATGTGATAAGTCAGGGTTTGGGCTTTTATTTTGCTTCTCCTAAGTGATCTTAAAATTAACTCACCAAGTCCTGGCTCTCATGACTGCAGGAACTACAGAGACAAAGGTGGCTCTGTCACTATGTATCCAGCTTTGCAGGCAAGTGGTTTTAGCCTTCCATAATCTGCTAATTCCTCCCCGTTCTGTCTTTCACATAGAAAGGCACACAAACATCCCCAGTTAGTGGCTTTCACCCCCGGATGCTCTGGTCTCTCTGTCACTGGGACTGCAGCACTGATGAGAGAGAGCATATTTGTCTGTCTACGTCCCACTAGAGCAACCCAAAGGTACGTCCTATGAAGTCGCATCTTTTCTGCTGGGAATAAACCAAATAGGAAGAGCATGAGAATAGTGGAGATGAATCCTGATTGTGTGGCATAGGTTTATATATATGAGAAATAATCTTCTCAGACCTGCCATGGCTGTTCTTCAAAACCATCTTCAGGTTGGTCCTAGTACTTCAAAATATTGAAAACAGCAACAGCAGATGGTTTTGAAGCTGGCTGTTTCTGAAGGTGAGCTGCCACGTGCTTCTAGTTCAGGCCTACTTAGAAAGCCCACTTTCCTTTTGGATGGCCTCCTGCAGTGTTGTTTGGGGCACACAATTGGGGTGTGGGAAATTTAGAGGGCCCCCACTGTTCCTTTGTTTTGGCAGCCCTGTAAAAAATGGGCTTCTAAGACACACATCTGAAGTCTATTTCCAACTGAATGTCTCATCTGATTTTTGAGACAGTCTGGGGAAAATGAGCGCCTTCCATAAAGCTCCATGGAGCAAGAAGACCCTGCTGACAACTGTTTGGAAAAGCTTGTCTCTGCCCATGACTTGTTAAAACGAGAAGATGGCTTTGATCTCCCACCAGAAATAATATGCAAGTCATGTGACAATATGCATGAAGTTCCTACAAGAAAAAAAAAAAAAGAGCACTTCTCTATCCATCACCCAGTCACCCTCAGCCCTGGGACCCAGATAGTCATGGGAACTAGTAAGACCTGCTGAGTGTGGGCCAGGCCTGCACACACGCTCTAGGGAGAAAGTGCCTCATCACTACATTATGCACCAGAGACAACCTGGGATTTACACCCTGAAGCCTCTGTGGTCAAGAGCTTTCAGGCAAACCTAGGGTATCAAGTACTTGCCCCCTTTTGGTCTGGTACCAATACAGACATCAAAATCTATCCAAACTGATAACACTAGACCTGGCCTTCTCTATTCCCACAGTTTTTGACTCCATCGCTCTTGCTAGAAGCATTTTTTTTCCTGTAGTGACAGTGACATTATGTCTAGAAATGCATGTGATGTAGGTGAGCCAGGAGCATGCTATCTGCTGGAAGGGCCAATGTGGATGCTTGGGAAGTGCTGGCATGGCCAGAATTACGAGCGCAGCTAGGATACTTTGGTCCAGGTGCTTACTAGAACAGTCCTTGGGAGCCATCAAATGCAACAGCATGGATGAATATCTAGCAATTCCTCCGAGGAAAGGCTAAAACCGTAAAAGACTGTGACCTTGCAGCAACAATTTACTCTACACCACTTCTCTTCTGCAGTATGCTTTTTTCATCTTCACAAAAGGATTCCTTGGCAAAAGGAAGCTTCCAGCTGGCCAGGTCTTGCCAAAGGGCTAACGGAAGTATTCAGCCCTACACAGTTGCACCAGTGAAAATGTCTATTCAGAAAAATGCTATAGTTAACTCTAGTTTTTCATAAGGGTCTGTTACTGTAGGACCATTGCCAATGTATTTTTTTCTAGCTAAAAGGAAGAAAAATCCTAGCATGCTCAAGTCATACATTTAGAAGCATTCCTCTTTCTGGCTTATATCACTGTTTACTCCCTTCCTTTTACTCTTCCTGGTCCAAGTGGTCAGTGTCTTCTTAGCATCACTTTCCTCCTTTCACCCCAGGATGGAGAAGAAAGGTGACTTAACCATTTCATTGAAATCTTATTTTTAAATGATGAAAGCATTTTATTTCCAAATGATTTTAATAACTTCCCTTCCTCCCCTCCTCTTTCCTTTTTTAAACCACCTCTAAACCTTAGGGATGGAACTGGCTGACAGGATTCCTTTAATTATCCTGGCTCTGAGTGTTCATCCCTTCCACCGTGCCTTCAAGGGACACCACTCTGCAAGGTGCTAAACACACAGGCACTATGTCCAAATCGAAGGAGAGAACAAAAACAAAATGTCAAAAAATCCTCCATTAAAGAAATTAATAACAAATACACCAGGCGCTTTTCATACGCCCCATTAGTCAGTAGTGCTCAGATACCATGGTGATGAGCATCCTATAAATACTTCCGCAGCAGCAAAATTGTCTTAAAGGGGCCACATGCTATCGTGCACCTGAACAGAGCACTTCTTCGGAGATGCTGCTTGTCCCATCCAAACTGTACGGCAGGCACCTGCACCACGCACCTGTGGAGGAAGGCAGCACTGTCTGCTTTTCTTTGCCCGCTGCCAGCACCGAGAGCATCACAGGGCTGAGGTAGCCATGAGCTCTGCAGTTTGACCCAGAGACAGGGCTGGGCATAAAGGTGGCCTGCACTTGGCTGCTCAGCAGTTGTTCGAAGGTAAGGCGTGAGGCCAAATGTTGCCCATCTGCTGCAAATCCACAGTATCACTCAACCTAAGCCTTCACACAACACAGCCACCGCTCCTGCCAGCGTGAAGATATGGCTCGGAGGGGGCCAGACGTATGCTTGTTTATCCTCCCAGAGGCAAATATTTGTGGAGTGGAATAGCACCTGATGAGGTCGTTAGACATTTCAGGGCTTATGTTCACAGATCCTCCAGAGCAAAAAGATGCCAAGCAAGAGGGATAGGGAGGGGAGGAAAGAAAGAAAGAAACACTCAGATGTTTAGGCTGCAGTAGCCAACTTCTGCCCACGCTGCAGGAGAGCTTTGCGTCTCCCGCCCTTGATGTAACCACCAACAAAAGTTTGTTTTCACAAACTCTTCTTGCCTTGAAAGCTACAACTCACACCTCAGTACCTCATCTGAGAAGAAATGTGTAACCCTGTTATTAATCTGTGGGCAGTATCACCTGGAGGGTGATTCTTCACACACCTGCTGCTATTTAGAAATAGATGGGAAACTTCATATTGCAAAATAATTCTTGAAGAACAGCAGCTCCAATGGAATAGAGGGCATAAAAAACAGAGAGAAATGCTTCCCTATAAAAAATAGCTGACCTAGCCTTGCTGCAAAAGGCCTGATTCAAGGTTGCTCTGAGTACCTGTATAAAGGAACTAGAAAATACTTGCCTGCCTATAAATTTTCCTAGTAGAGAGCCTGAGTAGTAGGTGAAAAAAAAAAAAAAAAAAAAAAAAAGGTAATTCTTGCCTATTTCTGAGTGCACACCTTGCATCCAGGGAGGGGCGGGGATATGGCTTGATTGACATCTTCCTAGAACAGCTGTAGCTAGTCGTGAGATAGAGCAGAGAAAGGCAATGCAGAAGGTCTGTATACATGCTTCCAGGCTGTGGTCGTTTTTGGCAGGTGGATAAACTTATGTCCTACAACAGTGTTCCTGGGGAAGGGGAAGTAAGAAAGGGTGTGTTTTGAGGGAGGAGGTGGGTACCTTTTTGTAGTTGTTTTTGTTTTTTTTTTTGTCAAAATGTGGCACTAGCTGGTTGGGCTGTCTGTAGATGGGGTTGAAGAGGTCCCACAGCTCTGATCAAGGGTCTACTGGCTCACTTGGAGCAGGCAAGTCTCTGCCCCGCTCCTGTCTCCCTGCCAGGCAGCTTGTGCTTTTGGGAGCTTTCCAGCTTGGAGTTTGTACCATGGTTGTGAGCTGTGTTCAGGTGCGCTTAATTCTTTTTATATGTGATCCTGCATAAATGATAACTCTCCCATTATCCCGTGATAACGTGACTAGTACAGAAAATGTAGCGCTAACCTGAGGATGCTGAGGTGTGCTGGTAAGTGACTTTCCTGTCCTATTTGCATGCAGGCTACTCAGCCCTCTGTGGAGTTTCCTTTGATCCTCAGGCCTGTCTAAAGGGAAGCACAAGTGGCAAAATAGGTGTATTTCTGCGTGCACAAACTGTTACACTTTGCAACTGTCACCCAGACCTTGAGCTTTTCGGTTGCCAGGGAAACACGGTAGAGGGTAACCTGAACGCAGCGGCGAGCTGGATTCCCTTCTCTCCTGGTACCAATCCAGGCCCTCCAGAAATGCCTACTCCTGCCTTCAAGTATTTGATCTTTGGAAAAGGGAGGGGGATGAAAAATAAAGGCATTTATAGTCCAGAAGATGTTTCTTTCCGGAATAAAATTACTGGGAGGTCTTAGTCCTTGAGCTTGACGGGTGTGCAAGGCAGGGGCTAGCAAGCAGTGCAGCAGCCAAGGGTTGCGTTGCACTCCCATAGTATCAGCTGCTACCCTGCTCGGATAAGGTGGGATGGGATCAATGGGGGTTTGCACAGCATCTGCTTCCAGCTGGAAATGCTCAGGATCTCTGGAGCCCTTGGCTCAAACCATCACGCCTTGACTCAGCCCTCCAGATGAGATTAAAAGAGCCTCCTCCCAAAGAGCCACCATAAAAAGGAGTGTGTTGTTGCAGGGGCTGCTGAGGGTTGCGCACCTCTCCTTGCAGCAAGGGGAACTTGTGCTTCTCTTCCCATCGGAATTACCTTTTTGCTGTCTCCCCTCTTATACTAGGTGACACCTAACCCGGCAGAGGTGGCGTGTGGGGAGAACCCCGCACAGGTCTCCTCTCCATGCCGTGGCCAAAACAGCATGGAAAGGAAAGCTTGGCCCGCATTTTAAGCAATGACTGTCCTAAAAGCCCCGTCTGCTTCTCCAGCCTCAGTGAACTTCCCGCAAGGGTGGCTATGGGCAGAAAAGGTGCAGCCCTGGGCTTGGGGAGCAGGATGGGCTGAGTGTCCATGCTGTGTGGGGCTGTGCCTCCCTCACAGGAGGAAGATGGGGAGGTGGGGCATGCGCGTGGGTCCCAGACAGAGGAGGCCGAGTGTGGGTTTATTTTATTTTTTTCTTTTTCCTCTTGCTGCTGTGGCAGGATGGTGCTTTAAAGTCATGAGATGCAGCTCTTTTTTCCTGACAGTGAAAGAACAGGCTGACAAGCTGCTGTCAGGGAAATGCTGCCTAACTCCCTTTCCCCCAATAATTTTCTTCGTAAAAATGCAGTGCAGCCAAATCAAATGGTGACAGAAACCGAGGGGGAATGGATCTGTTTTGTGTTTTCTCCTTTTTTTTTTTTTTTTTCCGCCCCAAATCTGTGCCTGTTGTATTGGGACTAATGTGCACACTGGTAAATCCCACTAGTTCAAAGAAATGGTTTTAGTGTTCAAACTGAACCTTTAGTGTTGCCCTTTCTGCCTCAGGAGAAAGAGAAAAACAAAACAAAACACCCCGCAACAACACAAAGCCCTAAAGATGCTCCCAGCTTGCATCGCTTTAAAAAGGCATCTTGGCCAACACAGGAAAATACTATCTTATGTTTGTTTCCCTTCAGGTTATACAGCTCAAACCCCCAGTATGCTCCAGTACATGTGCAGAAATCCTGGTTGCTCTTCCTGCAACTTCTGTATACCCAGCTGCAGCTCTGGGACCACTCCATGGTCTCTGAATTTGTATGTTGACCTATCACTGGGAAGTTAGTGGTGTGTATATACTGATTTCACTTAACAGAACTGGAAGATAAAATCAACAGGAGTGAAAGAATGGGCTAAGATAAGCCAGTATTGGGTGAATACCTGAACCAGATTAGAAGTGGTGCCTGAACTGTTAGCTTTTAGAATTACGTTAGCCAAACTGTGGACCAGCTTTATACAGAGAGAAAAAAAAAAAAGAAAAGAAAAAGGAAAAAGTTTTGGCTGTGCACAATCTGAAAGCTCAACAGGTTAAATATGCTTGCCCTCTCTTAGGGAAGTAGGGACTTGGGGTAATTTCAGGCAGGGGAAAGGGAGAGTTAGATGAAAGGACAGATGATGGCTGTTGGGTTACCTGACTTATTAGATGGTTCTAATTAAGCAAATTTGGTCAGTGCTGCTGAATTAGACCACTTAGCCTACAAGTACCAAAAGTGTGTTATTCCTCCCCAAGACGAGTACAGATAGAAAGAGAAAGGTGCCTGAATCAAACCAAGTAGAGCAAAGGGACTTGCAGCTGCCAGATCTGTTACAGGCTGGCCAGCCTATTAATATTCAAAGCAGAGAATTTTACTGTTAGGATGAATGCAAACCTGTTTTAATGTATGTCCTTGGGGTTTCATCCTGCCTTCCAAAATGTGCAACTGCTCAGGCTGTATTTGCTCAAGAAAGCTGGAAACCCTGCAAGGGTTTGCCCACGAGTTCTGGCTTAGCCAGAACTTGTTGTAATATAAGTAATTGCCTTGACCTTTACTGCAATGGGCTTAGGCACATTTCACTCATCTGGGCCCAAAATGTATGAAATGTACATTTGTACAAGTTTTGTACAAATTGTACACAAATGTGTACAATTTTTTGGGGGGAGGGGAGAGATGGAAGGATTATACCTACCTCAAAAAATCAGTTTTTTTTTTTTTTTCCAAACGAGCACATCTTCCTGCATGCAGGAAGTAAAGCAGAGGGCCTAAAATACTTGAAACCCTCTCTTTCTCTTTTTCTTTTTTCTTTTTCTTTTTTAATAAGCTACAACGCATTGCCATCACTGAGTCCTTAGCAACTGTCTTGCAGCTGTGATGCCCTTATTTTTGGTAACAAGGCATTATTAAAGGCAGATTAATCAGTGCCACACTCTAATGACAACAGTGTCCTTTTGTCTGGGACTGTCTTGGGAATACTCAGCTACCCAGTTTTCGGTTTCAGTAGTCTGTGCTGGGAGCCTCGCAATGATTTGAAATGCACACCTGTAATGTAGCAAGGAGTCATGAAAGGTGTACATATATAGGTTAACTGGCAAGGGACAACATCTTCAATACACCTAGACTGTTTTCAAATGTAACTGTGACATCCTAGATGACGATCTTTGAGAGATCAGAGAGGAAATTATTCTCTTGCTTTGCACATCTGAGTGCAGTTTGGCTACAGTCAAATTAGCTTTTTTTCAGCGTACGCTGTCAGTTTGCTCTCATCTCCCTTTCCTCTTGTATTATTCATAAAAAAGTTAAAGATGGTGGTAAAAACCTAACTGCATGGGGCAGGGTTGGAGCCACTGATTGTGTCTGAAGGACTGTCAATGGTGACTAGCATCAGAGTGACCCTCGAAGGGAGGCAGACAGCCATGGGGACAGCAGGGAGCTCTTGGCCACACTACCCGGAGGCGTTTGGGAGCCACAATGCTGGGTTTTGACTTAACTCATCTGCCTGGCACTGCCTGCCTGCCTCTCCCCTTGCACAGCTGCACTTAGTAATGAGGCCAGCAGCACTGAAAAGTCACTACAAGTCACCCAGCTGCCTCTGCCTGCTCACAGGGAGTGAGACTCCAGGGCTGTTCTCAGCCTGGCCGTTAATTGCCCATAATGAGGTGTTCAGTGACAGCAGGGCGGCTGACGAGCTTTAGCTGGAATAACGGGGGCCTGCCAAGAGCTGCGTTGCCCTTGTTGAGGAGGAGCACAGCGGGGTCTTCGTGCGCTGTGCAGGGCGCAAGCCATGCACCTATGGGCAAGTAGTAGGAGCCACCAACACAAGTGGCCCGCAGTGAGTGTGGATGAACAGGCATGGGTTGCACGTGTTTTTATTCTCTTTCTGGAGAGGGAGGAAAGCACAGTAATGGCTAAATCTTAAATAGCAATATTTATTCCAAAGGGTCTGGATGTTTCACATGGGGTTATCAATCTTGCCTGCGTATGCAGGCACAGAGGCACAGACACCTGGCCCGAAGCCACCAGGAAAGCTGCTCCTTGAGCTCAGGTTTTCCAGTTCACCTCCCATGCATGAGGCAGGGGGAGAGGGCTGTTTCAAATGGCTGGTGTCAGCCAAAACCTGACCACTGCTGGGGAGGAGGGCAGTGCTCAGCTGGGGATGTGGGAATGGGCACTTTCTGTCTCAGGCTGACAAGGTGAATTTTGGCTCTTGAGAAAAGTCCTGGGAAATGTGCAGGATTGACAGCCCATCCAAGACCCGCGTGGGTCTCAAAACCAGGAGACGCGAGGGGCAGGCTGCTTGTGAGAGTGAGCGGCTCAGCAGCTGGAGCTCACGACTGTGCTCAGCTGCTTCTCCTCTCAGGACACATCTCGGTGATGTGGTGGGGGCAGGACTTGGCATTAGTAGCCTGTGGATGAGTGGCACCCACTTACCCTGCCTGCTTTCTGCAACCTGAGAGGCTGCTGGACCCCTTACAGGAGGTGCATTTTGCAGCGTGGTAGAGGTCCCTGTGAGGAAGTACGTGGTGGTGCTGCTCCCCACGCTGCCTCTCCTGCCTCTACTGGGCAGAGGGAAACCTCTGCAGCCTCTCGCGTGCTACTGCGTGCTACTGTGAGCATTGGTAGGAAGCTGAGTGGAACAGTGCTGAGCACTCTGCAAGTTCAGATGGTTGCGGCAGGCCCACCGGAGCAAGCCCCTCCGGGAAGCAGTGCTAATCCGATAAGTAGTGCTCGCCTCCCGATCGATGCTGGGCCTCTGCCCCTCGCAGCACAGCCCACCCGAATTGCTGGAAATGCTGTTATTTGGGCGCAAGGGGAAGCTGACAGCTCCGATCATGACCCTTGGCACTTTGGGGTGCATCCTGCCCCTGGCCGCAGGATTTTCGGTTGCGTACTGTGTGTTATCTGCAGGTCAAGTCCATCCTCTGCCACCTGCGGCATTGCCATGCTTGGAGCATTGCAAATGGATGTTTTCCTGCCAAATGTCTGCTTCAGCCTGATATATTTATTTTTCTTTAAACTGAAGCTTCTGTGGAAATGGTTCATTCATTTCTCAGAGCGAGCCTAAGGGAAAAATAAGTTAATATGTGGTGCCACACTTGAGAAACCCAAGCGTCCCCAGACGCAGTGGAGACTTGCAGTCAGGCCTGCACTTACCTCTGACCCAGAGCTGGGAAGCGATGCCCAGCTGGTCACCAGTGTTATGGGCTGTGTATGCACCTCGTGTTTCAGGTGCTGGGATCTCCTTTGGAGGAATACAGTGCTGGCTGACAATATCAAGTGTTAGATGACAAAAACCCATCACCTGAGCATTTTTGCATTACCAAAGCTAGGAGATATTTATCTGCCTCAGTCACAACCCAAGTTCTATTTTACAGGGCTGCTGTGAAAATAAAATCATTAATGTATGGTGTGCACTCAGACACTATAAGGATGAGCTCAGGAGAATAGCCCAAGAAGAGATTATTGACTCTTCCTTCAGGGAGACTATTAGCTAGTGTGCAGAAGATAACGGATACCTTGTGAACAGGCTAAAGAAAAATGTTGCACATGTGCTTGTCACTAAGTCCTATGCACCTTGGGCACTGAGTGAGGTGGGAGGTCAGTGGGGAGAAAATCGTACTAATGATCCAGTATGTTTTCTCTGTTCTGGCTTCAGTTGCTGTTCTTTTAGTCAGTAGCAGGCTTCTGGTTATTTGTTTGTCTGCCAGACCGTGGGTTCTGGGCTATTGCTTTTTATTTGTTTTTAATTGCCTTGCTTCTTGGAGGGATCCATGTACATATCCATATTCCACTGTATGGGCAGTATGCCCTCCTTACCAAAAAAAAAAAAAAAAAAAAAAAAAGCCTTAGTGCCTCCTATCCTTTTTGTGGTAAGGTTCTTCAAAAATACAAAACAAGGAACCAGCCGACTGAGAAGAGTTTTATCTTGTCCTGTTTTCAACACTGCCTGACACCAGCTCCTTTCTAGTCGGATTGTTACTCATCTTCCAGTGTTTGCACTAATCCTCAGCTTTGCTGGATTAACTGTTAATTTTCTACTAGCAAATATTTTCTGTGAAGTCCAGAGAGATGAGATCTGCTGTCTTTGTCTAGAAAGTATTTCACCAAAGCAGTACCATCTGTATGGAATGTTACTTACCTCTCTTGAAACCTGGCTTGCATTTGATTTTTATTTTGATCTGTCTCTTATGTAGATTTCCCTCAACATCAGAGGTATGTGAGGTTTCATCACGTATGTGCTACTTGTGTGCACCCGCACATATATGCATTGCATGCTATTCTTCAGTCATCTAATAATAAACCTCTTTTTCCTCCCCTGTGTCATAGACCCTTTAGAAACGTTTGCCAGCACTCCCTTGATTATCCTGCCAGTTGTCTCTGAATTTTGCTCTGGAGCTTGCCTGCTTGCCCCCTTTGCCAGCTGAGCACAAGCTCTCCGCTTCCACCTGGGAGGTGGTAGTATCCATGTTCAGGCCCTTGTTCCTATTAACCTCTGCAATTTACCTCTCATGTTCCCCTCTTCCTCCTTACTAAGAGATCAACCTGGTGTTTTCTTTCTTCAAAAAGAGGTCAACTCTCAATTTTCCTTTTGATAAACAACATAAATTGAGTACTTTACTTTTGCCCAGAAGGTTCTGTTCCCCCTTGAGCTCTCAAATTTTTGGCTGCTTTCTATACCCTGTTTTTTCAGTAGTCTTTTTAGTGTTGTTGCAGCACTAGAGGCAGTGAACTGGGATTCATCCTGCTAACTTGCATCAAAGATGTATATGACTTGCTTACTCATTACCTCCAGAGCATATTTCCCAGACTTGCATTATCACCCTCTTGCCATAGCTTTATACTGTTCATATTGAACAGCCAGCCTGTCACGACCTCTAAAATCCCTTTTTGGCATCTTTCCTTTCCAGACGCGTTACCTTTGCATTCCTGATTCCAGGAGTATCTTTTTGCAGTAAAATGTCTTTTATTTAAATGGGCTTTGCTCACTGAGCAGTGCAGATTTCTTTGTGTGGTTGCCCTGTGTTCTCATTATTCATCGCTTTGAATCTTTCTGTCATTTATGCACTTTAACAGCATTGAGTTTTGTATTTGCTTCTCTGTGATGAAAATGCTGAGGAGTGTTGGGCCTCAGGCAGCTCTTTGAACCCCATTAGAAACACTCCCTTCTGAAGATGATTCACCACTGACAATTATTTGTTGAAATCTGTCAGCCAGTGCTCAATCCATTTAATGTGTGGTTTATTGATATTATATAGTGCTAATTTTTTAATCAGAATGTTATATGGTCTAATGTCAAATGCCTTACAACAGTCCTCCCTAAAGTTGATTTAAAGTCATCCTTAGAGTCAAGCTGTAGGTGTGATATGTGTCAACTGAATGTGTCATCTCATCAGAAAAGGAACTCAGGTAAATGGGAGATGGTTTGGTGGGCCACCTATCTGAGCCACTTGTTAAGTATGTTCCTATCCTTTGATTTGCCATCATTTGAGACCCAATATGAAATATTTGGGAACTTTATTACAATCTTGCTGAGGTTGTTCCTAATTTAGCATGTGATCCTGCAGTGCAGAAGTAGCTTTATGGCACTTGGAATAAATATTTTTCCTCTCTATAGCTTTCTTCCAAACTGTGTTACGATATGACTGTCTTCCCTCAAAGATCATACCTGCTACTCCAGCCTGGACAACTCCCATGAAAAACTGGACATTCATATTGAGGACTAGTCATTATCCTCTCTCCTCTGAAGAATGTGTCAATCTGCTCCCATACAAGCTGATTCATCTAGGTCCCATCCTTCTGGAGCTTCCAAAGCAGAAACCTGTGGTCTGGGAAGCACAGAGGTTGCTTAAGAGCACTAGGTCCTATCAAGAGATGTTTCTTCATCCCCAAACTGAACCTCAGACTGCAGGCCTGACTCCTGAGACACCAGAGTGAACATCTTCCCACCTGAAAGCCCCACGAGCCCTGCGCTTCCCTCGCCTGCAGTGGCTGAGACGCTGCTGGTGGCAGGCTCTGGGACGCAGAGGTGCTGAGGGAAAGTGGTTGTCAGGGCTGCTACCCACCTGCCACACAGCCACCAGCCTCCTTGCTAGCACCAAACGCTTGGCTTAAGTCAGCTGGTAATCACATACAGTGATAAATAGTAAGAGACAGGAGTTCGTCACAAACAAATGAGCCTCAACTAACCTCATTTCCTTTTTTGACAGGATAACAAGCTTAGAGGATAAATTCTCCCCGTCAAGAATTTGTTTCTTTGCTGCCAGCCACCTCAGCAATTAGCAAAATCCCAGCTATCCTCTTTGTGAACTTCAGGATTCTTGAAGCGAAGGCGGGTTCAGACCACCCTTGCCCTAGGTTTTGGATTCAGTCTGAGAAGCTTTTCCCTGTGAGCTGATGCAGTCATTCCTTACACGCAGAAGAAGGTGGGATGCTGATGCTCGTGCTGGCACAAGCAGCCCCAAAGTCTCCCCAGCCCTCTGTAGGGGTAGAGCTGTGTAGAGATCTTCCAAGTAGCCAGGACTGCCTGTGCAGGCTTACAAGCACTTGTGGGGAGGGAGTGGGATCCCTTGCTATTTCCCAGGCTGAAAGGACCTTCAAGAACTGAGTCCAACTCTCTGGCAGCACGGGGAGTCATGCACCCCAAGCCAAAGCCTTGCACTTCATGTCCTCAGCTGTGTCCAGCTTGGTGCTTAGAGCTGTGTGGAGCACAGGCATGACTGATGGAGGTGGGCAGTCATGTGCTGCACAGGTCCGTGTCTGTATTTCTGCTCTTAGGAGCAGCTTGTGGTGAGAGGAAGCACAGAAAAGGTTCTTGCTGCCAGCTAAAATTGAGAAATGCTGTCTCTGCAGCTGAAGTATCTGGGTATCTCTGAGAAGCCCAGGAGGACCTTGCTGCAATTCTGGGGCAGGACAGAGTAGAGTTTGTGCTTGTCTCACACACTGTGCTTGAACTGGCCGTGCCTGGGTGAGTCATTCTGGGCCCTGCTGCCCAAGCACTTTATCAGCCCCACTGCACAAATGGGAAGGAACAAGATCTTGCGCTATCTTGCAAGGTATCTGAAAAGACTTCTGCTGGGGAGCTTGGCAGCAGTTGTAAGTAAATTAGGGAGAAATTAAGTTGCTTGGGATCTTGTGCTGTCACAAGGGCTTTGCTCAGTTTTGAGACAGCTTGCCAGAGTTCGATGCTCAGGCAGTATCTTTCCTGCCCCTCTGAAAGAGCAGTAGGTGTGAAGGCTCTCGGTTATATTTTGTGCCTCTTGTTAAAGGAGGTGCCTTTCTGCAGGATTTAGAAGGCTATTGGGAGTTCAGGCAAACACCCAGTAACATTTCCGATGCTCAGCAAGAGAGCTGTGCCAATATCCAGAGAGGCCCTTGGATCACTGAGACGTTTGAGATATTCTACTTCTGACCTCAAGAGCTTTCAGGGCACTCTCCAGATGTCTGGCAGGGTACAGGATGCAGAGCAGCAGGTATGACAGTGAATGCTGCAGGAACTGCTGCTTGGTGAGAGTCCACAAGGACCTTCTCCTGCAGGCCTGAAGTGCTGGGTCTGATGCTCATCCTCTCTGAAGTCGCTTTTTGCAGTAAAAATGATCTTTTGTGCATATAACAGCCAGGTGCAGCGAGCCCTCATCTCTTCTTAGGCAAAAGCACTGTGTAGCAGGACATATTTAAATAATTAAAGAGAGCTTTGCTTCATTCACCGTGTTTCCTGTTGGGGAGTGCTCTTGCTATGTGTGGCTATGTTTGCAGCATTAAATTGAGCTATTTGCCAATTTCTTCCAATCGGTCAAGGGCTTGAAGAGAGAAATCAACACTATTCAAAAACAAGCAGAACTCTGCCAGCATTAGTTTTCCTTAACAAAGTGAAATTTGCCTGTGGTTTATTTTGAGGATTTGTTAAGGTACGCAATCCAGGCCTATGTTCAAGCAGTGCTGGCAAGACTAAAATCCTCCGTAATACAAACGCAGATGTTTCTGGGGAGACATTTGCAATGTGGTATTCCCTCTGTTTAATGAAAATAGCTCACCTTTACAATTTGGAATGACCTGCCACCTGCTTAGAGACTTAAGGTCTGTCCTCCTTTTTCTAGAAGTGCTGAAGGCATACAATTCCCACCAAATCCTTTGGGGCCAACTATGGTTTTGACAGGTCAGATCCACAGTTTGAGGGTTTTTGTGTTGTTTTGTTTTTATATATATTATATTTAATGACATCTGCAAAAATGGCAGATTAAAGCGTGGTACAATCTTTACCCTCTCTGTCGATCAGCATTTTAACATGGTTCCCAGCCTACTAGCTATACAGTGGCATCTTTCCTAATAAGAAACTTGACATTTGAGTGCTAAACTGGACCAGTCTGCCCCTGTAGTTTATGCTTGCTCTGCAGTTTGGGGTTCAGCTTGGATACAGAGCTCAAAACAAAGCTTGAGAGTCTGTAAACCCATATGGACTTGGAATACGGCTTGTGCAAGCCCCTGCCAAGTGATAAGGCTCTGTGAACTGAACTTTCCTCCCTAGCAATGCTGAAGTATGACATGAAGATGGTGCTTTTGTGGAAATACCTCTTCCTTGCAGCTGTTGTTTAAGCAGAGGCTCTCGCAAGGGGCTGTGTTTGAGTGGCTTTTACCCACAGTTTTGCCACTTTACCAAAGGGAGACGAGACAAATCAACAGTGTGCTCGGGAAAATAACTTTACAATTCATCACAAGGGTTATCAGCTGTGTAACTAAAAGATGTTGGTGTTGGGTCCACTGCTTGTGAGATATCTGGGTTTTGCATATCTCAGCTTGGATTCTGACTCCACAGATACAATCTGTTTTTCCCAAAGCTTCTTCCTGTTGTGTGTTTGCCTCAGGCTTAAATTGGTCAGTAGGGCTCTGGATTGCAAAAATCAGATCGGATGCTCATATCTTTGTTTTCGACAACAGGGACAAACTTTGCCCTTTGCAGCGCCTGCAGGGCAGTGAGTAATGAATGTTTATGGGAATATCGGTTAGCTCTGACAATAACCTGGTGACCTTGCTGGGGAGAATCCCTTGTGCCCTTGCAAGGCAACAGTGAGTCTCTGTTGCTGTATGTCCCAGTCACCTACCTCCAAGGCCCTTCCCAGTGGAGGGCACGGGGACACGAGGTGCACGAGGAGGAGGCTCTCCCGGCCAGTCCATGCCGAGGCTGTGGAGATGCTGTGATCGGTGCAGCCCTGCCAGACCTGCTAGCTGTTCATGTACTACTGTGAACATAAACATGTTAACCACACAGAGCTTTACCTTAAACCAGGTACGTTTCCGCACCTGGTTAGGAAGAATTTCAGATCTATCCTGCTACAACCCTATTGCTACGTGCTTTCAAACAAACTCCTAGGTGTTACCTGTCCTATTGCTCCCACTCCCTTGCTCTGCTGAATGCTGCCCCTCTCTTGGCTCATGCAATGCTTTTCTTCTGTGGTGGGTGCCCACCTTCCACTCCTGCAAACAGGAAGCTCAGGGCCCTCAACTTTGGGGCATGGCCTCTCCCCTGTGGGTCTGAGAGATGGTGAGAGCCCAGCTTCAGTCTCCCTGTTTGCAAGGTCTGCTGAGGGCTTTTATGCAGGAACATCAGGAAAAGCTGTAGGTGCTCGGCAAAGGCACGCTGGGCTCTTGGAGAGCAAAAGGAGATGGGTTTGCGCCTGAAACCCTGTTTCTCGGTCTCCCTCCTGGGGGAGAAGGCAGGAACAGTGCAAGAGGAACCAATTTCACAAAGCGCACACGGTCATTTTCTGCTTGATGCTGATATTGCATTTTGGGATTCCCTTCAGGTGCATCGTTGTCCCTGCCCACCTGCCCCAGGCTAATGTCAGGCTGCACCCATAGCTAAGGCGAGATCTGTGACAGGCAACAAAGCTGGTGACCTCTCCAGTGGCGTCCCAGCCACTGGGCTGTCATAAAGAAGTTAATCAGATAATCAGAGCTGACACATGAACAAAATATTACCCTCCAAAAATCCTTCCCTTGTCATCTTCCTACTCATCTCAGTACTCTGTGGTTTTTCTGCCATCACAGGCTGCATTTGCTCCGCGGTCTAAACAACAGCATGCACTTTTTCTGGTCTGGTTTGTCCTCCTTTATTCTTCGTGTTTATCCCTACCTCGTTGAATCCGATTGACTTGGAGGTTGTTGATTATGAATAAGATATTTAGGGCAGATTTGAGGGTTCTGGGTCTGTTTTAATACAACAAGCTTTGAGTTCTGGTTGGGAACCACTGAACATTGCTGCTAAGTTGCATGATGATCAGTGATAGGAATGCAGTGACCACTTGATTCCCCAAATGACTGATTTTAAATGGGCAGGGTTTGGCTTTTGGCCATTTTTTGTGCTCTTAGCAGAAAGATTCATTACGTTATTCTGGCAAATGTATTTTCATCTGTTAGGTTAATCTGATTTCTAGTAGTCTGTGTGGTTCTCACAGTTGAAGAATTTCCTGCCCGTTATCCGCTTGTTTTCATCCAATCTAGGTTAAGATCAATACACTTAAATAAATAAAACTATTGGGCTTGTGAGTACCTCCTGCTGTGTCAGTGGCAGAAGTTAAGCTGAGTGACCAAAGATTACTTAAGTCATTTTCTTCTTTTTTGAGAAACTTGCCTGCTGGTGAGGCATGCCGGGCATGCCTGGGAGGTGGCATTTCTCTGCAGGACCACAGCAGGGAGGGCTTGCCAGCTCTCGGCTTTTGGTGGCAGCTGCCTCCACGAGCAAAGGCTGTTGACCCACTCAGTTGCCAACCCCAGTCCACTAGGGTGTTTGGAGTGGTTTTCTGCCTGGACTCCCCTCTATATCCTGTGTAGAGGATATATCCTCTGTAGAGGATATATCAGGGCAATGTGTATATTGCCCTGATGTGACTTTGGCAAAAGCACCGGCAAGTCTGGAAATGGTGGCTTCGGGACATGTGGTCTGTGCCTTGCCCGCTTTTTCATGTTCTTCTGACCTCAACTTCCCTCACCTTGAGGCATGTAGTACCGTAAGTGAAATCAGTTTAGGAAAAAGGAGTTGCCATCATTTCTGTGGGAGTAAAAGAAACAGGAAGAAAAGAGTTTCTGAAGTCCAGTTACTTGGCAAAACGGAAGACTTTCTGAGCAGATTTTCCTTTTTCATAAGAGGATTCTGCAGCTCAATTGAAGTTAAACTTGCCAGCTGGACAGCCCCATCAAAGAATTCAAGGGAAGGGGCATTGCAGGGGTAGCCCTATCCTTAGAGCAGTTCCCAGGTGCCGCCTTTGCTCCTACTCTTCCTAACAGGCCTGCTTGTTAGTCCTGCTCCTTTGAGAGAGCTAGTGTAAGCACCACCTTGGCACAGTGTCTGTCCATCCTGTGAAGCAGGACAGGGACAGGAGCCTCCTCTGATAGAATTCATGGTCAGCTCTTTCTTCGGGGGGACAGGGCAGCAGGTCAGCGTAACCTCCAGGTCATCCCTCGAGGTTACGCTGACCTGCTGCCCTGTCCCCGCTTCCCGAGGCTTTCCCACATGCTGGGAGTAACCCCTATGCAGGCAGGAAGCTACAGGGATGACTGCAAGGACATCTGGGGCTTTACAGACCAAATCTTAGGGCTCCAGCGCCCTGCTCTTCCGAGCTGGGTGCTGCGGGACAGAGGTCTGGGCTGGTGGCAGAGCAACAGAGTGCACTGCAGTAGTGCTGCAGTCCTTACAGATGGGAGACCTTGCTTCGCAGCGAGGCAGATCCTCCCTTCCCTTCCCGGACAGAGCCCTTGGCTCTGGAGAACCAGTAATTCTGCTTTGCGTTCACATAAGGAGGAAAAGTACTGCTTTTGGGCCTGTGTGGTACCCTTTCC
Organism: Tinamus guttatus; assembly: GCF_059628265.1. Taxonomy (NCBI): domain Eukaryota; kingdom Metazoa; phylum Chordata; class Aves; order Tinamiformes; family Tinamidae; genus Tinamus; species Tinamus guttatus. The sequence continues at coordinate 432,265 of NW_028288569.1, read as the reverse complement.
AAATGACAACATAAGCCCTAGCCTAATGGCCCCCTCTTGGTTTGGCAGAATCATTCAGGGGTGTCTCTGCAGTGTTCGTGCAGGCACATTAAGCATTTATGCATATTTCTTCTCTACCATATTTTCTTTGTGTTTTTTTTTTTTCTTTTTTAAGGACAATTATTTCAGAATAAATTAGAAAGTACTGACACATAACATTTCCTAGTATTTTTATTTCTCCCACCCATCACTTACCACTTCAGTTTCGTGAGGAAAAGCTATTCCACAAAAATGCACCTCCTTTTTCCTTCCGTATTTGCTGACCAGCTTTGGTTGCACTCATTCTCCGGGACCAAGCAGGATATGTTAAGACTAGTGGTTCAGCACAGACAGGGGATGATAGTGCAATATGTTGCCTCCCTGCTTGCTAAAGAGTACAAGGGCCTAAAGGTGGAAGTGTTACAGTGTGTGGCATCAGGTCGTTGATGCAGAAGCAGGAGGGATGCCTCATTGCAGCTGTGATCTTGCAATTCCTTGGTGGTGGGTGGGATTTCTGAAGCCCAACATCCCTCAGTCTCCCTGGGCTGAGTTGGGATGCCCTTAGATGCCCGGAGTGGTGATGACACCATGTAAGGATTTGTGTTGTTGTGTTGTCTTTGGCAGGCCTGCCTCAGGACTTCCTCTGAAGGTGAGTATGGATATCGCAAGTGGTGCCTGAAGCTGGGCGTGCAACCGAGTGGAATGGAAACAGGCTCTGTTTACATACAGATACCTGTGTAGGGAAAGAAAACAGAAAAGGATATGACAGTTACACTGGGTTTTCATTAAATATTAAGTGGAGTACAGTTTTCTGGAGTGTGCCTGGGCTGTTTTTCGTTGTCTGTCTAACAGCAACGAAGAGAAACCAAGCAGGTCAACCCCAGTTCTGGAGGTGCAGGGACTCCTACTCAAAAATCATGATGGTAGGGATTGCTATATACTGGGCTGCCCCTGCAGCACCTGCATGTTTTACTCCGTGCAGGAAACATCTCCATGTGTTGTCCACAACTGGTGGGACCAAAAGAGAAGAGATGCTCTTGGAGACATGCCACTGAGGGATGGGAGAAGAGAAACAGTTGAGGTCCTGGGGCTGGACTTGCACCGCTGCAAACTGGAAATGTGACTGCAGGAAGGAGGCACCTCTTCTGTTGCTAGCTGGAGAATTAACTTCTTGCCCATCCTTTCTGCTAGGCTTAACTGGAAATGCTGAACACATGCTGTAACACACCGTGTGTGTGTGTGTGTGCTTCCATGTCTCTGCGTTCCTCCCGTGCAGCAGCAGCCATGCAGCCATGCACCAGCGCCAGCAGCGCCCCATCCCCATCTCTCACCCTGGGTACTGCACAGACACATGTTTTCTTGAGCAGGAGCCTAGTGGGATGGTAAGATGAATTCTCCTAACTCAGATTGGGTTAATAAGTTAAAATACAGAGACTTAATCCCTGCTGCTAAATCGGAATGTAATTCAGCTTATAACCACGGTCCAATCCATGTGAATTACAATCACTTTAAATACAGCCAGGGCTAGCCTGGATTTAACGTTCTCCCAAGAGATCCTGAAAATGGAAACTGGGACAGAGCGTGGCACCGGGTGAACCTGCTGCCAGGGAGCCGAGGCCAGAGAGGGAGAGGGACTGTGCTACCTTCTGGGATCCCCCCACAGGAGGGGGCACCCATGGGTGAAGCCCTCGCCAAGGGTCCATGGCAGGAGGACATCCGTGTGCGGCTTCGGCAGGAGCTTATCTGCCAGGGAGGGGGACAGAGGCTGCCAGCAAACCCGCAGCACTTCTATCTTTAATTCAGGATGCTTATCCCAAGAGATCCTTCGAGCTTTAAAATAAACGTTAAGAGATCTTTCTTTGTCTGGCGGCAGCTGGGTTTGGAGAGCAGGCGTGTACAGTCCCAGCAGCAGGGCTATGAGGGAGGTCTCTTTCTCTGCCTTTTTGCTCCCAGTTTCAGTGTTTCAGGGTTATCCTTGTTCTTTCTTTGTATGCTCCAAAAAAATAGTAGAGCAAGTAGGTCTTTCCCCAATGGGAACCAACAGGAAGCATCTGCAAGTGGTGCCTTAGGTGTCTCTGAAGGTCTCTGACTGCCAGCAGTTTTTTCTGTTAGGATTTTTAGTCCTGGTGCTCACATCCTTGCTATTTGGCCCTAACGGGGAAGGAACAATTCTTCATTGTCTCCTGGTGCAGCCCCAGCCTGGGAAAGCTGGGATTCGGGAGTCAGCGTGAGGGCAGCTGAGCTGTCCTCCCTCCACTGGCCTAGAAAGCCCTGGGCAGTGTCTGGGGAGGAGAGAGTAAATTCAAAGTCTCCAGAAAAATTAAGAGTCCTGACAGATGCTTCACCAAGCGTTGAATTGGAAAGTCCCTGTAGGAATGAGAGTTTACTTTTGTGGGCTGCCAGGCAGAGACAGAGAGTTTAGGGAGTCTGAATTACTACATTGGTAGGGAGAATGAAGCATTTTAGAAAATAAGATCTTCCTCCCAGACCTGTGTCTGCACTTGGACCTTTTGAGGAAGTCTGACAGGTTTTTCATATCACACTTTTCCTCTTGGTTTCCTTGTACTTCCTCTTGTTCCTATAGTGAAAGGCTAGTGTCATTGTGCTAATATCTAGCCAAAATGAAAATCATGGTAATTTCTCAAAGCCTGCCATATAAATTGCATTGTATATGGGCCTGGGCAGCTTATGAGATCTCTGTGGGTGTGATGAGAGAATGAAAATCATCTGAATTCTTGGGTGCTTTCCCAAACACACATTAGCCAGTTTTCTGTGTTTAGATAGAGTTTACTTTGCAGCACTGGTGGAGCTGAGAAGGGCAGAGGGTTACAGGCCCTGGCAGAGTACAGCCACAGTACTGCCTGCTGAGATAGATGAGCAGTGGTATAGCAAGGGCTTCAGGGCTGGAGCCACGTGAGCTCCTTGAGGGGCCAAAAGAGCTTGCTGAGAACTGAAAGAAGTGTCAGGAAGGACTAAGGAAAATGTTCAAAGAAACTCTGAGTGGACCAAGTGAGTGCCCAGGGAAACTGGGAATCCCTCAGGCCTTTCTTTCAAAGCTCACAGTTAAAAGCTGCTGCAGCCTTCTTCCCTTTCCAAATGGGAGAGCAGACCAGCAGGGGTAACTAGGTACAGCCGAGGAAGGCACAGAGGCTCTGACATACCGGGACTAGCACATTTTGATGAGGAGCGGGGGTGCTGTAGATCCGGGCAGTGGAGCATATCTTGGTACAGAAGCATCCCTTGTAAGGCGATGCGGGTCTCAGTTAATCTTTCTTCCAGCTCCTGAAATTAGGGGGTTTATGCCAGCAGTGCTTCGGCTGGTGCAGAGCTGGGGCCCTGGGCTAGGCCGAGGGGAACTTCCCAACTCTTCAGACAAGACATGCATATGGCTTGTCAGCTGCTTTCTGCTCCTTATGGGACTCTGTCAGTTAAAGATCTTCCCAGCTGATTGACCTCTTGCCAGTCAGCTGGGCTGCTTTGGCCCACAGCCAGTCTTTTGCTCCTTGTGTGCCCACCAAGCTTTCCATGTACATTGAAGCCTCTTCCCCTCTCAGCAGAAGGATGTCAACCAGATTTAGTGTTATAGATGTGCCTTAACTAAAGTCATCACTGTGTTTTGGATTTTTGTTCTATATGGCTTGACAGACAGGTTTTTTTTTGTTTTTTTTTTGGCCAAGCCAAAAGTTAACTTGTTAGTTTAGCCCTGGTGCTTTCACAGGTGTTTGAGCAATATTCTTCTCTTGTTCTGCTGCCGTAGCTTCTGAGTAGCTCTCATGCACTATATCAGCATTGGTGTCAAAGGAGGAGAGACGCTCATGTGAGCAAGGCCAGGATAGCACTGCCTTCATTCCTGAGGCAGGGTATCACACCACTTGCCCTTGGGCTGCTCTGTGCCGCAGACTCCATTCATGTGCACCGAGTGTCTGCAAGGAAACTTTCATCTCTCTAAAGATGAACTAACAAATCTGCTTTGAATTGGGGTAGTCCCACGACTTCACGTTGCATGACTGAGCCAAGCTGACCCTGAAACTGAATCTATTCCTTGTCGTGGAGCTGTGGTGTTGCCTTTACCACAGCAGTCCCATGAGCAGGGTCAGTCTTCAGAGGGCAGAGCAGTGATGCAGGGCATAGGTCCAGATTGCAGGGTGATCCTTGCAGCCATCTGCCATCACCACTATGTGTGACTGCTCGAGGCAGAAGGATGCAAGAGGCGCTGGAGAAGGCACCAGGGAACTTGAACGGAACGTGTGCACCACCTGCACATGAGCCCATTGCTGTGGGCCTCGTGTACACGTGTTAATTAGGGCAGAGCACCTCGCCACCTCAAGCTGAGAAGTGTCCTCCCTCTGACCTACCCCATCATCTGATTTCCCTGCAATCAAGCAAGGAAGAGTAGCTTCTAGGCTAGGATAAGAGGCATGCTCTGCTCTCCCAGGGGATGGTATTATTTCAGCTCAATCAAAACATTCGTTTTTAATGGGCATGCTGCCGTGGCTGAAGGTTCACACTTGCTGGGGAACTCCACAGTACAGGCCCTGGCAAATATTTCATTATGGGATTGCAGTTTCTATGCATGCCTAAAGATGTCTGGCTGGAGAATAGCCTACAGCGGCCAAAGGGCTGCCTTTTTTTTTTTTTTAATAGGCTGCCTTGCTACATCACTCACTTTAAAGTCTTTCTTGTGGATTGCTTCTCTAGCTAAGTGTTAGAGGGCATATTTTCCATGACAAGGAGTGTCCAACCCCACCAGCAGCAGAACTCGTAGACTGGCACCAGGCAGAGCAGCATTAGAGAGTGCACGATACAGTGTCCCTATTATAAAGCATGACATTATCACTTACTGCATGTGCTGCAATATACAGTGTGATGACAAAATAAGGTTTCCAAGTAGTTCTAACAGGGAATTAGAATCATAGAATCATAGAATGGTTACGGTTGGAAGGGACCTCTACAGATCATCTAGTCCAACCCCCCTGCACTCGCAGGGTCACCTAGAGCATGTGGCACAGGACTATGTCCAAGCGGGTTTTGAAGATCTCCAGAGAAGGAGACTCCACAACCTCTCTGGGCAGTCTGTTCCAGTGCTCCATCACCGTCACTGTTAAAAACATTTTCCTTAAGTTTCTTAAGGAACTTTTCCTTAAGGAAAAAGTTCCAAACTTTTGATGTTTCGGTTTCTGGCCATTACCTCTAGTTCTGTCGGTGGCCACCAGTGAAAAGAGGCCAGCACCATCCTCCTCACTCCCTCTCTTGAGGTACTTATATACCCTGATCGGGTCCCCTCTCAGGCTTCTCTTCTCCAGGCTGAACAGGCCCAGCTCCCTCAGCCTCTCCTCACAGGGCAGATGTTCCAGGCCCCTGATCATCCTTGTAGCCCTGCGCTGGACTCTCTCCAGCAGCTCCACATCCCTCTTGTACTGTGGAGCCCAGAACTGCACACAGTACTCAGGTGTGGCCTCACCAGGGCTGAATAGGGGGGCAGGATCACCTCCCTCGACCTACTGGAGACGCTCTTCTTAATGCACCCCAGGATCCCATTGGCCTTCTTGGCCACGAGGGCACACTGCTGCCTCATGGTCAACTTGTCATCCACCATGACACCCAGGTCTTTCTCTGCAGAGCTGCTCTCCAGATGGTCAGTCCCCAGCCTGTCCTGGTGTCTAGGGTTATTCCTCCCCAGGTGCAGGACCTTGCACTTGGCCTTGTTGAATTGCATGAGGTTTTTCGCCGCCCAGTTGTCCAGTCTGTCCAGGTCCCTCTGGATGGCAGCGCAGCCCTCTGGGGTATCAGCTACTCCTCCCAGTTTGGTATCATCAGCAAACTTGCTGAGGGAGCACTCTGTGCCTTCATCCAGGTCATTGATGAATAAATTGAAGAGGACTGGACCAAGAACTGACCTCTGGGGGACCCCGCTAGCTACAGGCCTCCAACTAGACTCTGCACCGCTGATCACCACCCTCTGAGCTCTGCCATCCAGCCAGTTCCTGATCCACCTCAGCGTTCACTCATCTAACCCACACTGACGGAGCTTTTCCAGGAGGATGCTGGGCAACCTTTGTGCCACCTTTCATGCAGACTGCGATACTGGGAGGGCTTAATTTCCTGTGGGATTTTGATCCCCAGCTGCCGTTTCTTGTGTTGTGTCAGAGTTGTAAGGATATCACAAAAGTTCCAGAGAAATGTAGGAGCACTACTAATAGAGGAATAGATGGGAGATAGCAGGAGCACTATGCAGTCATCCCCTTGCCCTGCAATGGAATGACTATGCTGGAGGATATGGCTAGAGTAGACAGAACTCCTGCCATCGCCTTCCCCAAGATGAAGTCAAGGCCAGAGCCCTGCCACCAGCAATCATACTGGTCTCTGCCCCATGCCAAGATGCCAGTGGGTATGAGGCTGGCGTAGGTCTGGCTTTACTCTCCTGTGCTCCGGCTGTACCTCTCTCCGCTCAGTCACAGCTCAGCACTGAGATGCCGTTTGCGAATAACCAATAACCAAAGCGCTTTGTCAGCATGGAGGCCCATCACACCAGCAGTCTGTGCTTGAAATACTGAAGCAGCGTCGTTTTTGCTGAGGAACTCCCCCAGAGACAAGCAACTCCTGCATTATTAACAACAGTGCTGATGAATCCATGTTAATGAGACACGCTCGCTCATCCAGCCAGCCAGCAAAGTAGCTGTGGCCCGGCTGCTTTCAGCCCCGTGTTGCAGCGTGTGCCTTTGAAAGCAAGAGATGCTGTCTCTGGGGAGCAATTGCCAATGCTCTGTTCTGCAAGATATGGCTACTTTCCCTAAAATTTACTAGTGTCCTGCCAGATTTGAGATAGGTAGCTGTGGAAATCCAGCTTTGGTTCTGTGATGGCTGTGAAAAGGGGAATAAAATGCTGCCTTCCTAATGATGCAGTCCTGTGAACTGGAGAAAAAGACAAGTTCCTCAGGGTGTACTCTGCGCTCTGCTCCCAAGAGCAGTGTGTGCTGCATTTCCTATTCTACTCTTAAATGGCTTAACCAGGGGACCTCCTTCTTTTATCGTGGCTTATTATACCACAGCTTGACAGATTTTATTGTTAAGAGAATCTTTGACCATTTTTTTTTTTGTAACTCAAGTTCATCCTATTCCATTTATCAATGCTTCTTTTCGTTTCTGCATGCAATTACTTTCCTACTGTGGTCATTATTACGTCCTAGAATACTTATAGAATAAGATCTTATGCACCCCTAGCTGACATTTGGCCAAGAAAAAGATCTTAAATTCTTCTAACTTTTGCTAAGTCAAACCTCCTCTGAGCTTTCCTGACAGTACAATACTTTTCTGTGTGGGATATGGGATGTTACTTAGTAGCCTACAGGGACAGAGGAAAACTGGTCGTCCTCCAGTGCATCCTATAATGCCTCTTCAGTCTGACATGATATTGCCTGTTTTGCTACTCCATTGCAAGCAGCTGAACTCCCCTGGCAGTGCTGTAAAGCTGCCTTGCCCTGGGATCCAGATGCTTTCCAGATGTTGCAGATGACATCATGCTTCTGATGTCATTGCCTCATGCAGGGTGACTCTGTTAGCCTGAAATGTGCACATGCTATTAGCTCTCCATCTGCTAGTGAGTTTCCATGATGTGAACTGAGCTGAAACACCAATGATTATCTGTGCACGCAGAGGATGAAGCAAACCCCGCAGGAGGTAGGAGGGTTGGTTAAGATCCCATAGGAATAACTGGAGTAACTCTTTATTTATACTCATAGCAGACGTTCCTGCAAATCATGCGAATAAAAACATACTCAGGGCAAATAAATGAGATGGGAATGCAGATAGGGCACAAAATATCCCTGCAAGGATCTAGCACTCCAAAAATGATTAACAAAGTGAAGACTGAGGTACTTTCTCATATTTCTGATTTTTAGGGAGTGCGAACTTTAGAAAGATGGATGCTAAAATAGTCTTTTAGACCCCGATTTTGACAGCAGAGCTTTGCAAACATCCCTCTGAACTCTTGTACAAAACTTTGATGGGGCATTGGAGCAGGTCTTGCAGATGCCTGAAATAATGGGGCGCTAACCTGAAGGTTATTAGAATCATAGAATGATGGAATCGTTAAGGTTGGAAGGGACCTCTAGAGATCATCTACTCATCTGCATATGCAGGGTCACCTACAACATGTGACACAGGACTGTGTCCAAGCGGGCTTTGAATATCTCCAGAGAAGGAGATTCCACAACCTCTCTTGGCAACCTGTTCCAGTGCTCCATCACTGTCGCTGTTAAAAACATTTTCCTTAAGTTCCTGTGGAACTTTTGATGTTTCGGCTTCTGGCCGCCACCACTGAAAAGAGGCTGGCACCATCCTCCTCACTCCCTCTCTTGAGGTATTTATATACCCTGATCAGGTCCCCTCTCAGGTTTCTCTTCTCCAGGCTGAACAGGCCCAGCTCCCACAGCCTCTCCTCATAGGGCAGATGTTCCAGGCCCCTGATCATCCTCGTAGCCCTGCGCTGGACTCTCTCCAGTAGCTCCATGTCCCTCTTATACTGGGGACCCCAGAACTGCACACAGTACTTTTGATGTGGCCTCACCAGGGCTGAGTAGAGGGGCAAGATCACCTCCCTTAACCTGCTGGAGACGCTTTTCTTAATGCACTCCAGGATCCCATTGGCCTTCTTGGCCACGAGGGCACATTGCTGCCTCATGGTCAACTTGTCCCAAGGAGGACAGCAGAAAGTGAAAGGATATGCTTTGGTGGTCAGAAACACAGAGTTGAATCTTCAGAAGGGATGACATGACAGGAGACACTTCAATCTGGCTATTTTCCACCGGAGAGGCAGCACATGAATTGATGTGGTCTACGGTAAAATGTTACTAATGCCGAGTTTGAATAGATCAGAAGTGAAATGATTGAATGCAGAATACAAGTGACTAACAGTCAGACTGCAAGAAATTTCAGCTTTGCCCAGACTTTCCTGTGCTTGCTCTCACTACCTTGAGTGTCTCACAGTCACACTCAGTAGTGAGTTTACCCTTAGTGCATCCCGGGTCAGGTGGAAATATATGTTCACAGCATAGAAAGGGAAACAGTGATGAATGTGTGACATACTGGAAAGGAGCTGAGAAGTTCCAGAGTACAGGAAGGGAAGATGGGGAAACTGCCTGCCTCATGAGCAGAAGACCACCTTTCCTCATTACTTACAGATATTATACTTGTAATAACAGTCCCTGCTGCAAGCTGAGAATCCTCTACAGAGCAGAAATAGCTCACTAATTGGTGGCAGCAGGTTATGTTATCTAAATTTTGCAAACCTACTGATTACACATTAATCATCCTGAAATCCGAATAGGTTAAAATGAGATGAGACCTAGCACGCATCCCTGTAGCACCCCTACCCCAACACCTCCTCCGATACCTTGCCTTCCTCACCATTATTCCGCTGAGGCTACGGTCATCCTGGCCGACTTTTGTCTGTGTGACAAAGATTTTTGAAAAAGAGGGGAAAAAAAAAGCTAAATTCCACCTAAAAGCCCAGTTTTGCCAGAGGGAGTGGAAGCCGGGACTGGACTCAGGGGAGCTCGTGTCTATTCCAAATTCACTGTAACTTGAGGCATGGTCTTCACCTCCGGACACTGATCACTGCTGCCCACAGCCTTGTGCGCCTTGCGGTGCTCCCGCCTGTCAAGAGTCACTGTCCCTGCCTCATCATCCCCTCCTTTTGGTCACATTCCCCAGGCTTTACACAGCATCCATCTCCTCACAGGGGCCATGAGGAGGTTTTGCCACCCCGGGCCTGCTGGCGAGCAAGCTGCGATCGGGCTCTTGCCGAGGAGGGCTCACAAGCCTGGGAGTGACAGTGCGGAGCCTCTGTTTTCAATTAGCGTTACTATTTCTGCCGGGAAGAGCTGCGGAGCAGGGAGGTAACCCATGGCAACCATCTGCTCGAGTGCCGCTCGCACCACCCGGGCCGCTCGCTGCTCTGCGCGCGGAGGTGGCGCGGGGGGACAGTGTGGGGGAGCCTCACGAGTATTGGGGAAACAAGGGCTGCCTGCCACCTGGGCCTCCCCTGCCCTGGCCCACGCAGACACAGCACCCGGGGTCTGCTAGCCCCTCTGTGTCTCAGGCAGGCTGTGGGCCACGGTGCTGTCGCTTTGTTTGACGCTTACCTCTAAAAATAGACGTGCTTCAGAGCAGGCGGGTGAACCCCCGCTCCGCCGCTCTGCTAGTGTCTCTCTGCTTGGGAGTAAAGGCAACAACTCAGCCGTGAGCGCATGGACAGGTCGGGCTGCACCTCCTTCTTATTTCTCCCATGCGCCCCGCTGTGCGGCATGGGAGAGCACTGCCACTTTGGACTGCGGGAGATGGGGAAAGCACCTTCCCTCGTGCCTCTTCAGTCGGCAGCAAGGACCCAGCCCAGGCTGGCAGCAGAGCTGAAATTTGGACAAGGGCAAATGCAGAAAGGGGTGAATGGAGCTCTAGAGCGCTGAGGTGCTGACGAGGCATTATGATATGTAGCAGGCAGGAATAAGGGCCTACTTATGTTTTAAACATAACATTAATTAATAAAGAAAAGGGTACGCTGTAGATACTAAAAGCCCTTGGATGTGGAGGAGAAAAATCTCTTTCTCTTGTAATTTGGAAAGAGCCAGAATATGGTGCCCTAAAAGTGAGAAACGGCGATTGCAAGTCACATCTTGGGGGAAGACTCCTCTGCCGTCACACAGCAATCCAATCCACCCCATGGAAGGAGGAAAGCTTTCAGAAAATGGATAAGAATGAAAGGAAAAGGTCATTTTCAGACCATCACTCCATCACATCAACGTTAATTCATGCTAGTCAGTTACTTTGGATGTATCTGCGCGTGGTGAAAAATTGCTTTAAGATTCCCCGGCCCAAGCTGGCAGTTCACTTCAAGCAAACCTATCTAATAGGTTTATTATAGTTTATCGAGCAAGTGTTGGCACCGAGTAGATCAGAACAACTGTCTAAACACTAAATGGCCTTAGGAATGATGGCATTTTTGGAAGATTTATTGTGGCAGGATGGGTAGCTCAGTGTCTAGCCTCCCATGCTGCCTCCATCCCTGTCAGAAGAAATAATGGCCAAATTTCCCCCGATCCTCATGGCCTATTGGACTTAAAGCAAAGAGGCCAGTCTGTATAGCAGATAGAGCACCTTCACCTTCCCCAGCCTGAATGATCTTTTTTGCCTTCACAGTCACATTTTATGAGCTGGTTATTCTCAACATCATAAGCTATTCTCACACCTCTCTGGCTGCATGCCAAAGGAAAGTCCTGTCTTTCAGTGTAGCAATGAATACTACTGTGCCACAGCCCCTGCAGAAGATGTAAAATTTGTATCCCTGCTCTTGAAAGTGCCACAATTAGCTCTGCTTGAGAGGTACTGTGAAAACATTTCAGTCTCCCCCGGAAAAAGATCTGTAAGTCCTGGCCAAAAATAAATAAATAAATAAAATATCTCTGCAAATTGCTTCATAGGACACATTTTATTACCAGATAGAGTTAATAATAGGGTTAGTTGACTCAACCAAAATGAAAGTTAAACAATTGATTACAATATTTGGAAACGTTGTTACTGAGAGAGAATACAGCAAAAGGCTCCATCAACATCTGCCTGAAACTTTAACTCCATCCTGCCCACCAGATCCAAATATGTTTCTTTTAACAACAAACGAGATTTGTTCCAGCAAATGCTCTCTCTGATGTTTCAGGTAGCTGCCTCTCCTTCTGTTATAGTCCATTATATATGATCCTCTCTTTTCAGGAGAGTTGTAGAGCAAAAAAGGCATATTGAACTGTATTCCTGGAGACTTCAGAGATACTCATGATGCCTCAGTGCAAGTCTCAAGAATCTCCCCTTATTTTTTGCTAGTTTAGCCGCTCTGTTTATAGAGGGGCATTGCTTTCAGCCATGCAGCATTTGTGAGACTTCTAATGGAGTACTTTTAAGCTTATGGGAAAATAGATAGCTCTGATAAGTAGAGGGACTATGATGTGCTGATTCTTCAACCTTCCTGTCTATTTCTTTTCAAAGTAAGTCAGCTGAATGGCACTCATAAACTTCTATTGCACTATTTTCCAAATTACTCCTTATATGAGTTCTTTACCATCCTACAATGGTTTGGATCCTCTGCTCCTCAGTAGAATGGCTTGCAGGATGATCTATTATGTGATTTCATAACAACTTGAAAAACAAACAAACAAACAACAAAAAAAACCCCCACAACCTATTTTTATTTCTTATTACAAAAAGCCTATAATTCACCATTTCTGACAACCACAACTTGCGTTATCCCATGGAGCTCCCACAGAGACTGCACTGGACTTATTAATACACTTCTGGCTAACTTAACTTCCAGCATAGCAATCTCTTCCCCTGTTGTCAGGTTGCAGGGAATGGAGTTTTCTCTCCCATTGCATCCATGGACCAGCATCTGCCTGGAGGGAGGTTAAAACTCACAGTTTCCCCTTCTGTGGCTGCCTGTCTTTCACAGCAGCTCTCTCCAGTATTTTCCCACCTTTCTTCTCTCCTCTGTTCCTGTCTTTCTCCCAGCCTTTTCACTACTCTCTGCCATGCCCCAAGTCCTCTGCAGCAGAACATCCCAGTGCTCTGAAGCTTAGTTATTGTACCCTTCTCCCACTCCCATTCAAGACCATTGACAGGGTTACATGCCTTTTCTGCAGTCTGAATTACCAATGCCACTGCATCCTGCAGCCCTATCAGATATAAAGGTGGCCCTTACCAACAGACTGTTCTATGACTATGTAAAATAAGACCATGAAATGTTCAGCTTCAATTAGAGGACAATGTCTGTTGAATCAAAGGAAGGAGTCAAAATTAGCGCAACAGTGATCTGATTTTTAACCAAATGAACACCTGTGCAATTGGCAAATTGCATGCTGACTCCTCCAGGGCAAGGTCACAGTGTACATGTGCTACCCATGAAGATCAAATCTCTGCCTCAGGAAGTGTCAACCTGAAATACACCAAGATCAGATAGATATACAGGAGGAGAAATGCCAGGAATGGTTGCAGTCATATACAGTGCCATATAAAAGCCCCAGGTAATGAAATGGCAGCACTGTCTCAATGGGGACGTGTTCAGTGATGTTTCTAGGGAGTCTGCATTACTCACAGAACTAGGGGGGTGTCAGCAAGGGATATAACAAATCTCTGCTTGATGTACTAGGTCTCCCTGACTTATTTCAAGGAGGTAGGGGAGAGGGAGGAGGACAGAAGAAATTAGATATGACCATATTCTTTCCTTATGTGAGTACAAACATTAATGTTACTAGAGTTATCTGCTGATAGCACAGAGCATGATGTACAACTTCATGATAACACAAATTCAAGACCTTCCAGCAGCCTTGTTTCTTATCCCTCATGTTAACAGCCAAGGTTCTCCTTCCCCTTGTCCCTTTCTTTCCTTTTTTTCCCTCTTGGTAAACAGAAGAATTCCCTTTTCACCCTGTTTTAATTACAGCAGCCAGGTGAGCCTTCTTGGGGCAGCTGTTAGATGTCACAGAGCAGGAGTATTGCCAGGCCATCAGGCTCATGGAAAATACTGAAGTAGGTTATGTGGGGGTGGGGGGAGGCCGTTAAGCACACCAGGACCTGCTTAACTGGGTACTTGTTAGAGGCACGGAGAGGGGGAGTTAGTTGTGCAGTTCTGCTCCTTCTAAGGAGCCCTGGCTAAACTCAGGCAGAAGCACTCGAAACCATACAGCGAGGGGAGTGGGAAGAGAAGGTACTAAGGGTGTTTTGTTGTTCATTAAGATTAGTCCTGCTAACAACTCCTTACCGAGTGAATAAATCAGAAAGCTTAAATGCATCCCTGCTGTTTGGTACTGGCCAGCTAGAGGGTTCAAGGAGCTCCTGGGTTTGTTTGCAGTCATGGCTGGAGAGCCTCCTTCTGCTCCAGGAGATTGCCAGGTAGCTCACCTCTGGCACCAGCCCTTCTGTGGTGGTGGATGTGCTGCAGCTGGATGGGTTCCCGGGCCCCCAAAATGATAGGGAGCCCCCATCCCTGCCTCTGCTCTGCTAACACCTCCCGGGGCTGGATGTCCTATCCCTCTGCTCACTCCCTGCGAGGAGCGGATGCAGAGGGGGCTGTGGGTACCCCAGGAGGTCTTGGCAGAAGTGGCAGATGGGCGGGAGTGCTCGTGCACCTGAGCCTGGTGGAGAGGCAGGTAGAGAGGTCATTTTTTCTCTTGAGCAGGAGAGGAGTGGGGCCTGCGAGCTTTGCCACTGCGGGAAGTAGGTCCTCACTCCCAGGAAAGAGGGCCCTTCAAGCAGCTCTGCAGAGCTCTCAGGCAGCCTAAAGCTGTAAGTGCCCTAAAACCCAAGCTGTGCCTGGCACATCCCACGTTTCTAGTGGGTGAATTTTTTGCTGAATTACTGAAGCTGGCCCTGGGGTGGCTCTGAGGGGGGAGGCCATGTCAGACTCTCCTCAGAGGCAAAACTCCTGGGCACTGCACATCTTCCCAGGAGACCTCCTGGTCCACTCCTTTTCAAGCCAGAAGAGCAGCCACCTGAAGCAAAAGACTTGCTTTTAGGGTTCTTCTCTTTTTGACTGTTCAATTGCTTGCACAGAGTATTTGGGGATTCTTTTGTAGCTATCCCTTTGTGAGCTTGCCCTTCAAACCTGTTTTGCCTCTTCCTTCCCATTTATCCTTTCTCTCTTTCACACATACACACACAGACCCATGGAGTTGCTCCACCACAGTTTAACTTCCCATCCACTTCAGCCAAGGTGCTTCACAATAAGATCTGTCCTGCAAGGACTGAAAAGGTGTCCCGGGAGGAGGGGGGTAGCGCAGTTGGGCTGCACAAAGGAGCAATATAAGCCAAAGGGTGAACTGCAGCAGGGGAAAAGCACCGGGGCAGGCGGGGGAGGTGGAGGCCCCTGCAGCCAGAAGCATCCTGGCAATTTGCAAAGAAGCAGGCACAGAGTTTGCCTAGCAGCCGAGTGTGCAGCAGGAGGGATGGAGTCCCGAGAGAGGGGGAAGCAGAAAGGTTTGTCTGCTGCACGTCCGCGCACACCGTTCTCTCCACGGTCTGCAAGATTTGGCAATCTTTTGCCTGCAAGAACCCTACAAGTCCAAGAGGAAAGACCGGCTGGCACAGCGGCAACAACCCAATGCTGAGGGCAAACCTGATGAACCAGTAGCTTCCACACTGGGGTGGGCAACGTGCCTGCTTGGGAGGAAGCAAGAGTTTCTGCCTGCTGCAGGCCAAGTAGTGGTTCATTGCCTCCATGGGGGTAGAACTGTGCTTGGTATATTTCAATATGAAGGTTTATTCATTGAACCTTGTATTTATATAATCCCTCTTCTGACAAATATGCCCAATTCAAACATCTAAATAGGATTAATGCGGGCAGCTTATTACTGCTTCTTGATGAGGACTAGGAATTATGGTAATCAGCTGTGATGGTGAGGTTGGGTGTCTGACCCTACAACTTATCCTTGAAAAATACTATATCAAAGAGCTTCTGAATCAGTGAAGAATCATTTTCATATTCACTGAATAATAGAGAAAAGCG
This sequence comes from Tinamus guttatus, assembly GCF_059628265.1. Lineage (NCBI taxonomy): Eukaryota > Metazoa > Chordata > Aves > Tinamiformes > Tinamidae > Tinamus > Tinamus guttatus. The sequence goes on along the minus strand of NW_028288569.1, from coordinate 416,706 downwards.
CAAACTAAAATAGCCAGATCTGAATATCAGAATGTATTTTGGGTACTGTCTTGGTGAGAGGAGGATAAACATAATTGCAAGCGAAATAAATTCTGGGTTGCGTTTAACCCTCTCAGCACTACAAGGCTGAACATAACTGGTGCAAGTTTTGTGAAAAATAAAAAACTGTTTCTCCACAAAAAGCAGTGCCCTCTGTGCAGTTTTGAGCCCTCCTTCCCCACTGCAAGGGAAATATTCAGGGATGTCTGCTGCGCTTGGATGTGTTAGCTGCAAAACCCAGTGTAATCTGTGCAAAGGGTTCACATACAGTTGTTGATTTCCAAGGAGGAAGGGGTAGTGACGTGCCCAGGGTATTCAATGCCAGACTTATCGCTGGTGATAATCCTGAAGTATTTTGTCCCGGGGAATGTGGTACACAAGGGTAGAGTAACAGATAAACATTTTTTTAAAAAAAAACAAATAGCTATTTCTTATTATTTTTTATGGTGATGGTAACTGAACTCACCTCCTGCTAGTTACCTATTTGAAAAGCACTGATGAAGCCCAGTGTTGTTCTTGATGGGCAGTGTCTCCATCGTTTACAACCATCCTTATGGATAGGTAAAAAATATTTCTTGTATTGACACTTTCATAAGGCCAGAATGAGATGAGAATAAAATTGGTGAGATAACCATTTTGCACAGTGATTTATGTATCTAGTCCAATATAGCCCACACTGAGGACTTAGTCGTCTTTTATAATTGGGGCAAATTCCAAACCTGCAAGTTCTTCTTCCAAGGGAGGATGAAATACCTAAGCTGTCACCTAACACCATTCAACTGCTATCTATTTCTGACATGCTCATGTCAGGAGAAGGCTTTCCAGCCTCATAGAGATATTGTGAGATTTCGTTTGTACAATATAGTGAGATTGTCTGATCAAAGGCACGCAAGTGGAAATCATTACTGTTATTTTCAGACATGTCATAGGCTCTCTGTATTCATTGCAATCACTGCAGTTGTAAACTGGAAGTGGGTTCTTTCACCACCTGGCCACTTGGTGCTCTTCTAATCTCTTACTGTTGCCTATACAGTTATATTCCTCCTGCATATCTCCTGCCAACTACCAGTGATGCAAACATGCTCACTAAAATTTCCTATAACTTCACTTTAGATTGATTTCTTTCTGCAGAGATGATACTAAAGTCTCTGTGTCCTGAGTCTCTCCCACTAGGAGTTTAGGATAATACTTGGAGCTGTCAATGCAGGGACCATTCATGGTGCCTGACAAAATTGCTGAAATTACTGAATTGTATTTCTATCAGCAGAAAGTATGAACGGGTTATGTTTTATTATGCAAGGGCAGGAAATATTTGCACTTCTTACTACAGAAAGGAACAAACATGTTAATGCCATGTCTTCTTGACAATCTCTTGCCAATCTAGAGCTTTTCTTTGTCTGATTATACACCATGTCTCTTTGCTGAGGTACCTTCATGCCAGGAGAATTAGCGTGTCTACTTTCTGTTCTTTATGTAGGGTTTTGACGTCCTGATGTTATAGCACAGCTGGTCCATAACACCTTCAAGATTGTGTGTAAAAGGGCACCTCTTTTTTTCCCCCCACCTCTCTCTAATTTGTAAAAACTGTGGGAAGCGTGCTGGATGAGGATGGAGCACCTCCAGAAAGGTCTGTGTGAAGAAGAAGGTGTGCTAGTCTACTCTGTGAGATCTTTGCTGTGGGTCCCAGATCCATTAGGGCCAAGGAAGACCATCTTTTGCACTCCCAACTTTTGTTTTAGGTTGGCCATTTTATTTCTGGAAGATTACAAGCATGCAAGATGGGGTGGTTTTGCCCAGTTACTTGGGTTAGTACAGCTTGCAAATGGCAGTGAAAATCTGGTTTTTGACCATAGTGATTTGGAATGCTGGAAATCATGGGAGTCCCTAGAAAATGCTGATGTTGCTAACTGCCTCAAATGACAGAAAATCTTATGCAGGCTGACCAAAGAAGTTTCTTCATTCTACCAGTTGTAGGTATTGATTCTGTTTCCCTTGTGTTTTGTCTCTTGTGTCTTAAACCACCTGTGTAGTACCTCTTGCTGCTTTTATAAAGGCAAAAGTCTTTCGCAACTCCCATGCCTGGGGAATCGACGGTATGGGAGTAAATCGTCCTAAATCACAAATTCTAGTCTGGGCCCAGGTCGTTTGAAAGTTGTCGTCACCTAGAATTTCAATCTACTTGTATTTGCCCTGCATGATTAAATATTCATGCCAGGATATTCTGCTGTGCATGATGAGAATATTCAATGTAGCCTTGTTGGAAAGATTGTGTTGCAGAGGTAGTCGGTGTGCTGCTGCCCAAAATAAATTCTGCTTTTGTCAGTCAACCAGCATCCCTCTGAGGGACTTCAGTTTAGTCCTATATATCCATACTACCAACACAATTCCCCAAAACTGAATTCTTACACAGATACACATGCAACTCCTTACTGTTCCTGATAAGGTTATACAAGGAGCCAAGGGACTAACAAACCATGGTAAATAGTCTTCTCAGTCCCACCTGAGATCCACCTGAGAACTAAGATAGTTGGGGATCGAACCCTGGGCTAGTAGACCATAGTAGGGCAACTAGTGCAACTAGTTGATGGCGAATTTCCTTAGGGCTTGCAGCCTGGTACTTTCAACAGCCTGAACTTCACTTAAAAAAAAATATATAGTGATTAAGGAAACACAGCTATAATGGAAGTCTTTACTCTGCATATTACAAACCAAAATGGCCATGAAGGGAGCAATTATGAAATCTCAGGACTGTGGTGAGGGGAGGAATCGCTTGAGCTATGCTGTTGTTTGTTTTTGTTCATCATTTATTTCCCCTGGGAACCTCAGCACTGAAGCTGTCTCTGCTGCATTGAGAGAATCTCTACACTTCTATTAACCCAGGTTTCCATGTAGTTTTGAGCAAGATGGGAGGAGGGATAAAGGTTTTACATAAAGTCACAAAACATTATGGACTACCTTAGGGAAGGATTCCTAGATCCCGTTCCCGATTCCCATTATAAACCCGTAACAAAAGTTGAGCACTAATTGCTTTCTCTCCCTGTTACTCTCCAGTAACACTACTGATTTTGCGAGTGCTTGGGAAAGTGATGAAGATAACACAGTTGTGGCATCTAATAAATGTTAAAGCTGCACTAGTGGGAACTGTAATGATAGTTCTGAGACAGTAGACTTTTTCCCTCTTTGAGAATATATGATTTCTCCTGGCAGTTCTTTGGGACTTGACTGATTCACGAAATTGATAGTGGAAAGCAACATCAGGCTTTCAGCCACAAGTTGATTTTTGCTGATGTTTGTTTAGGACCAGAGGGAAATTAACTGGTGGACCAGATCTTAGCAGAAAAATGAGTGAGAAATGTAGAACGCAGCAGAGAAACAGTTGGTGAACAATAGAATGAATGATAATTCCTAGGTAGAACATATCAACAAGACCAAAAATCCATTTACTTCCTAAATGTACATAATAATGCAAGTTCAGAAGCTACTTCAAGGGCAGAAACAGAGTTGGAGACCTTTCCATTGGCTGATATTTCCTTTGGAGCCCTGCTAAAATTACAAATCTATCAGCATGGGAGCTCAGTGCTAGAACTAAATGACATACAGACAAGCAGAGCAACTGGCCGACAAATACTGATTGTCCAAAATCTGCAGCTGAATGTTTCTGTTAATGTTTTAGCATCTTCCAGGAATGGAGAGCAACTTGAGCAGACCTGAAAGAGAACAGAAATGTTTTACAGTTCCTATTACATGGGTTAAAATTAGGTAAGGAAGAAAACTGTCCCATTAACTGTCTTTGCTTTCCCCTCCCCTTGGAGACCTGGTGAGCATGTCCCAGAGAGATGTTGTGTGAGAGAGAGGGCTCACTTTCTCCTTACCTTGGGAAATACACTCAGTTCAGGTACCAGGCCAAGGAACCAATGCAGTATGAAGTAGCAGCAAAGTGGTGATATCTAAAGAAGGGACTGAGCCTGGAGGGAGCAGTATGAATATGGTAGAGTTTCAGCAGCAGACCAGGGCTATTGTCTTGGACAAACAACACAAACCAGGGAAACTCAGCGCACACAAACACAAGTGCAGTTCTTATTATAACTCCCGTTCCAGGCCTGCAGGTTGTGTTCAATCACCTCACTTGTTCACTCTAACTTCTTCTGGAAGCCAGATAAGTCCTTTCCAAAGAGAAGTTGCCTGAAACAGAGGCTTAACTTTTTATGAACAGTAATGATTGCGCTAATCATAATGAATCATACTTAGACTCCTGTTGAGCTCATATTTTCAAAGAGATGTTGGTTCTTGATCTGTTCATTAATATTAATTAGTGTGGAGTCACGTTTCATTTACCCACTTACGTGTCCGAGCTGCATCATTCTTATTCACCCTGTGCTAAAGATCCAGATGCTGCTTATGGCTGGCACAAAATAATTAGCTAATAGTTAAGGAACACATATATCTAGTTAGTTAAATATTTATGCCAGACTTTTTCCATTTTGGCTCCCAGCCTTCATCTGGGGGATGCAGTGCAATTTAGGGAGGATATGAGAAAGTTTTCACAGTTGTATGCAGCAAGCTTTAATTATAAATTCTCCATATGGATGTAAATGTTTGATGCTATACAGATGTTGGCAAGGAACTGACCACCAGGTACCAAAGCAGAAAGAGCAGCAGATTTCAGCAAGGAGATCAAAATCTAATTCCCTTGTTAGCACCGAATGCTGCATAATGTATCAGTTGCCCTTTCGTTCTGATCCAGCCTCTTTTGCTCCGTCAGAATTCTCTGCTGTGAAACATTTCCAGGCAAATGAGTAAAAGAATGGCCAGTGCTGGAGAGAGGGCACCCATGGCTTGGGAATGCCTGGAAGTCATATCCTGCATCTTCCTTACAGCTCATTTCTGGTGATGGGAGAAGTGCCTGCCTTTTGAGTCGTCAGATAAGGTCCATGCAGGGGTGCCCAAATGTTTCGCTTTGACTCTTGGGAATCCTGTTACCCATCCATCCCCTGTGCTATAAAATGTGCAAGCCAGGATTATGAGCCTGAATTATATTACAAAGTATGGGGTAGCTGTCCTGAGGGGTGAGATGGTAACTCTGAGCTGCTGCTGCAGTGTGGCTCTGCCAAGCCGTTCCTGTGCCATCACAGCCAGAGGATTTTCAGCATTGTGCTGCATGAAGCTGCTGGGCAGAGGAGTAAGCTACGCTGGAAATTAGCTCCAGCAGAGAGATTCACTGCTCTGTTCCTGCCAGCCGCTGACCAAAGTCCATACCATGAAGATTTATCAGGAAGAGCGAGGACATCGAGTGCTCCCTAGATAGTATGGGAGCTGGGACTTACAGCACTGGTCAAACTCTAAAAACATTTCCCCTTTTCTGATTCAAATGTCATGAGAAATATATTTGGTTGCATAACTATGATATATTTCCCATCAAAGGAACAGAGAAACGAAACTGACAGGCAAGATGATGGAGGGCCTGGGATGATTTAGCTGGATTTCCCCCTGAGAATGTGTATGATTCCCAAATATCTATTGTATCTGCTACTTTATACTCGAATGACATGGATGTAAGAGGTTAACTAACTAACCTACCTCTCCCATATCCTGACCTTCTTCTACCACTTAAGACAGAGTTTACGTTTGCCTTCTCAGAAGCTTGGAACACCAAATTATCGGTGATGTCTTGAGCACATAATTATACTGAGTGATTAGATTATATAATCATTATGATACCTAGAATTTAAATACAGGAACTTTCACCTTACTGTGCTCTCAATCAGACACTATCCCCTGATCCAGCTTTGGCTGGGATATACTCCTGCTGAAGCCTGCACTTTCTGGATCAGGTTTGGTTGGAGATGACTGGAGGAATGGGCAATGTTGGCTAATGCCTAATGTTAGAAATAATACCAGAAGAAAAGTGTTTGTGGTAGACCCTGACAAGGGCATCGCACCCTCTCATCATGTGTGATGAGAACAGCAGCTTTGTGAGATACCTCTGGGACATGAGAAGGAGCAGCGGCCCACACCTCCATTTCCCCTGCAATCTGCAAGCTCCTGCCTCTGAGCTTTCCCGATTTCACAAGTAAGCAGAAATCAGCTTACTCACTTGGTAGATGTAAAGACTTTCGAGAAATATGTGGGTGCTCTGGAAGACAGTGTTATGCTTCACTAAATGGAGTTCTTCCCTTTGAGTCAGTTTGTGCTTTGGCAGCTCAAGCTTTACAGGCAGCTTCTTTCTTTGGGCTAAATTATGAAAACCGTGAGGGATTTCTCAAGATTCCAGTTAAATTGCAGTTTTTGCCATACCAATCTGCTGTTCCATCTCTGCAGGCAACACCAACTGCATTTTCCATGCCACTCCTTCTGTGCTGTGAAATATCTGTCATGCACTTCCCCAGAACTAGCTGCATTGTTGCGGAGGAAGAAATGTTTTTTTCTGTCCATGCACGGAAGTGAGTAGATAAATCTCTTAAGATGAAGAGGTAGTTATTTTGTCCTAAAGAGTGGGATGTGGATGGTGGAAACAGAGAGGTGTCTACAGTGAGCTTCAGCTTAAGAATCAATGTAAGGTATTTATTCCCTGCCGAGGAAAAAGAGAGCAATCCCACAATTTTTCTTCTCCTAGGTCAGGAACACGACAAAGACGCTACAGTAACTCAGCTCTTCCCTCTTGAGAGATGGCTGTAGAGACAGTGGTTTTAAGTTATTGTATTTAATAAGAAGGTGAGAGACAATAAAGCAGCAAAATGAAACTTCAGCCTACAACAGAGCAAAAAGGGGAAAGAGGTCAGACAAGAGTCAAAATACCAAGTCTGGAAATGGGTAATCAGGACTGTGCTGTTTACAAAGCATTGCCCCCATAGAGTTATCCCTAAACACAATGGATGCATTAATTCTTTGGTTGCATATAGCTATAGCTCTTCCATTAAGGCTTTGTGTCAGACCAAAAGAGCTCGCTCGCTCTGTGTGTTGCAGTACAGAACTGCTGGAGCTAGGAAGGAAGAAACCAAAGTCATCATGGGGTTGGGCGTGGGGCAGCCCTGCGAGGCTGAGCTCATCCATGCAGGCTGCATCGTTGAGGGACCTGTTACACTTTAATACCTCTGTCAGCAATTTGCAAGGCCTTGCTCAAAAGGATCCTCGAGATGTAGCATTCACCCGGGCAGGGAAGTGAAGCTCTATGGGCCTCAAGAGCTGTTCCCTGTGTAAGTAGGTGAATAAGGAAAGGGAGTGCAAAAGCCTGAGAAAGCCGACAGGGCCGACACCTGCTTTCCCATTGCTCTATGAACTTTTGGAGAGTTGCAATAAATGGACACTTAGAAAGTAAAAATAAAATGCATAATAATGAGGCATACGGGACCTGGTTGCCACCTACGCTGCTGCTTACTGGTGACCCCTGTGCATCTCTGCCATCCATGCCATTCATACTCCATCTAAAGGGCAGAGCTGTGAACGTGCAGCTCCCAGGGACTCAGGAATTGTTAGGAGGAGCCTTTCATTGGGGCACAGTCTTTCCCTGCTTTTCTGGACATTGTCTTCTTTCTTTGTTATGTTGGCAAGTAGAAAGCATGAGGACCAAAAAGAAAAAAAAAAGAAAGGAAAAAAAAAGGGAGGTGAGAATTGGAGGTGAGGGGGCTCTATAGAAGAAGTTCCTAAGTAAAGGATAAAAATCCTCTCTCACAGTCTGGTGAGAATAACACGTGGTGTTCTAGTTTCTGAGGGCACGGGTGAAGGGAGCTAGTGAGGATGCCAGAAAAAGAGTGGAGCAGGCGTCATTCCATGGTGGTGATCTACTTTCAAGCGATACCAGAAAAACCTATTAAATATATAACCTCAGTGCCCAGAAAAATGTGTTAAGAGGTTTATTCGTGTAGGAAAGCTTCATCTTATAAATATACATAAGGGCTTCTTTTTTTCTTCTTCTTCTTCTTTTTGGATTTCCTATACAGAAAACATATTTGGACTGTAATTTCCCTTCTGGGAGGCTATACCAATTTATGCTGCTTTCTGTCTGGCAGGACTGCTGTGCCTATGCTGCAAATGGGATAGGCTCAGTGTGATGAGTCCTTCTCAACACTTATCCCACTACATCCTCTTCCAAGCCTGATCCTGCAAAACCTTTGGCACGTGCCTGGCTTTAAGAGGGCTGGTAATGTCACTGAATAGATGCGGGACTGCTGCGTGCTGAACACGAAGTGTACTTCTTGGTCTTTTCAGGGTGTCCTATTGAGGGGCTGCTGCTGGTTGACCTGTGAGGTGGAACCACATACAATAATGAGAGGTGGATGCTGTTCTTTTAATTCTTCATCCTCTTCCTCAAAACAAGCACTTGATTCTGGGCCCTAAAGAGCTTCGTGTGGAAATGTGTCATGGAGATGAAAAAAAACTGCTCCTTCAGTGTGCCACCTTCCTTGCTCAACAACTCTTTTGCCTCTTCCTTAGGTTAGAATAGGACCTGCCTCAGCTTGTCTGCCTTATCTACTAATGAAAGGCCATCCATCTTTATGCTGACCACAAATAGATCTGTCTTTCATCTTCACATCCATCTTCTTTAGTCCAAAATAAAACACTATCCTGTGCTTTGGTGTTTCCTTATGGATGGCTGCCAAAATGCAAGACTAAAACAAGCCCTGTTGTCTTCCTGTCCTGACCTCCTTGTCCTATGCCATGTGGCTCGACACGGTCTGCCCCGTTGTCCACACATCTGCTTTTCAGTGCCTCGAAACAGCCACCATCTTTTCCTCTGGCCTTGGCTGGTGATCACTTGCTGCAGATGTCCCTCAGAATGGTGCATAGTGCTGGGCTGGCTCATCCCACCCTGTGCTTCACTTTTTGAGCAAAGCGCACACACTTCTCACATATTATCTGTGACTTTCCAAGCTCTCAGAGCTCTTAGGTTGTTTCTGGGCTATCTTTCTTGACCTGCTTTGCTCAGCATGGAAGTGTGTGCTGGCTTTCCCTTCATGGTCCTTCAGAAAAACATCTTTGGACTGTTGGAAGTGTTTTTGGACCTGCATGCCCATCCTTGCTTGGGAGGAAATTTCTGTGGAAATTCACAGTTCTCTGTGAATATCCTCATCCCTTTTCTCCTGTATGACAGTTCCCCTATCATATATGGCCACAAGTAAATAAAATGAATAAGTGCAAATGTAGACATGTTGGTTGCTTAATCATGATGACTAACATTGCTTCATCGCTTCTTTATGCTCCTGTATCCAGATCCATCTGCTATTGCTTTGCTTACCAATTGATAACTGTGAATCAGGGCATGTCCCTCTCCCTTCTCTGCCCTACCTGCAGGGGCTCTGATCCATGCCTGTTGCTCCTAGGGTCAATGACAACGTTCAAAATCATCCCATTCCCCCAAAATGGGGTGATTCATGTCCTACTAGGAATGTAATGGCCCATCCCATGTGCATGAATTGTGAAATAATGTGATGATACCATGCTTGTGTTACAATGCAGTTGGCTTTGACTGCTCAGGTGAAAGTAGGGCTAGTTTAGAACCAGGTTGCGAAACTCCTCTTGCCCTGATCCTTGTTGGTCCCTCATATGCTTGCAAAAGTCTCATTCTATTGTATATTTCCCAAAGTGCTTTGGCTGTTTTCTTTTCTGACAGATTTATGTCTCAGGAGTATGGTGATGATATCAAATGTAGCCTTTTGGGGCTTTATCAAGACCTTAGAGTTGAGGTCTGTCTCTGCTTTCCTGCAGCCTGGTCTGAGTACTAGTGCCATTACTGACAAGTCTTCCTCTTCTGGCAGGGGCCCTTGCCAGGGAATTCATAAAACACTGTAGGGAGTGTTATTTTTGCTACTAAGGTGGAAACTCAGGAAAAGAGGGGTGCAGTAGCTAGCCTAATTCTAAAACAAGTCAGCAGGAAAGCCAAGGTAAAAGCGTGAGGGCTCTTTTGGGCTCTTCCCCCCTGCTGGAGCCAGCTGGCAGGATTTGTGCTTTCCGTGGAGCGGGTCCCTGTGGGTGAGGGCTGATGCGTGTGGACCCGCAGCGGGTGACACCCCTTCTGCAGCCCCGGCTGCCCCATTGCTGCGCAAGCTCTGGCTGGAAACGGCTGTTTCCAGGGGAATTCAAACAGCACTCAGAAGAAAACAAAGCAGGACGAATAGCGGTTCTCGAAAAGCGGTTAGCAAATTCCAGGCTGCAGAGTCCAAAGCCATTTTAGGGCATGTGATGATCCCCATTTCCCCTCTCCCTACTCTCCCCTCTGGGAATAATGCTCTGTTACAGCTTATCTGTCAAAGGCAGTTAGTAAGGGAATCTGGCACATGTTTTACTGGAGCAACGTTTCAGATTTTCAGTTTGCAGATGCTGTTCTCGCAGCCCTGGTCTCAATCCCATTTAACGTTGGGCAGGCTGGTTTGGATGGTCTCGGAAGGTGGACACACGCTGTCCATGCTAGCTGGTCGGGCTAACAGTGAGCCATTTGTGTGGCTGCAAGGGAGCCTGCCTGCAAGGAACCCATGTCCTTGGTTCTCCACTGCTCTGTCCCTGTGCCTTCTTTTCCATCAGGGCCAAGTGGGTGTAAGATAACATCCTCCGGATTTGGTAACCATCTGTATCAGGCAAACTTTTGGCACAGCAAGTGCTTTAAGGCGATAAGCTGCTGAGGACAAATCTGCTCTGGCAATAAGCATCCTGCCAACCTGTTGCTTCTTTCTCCTCTTTTGCACAGCATTTAGCAGGGACATGAGTGAAGAGGGGAGGAAGATCTGTGTCCCCATTTCATTCTGGGGTGTAGGTTTGCTTCCTTACCCACCTGCTTTTTTTGTGGCAAGGGCAGCACAGGGATGCTTGGCCAAGCACCTACCCATAGTTCATCCCAAGGGAAGTAGCAGCCCTGGCCCTGACAGTGCACTAATTTAAAATACCTGGCTGCAGCACTAATGCACAAAACCTGTTGCCTCCCTGGGGACACTCTCAGAGCTGCAGAGTCGTGGGCAATGAGTCATTTGCAGTGGAGCAGAAAAACCATTTGCTGCCTGCTTCTGTAGCAGGCTTGTTGTCTGGTTTGGGGGAGCAAGGGCAAAGCCTACACTATTTGGGGCCTGCTGCCCACGGCCTTATGCTCTTCAGGGTGACCAGTGAAATGCTGAGGGAGAGAGCATGATCTGCAAAGCTTTGGGACTGGGAGTGGGGCTGAGACCTAAGCTAAAGGAGGACTTAGGCAAGCTCTGGGTGCTTGAATCCAGAGCTGAGCGCTGTGTATCTGCGTACCTCCTGTCCCCACTTTTCTGTCTCCTGTCCCCACTTTTCTGTAGCCACTATCCTGCTTTTTTTTTTTTCTTTTAATCTGGAGTTTTCTGGCATGCCTGTCATTCTGACCTGAGTATGTGCTCAGAACAGATCCAGTCTGAATAGGTAAGTGCCTAACATCTTTCTGAGCCGTATTAGGATTAAAAAAATAAAGCAAGTGACATTTACAGGGCTGGATCTGATAAGCAAGCTCCAAAGGTGCCCAAGCAGAACTTGGCAGGATCCAGAGCCTAAACTATTACTTTTTTTATTTTTCTCCTCTCAAGAGAAAAAGTTGGGGGAGGGGATGAAGAGGAGAAGCAAGTCTCATAATTTAGCATTCGGGGGCTAGCTAGAAGGTGAGAGTCCTGGGCTTTCACCTTGTTCTCATGAATATTTTATATTTTGCATAATGACTCTTAAATGTAAAATGCAAAGCCATCTTGGGAGCAAGGGCACAGAGTCCTGGGCTTCCTGCTCCTACACGAGTCCCAAATCACTTTGGGATGTTATTGCATAGGGATGATCAGCACATGCAGCAAAATGCAAACAGAAGTTGCTGTTATCTCCTGAAATCTGCTGTCAAGCCCAAATAGTATTGAGAAAGGTATGGATTGGCCTCAATCACAGAAATGAAGGTGTGGACTCTGGAACCTAATGATTATATATGTCTTCTGCAGTAACAATCAGCGTGCTTATCGTGGCCTGCTGGATGAAAGACATGATTCAAAATAAATGGGACCAGTAGAGAGACTGCTTTTTTTGTGCAGTTGCCCAGGACTGTTTAGAAAGAATCCAGACACACCCAAAGACTCTCACATGTTTCTTTCTCTTCTATACATTTCTGTATAGAAATGTAAAGCACGACCAGGAGCTGAAAGTCTTGTGGGATGGGAGATTAAAAGTGCATTTTACAGAGGTGTTTTCTCCTTAACCATTGAAGCATCAGTTTTTGCTGGTTGACATTGGAGGGGAAAAAAAGTTTTGAGGGGAAACATCCTTTTGCTAATTTTTCTATGTTGCTTCCCTACCCGTTGGGGAAGGGGGAAAAAAAGGTGAACTGCTGCTCCATCAGTAATTGCAAGGGCTGAATTCAACACGACACACCTCATTCTGGCACACACTTAAAGTGGGGGAAGTTTGAATCAACCAGCAAAACATCACAAAGTTGGAACTTGAGCCTCATTTTGATAGCTAGAGCTCAAAAGTCTCACCTCTGGACTTGTGCATCTTTGGGAAACACCTCTCGCTCTGCACCTACTTTACAGCTTGAAGCTGCTCCTGCACGTTTCCCAGTGTAACCTCTCCCTAATGTCACTTCCAAGCTGGAAGCACAATGATTTTCCTTGAAGACAGATCATAACCCCAGGCAGAGTGTGACATCAGACACGGGCAAGTTTATAATAAAACCGGCGTACTCTTCTGTCAAGCAACAGTTAAAAGAAAATCTGCAGAGGGATTAGCTGCTGTACACTGTGGTGCTTGCTGACAGATGTCTTGAAAATCTGGAAACACGTTGATCTGTCTTAACATAGAACTTTCTTTGCCTGCCCGCTCTTCTCCTACCCCCTCCACCCATGGCACGAATGGGAATTCCTTGGCATCAGCAGTGCTGCCTGGGAATTGTCTTGGTGCCTGAATTTTCCACAGGCTAGCATACAGATCTGCGGGTGCAATGCAGGCTGAGCAAAGCCCAAATACTTAGATGAATTGCAGATGCCAGCTTCAGCACTGCTGCTTTCTGCCAGGGCAGTTAGGATTTTATCTATGTTTCTAACTGCAACGTCTCAGCTCATTTTAAAGTAGCCTAAATGTTGGCCATTAAATATAAATACCTTCTTTTTCCTCTGAGTGAAACTGATGTTCAAAACTTCACAGTGTAAATAAGGTCTGAGGAAAATGTTTTGGGCAATGTTTCAGTCAATGCCAGTGTCTCTGGCCATTTTGCCTGCCCTGAAATCTAGCTGTGTCCCCTCTTCCCATGTCAGCAACATAATGTGGAGGTGGTGATCTCGCTCCAGCAGTTGGAGTGCAGGAGTTCAGGACGTGGAGTCAGCCGTCAGACGCTCATTTTTATGGATTCTGTGGCATGGTCTGGGGCAAACCACATAGGAGAACCCCACAAGCGGGCTTTGTTTCTCTGTGTTTTGATTTCTCATTGCTCAGTCCAAAGCTCTCGGGTAGTGCTGAGGTGAGAGGGACGTGGATGCGCACACTCCCGCACTCTGAGTGATGCATTTTTTAAGCTGTTCTTCATCTCTGATCAGTATTGCTGCTCTGTAAGAAGGAGTCACTCCTGCAAATGTAGTTAAATCTCCTCCCTCCCCACTGCATCTGTTTTCCTCCTGCAAAAGGAGGCCGTGGCTCCTCCTGCCTTGTGCAGGAGTGGGGAGCCTCCCGTCTCGCTGACAGCAAGACAAGGGCCTGGTTTGCTTGGCTGGGCCAAGTGCTCTTCCTGCTGCTCTTCCAACTGGAGAAGTCCAAGGGCCTGTGACATATCTCACATTAAAACTCTTCTCTGCTCTCTATGTCCTATAGCAGAGTCAAGGAAATGCAGTGTGGACAGGGGCAGCCCTGAAATTGCTCTGATCCCATTAGCTATGCAGGTTACCTACTGCCTGCGGCAAAATATGAAGTTTGCAGATCTCTCTTAGGCCCTCATTGCTCCTGCCCTTGCTCACAAGGGGCTGGGTGTTCGCGGGCCCTGGTGCTGGAGGGTGTGTGGCATTTGGAATAGGGGAAGCCTCTCTGATTTCACAATTCTTTTTTGCCAAACTCTCTTTATTTGAGAGCTAGACAACAGTCCAGCACAGGACAAGCGGAGTATTGCAAGGCTGGGTGATCACATCATTTTGCTTCCCTAAGGCCAAGGATGCAATTCCCAGCCGTGGCTGCCGCATGACAACAGCATTTGACAGCCCCAAGCTTTGGGAGAAACCTACCCTAATGGCCTGGCGCACACAGTAGCCGCGGGCTCTCACCTCCTGCCGGGTCTGCGGGCTCGCGGGTGTTTCTTACACCCTTCCTGAGAAAAGGCAGGGCAGACAGATGAACCCATGGCTCGCCACGAGCACCAAGCGGGCCAGCGTGCCGCGAGCAGAGGGGAAGCGAGCCCGAGCAGCTTGTCAGCGCCAACGGCATCGTGAGAAAGACCGTGGGGTGGGCAGCGGCCTCGTGGATATATCATCAGCCTCGTCTCAGTCATGCCTGCCGCCGCCGGCTAGGACAGCGATCCGGCTGCCAAGCAGCAGCCACGCGCCCCGGCCACAAAGATCCGGCTGCTTCTGGCGATGGTGCTTGTGAATGACCTGCTTGTGTTCAGCGCCCGGATCCGCCTCCCTGGAAAGCCTCTTCCCGCGACCTTGGACTTGAGACACTCTTGTCTTTCAAGTGCCTGCGTTGTTTGAGCTAAGTCATGCTAACAAGCCGCACGAGCAGACACATGTCCCCAGGGAGCCAGAACCCGCTGCGAGAGCTGGAAACGCTTGAGCCAGTGCTCATGCTGGCTGCCTCGCTAGGGTCAAGAAAGCGGCCCGTCTGAGCCTCAGTTTCCTTGCTGGTATCATAGTGAGGACAAGAATTTCCTCAAAAGACTAATGAGCATTTGCAAAGCTCCCTGATGAAGAGCGTTCATACAATTGCTAAGCTATTTCTTACTGGGGTCAGGGAGGCGAGCAAGTGCAAAGGTGATGAGGCTTTTGAAACACAGGTTCCCATTAAGTCTTTAGCTCACACAGTGCTTATTATAATCTAATTTGACTGGAATTGGATTAATCTTATAATGCTATAATGTCATTTCCATGGTCTTTTTATATTTTTATTGTTACTATGTATTAATGCAATACCCTGCAAGAGCTCTGAGAAGAGGATGTGAATGCTTAGTGAATTGCTGATAACATTTTGCAGTGCATTTTTATGCTCCTGTTAGGCTCATATGTTGTGAAGTCACACAGTGCCCGTAAATAGTAAGAATGCACCAGATTCATCTTGAATTATATTGCAACAGGCTTCACTTGCTCAAGAAAAGCATTTGGAGCCAAGAAACCAGGCTTCGGCTCCTGGCTTGTCCCTGACGTGCTCGGTGAGCTTGCCTGAATCACTTCTGCGTGTGTTTTCTTCCCTGCCTTGCTTCATCTTGGCTCCTCTGTTTGGGATGGAAATAGTTTGTACAGGCAGGGATGTAGTGGGTCACCAGTCTATGTCCCATGCCCTCTAGAAAAGGCTTATTTTATCCTGAAACTTTAAATACTTTTTTTGTAAATTTATCCTGAAAGATGCTTTTTTTCCTGTCCCGTGCCTTGTATTTCTTAATTAATATTTTTTCCTTTGCTATTATTTATTTCTCTAGTTACAAATCTTTTGAAGCATTTGGATGAAAGATCTTTATCCATTTAAAGACGCTCCAAGTCTACTTCAAAATAGCCCCACAGTGCTTGCTCTAAATACTCGTTGGCACGTCTACGAGGACATATAGCAGGAGACTGCATGCGAGAAATACTAAGTAGGCTCAGTGGTATTACCCTGAATGACGCTTCAGCCCTAAAATCATCTGAGAGAAAAAGGGTATTTTCTATCAACCCTTATCATCACCTCTGTTCTTCTTCCAAGTCTTGAAGACGGTCTTGATGTAATTGAAGCTTAAGGGCCGAAGCATGAGCTGCATTTTCAGCGTGAATATAATACTAACCCTTTCTCTTCCGCACGTCTCGGATTATTCTATTCTCTGGCTCCTCTGTTTTGAGTGTGTGACAAAGCTGCAAGTCAGACCCCCCACTCTGAAAATGTTTCCATGGACTGATAATGTGCAGCCGTGGTGGAGTTTGCTGGGTCCCTAGGTGCCAGCTACCAGTGTGTCTGCTCCCAGTGCATCTGCCACGGCAGCCAGGCCGGGAAACTAGTCTGTACGGTGACACGCACAGCGCCTGCCTGGCCTCTGCTGTGTGCGGCTCACAGTGGCTTGACGCGGTTTAAGCGGTGGCTTGGTGTTGCACTGGTCTCTTCCTCTCTGTGCAGTTCAGACTGGTTGGATTCCTCCTCTGCAACACATACCCTGCCGTGCATGCCAGGGTGTCCCGTGAAGGGTCCTGGCGGGATCTGAGCTCTAGGAGGATGTCTTGCTCCTCTACCTCTGCTGCTCATGGTCTCTTTTCTTACTTCACCAACAAACAAGCCACGGGAGGATTCGTTTGCAGGGGCACCTGAATGCTGCACCCTTGAGACAGCCTCTCTCATTTACAACCTCCGTAAGCCCCAGCCCCAGGGCGGCCGCGTTCGTGCGGTTTCGTGTTTCCCGGGCATGCCCCTCGCGACGCGCTCGTGCTGCCGGCTGCCCCCAGCGCGGCCACAACTCGGCCGAAACTTGCGAAGGCGCCGGAACAAAAGGCACCGCTTTCCCGGCGCTTCTCAGGGAGCCCCAGGAGCGGGGGCAGCGAGGGCTTTCCCCCCTCGCAAACAAAGCAGCAGCAGCAGCAGCCCCTGGCGCGGCGGGGCCCGCCCGGCTCGAGCCGCAGCCCCGCTCCCGGCTCCGGCTCCGGCCCCGGCCCCGGCCCCATTCCCAGCCCCACCGCGGCGGTGAGGGGCGGGCCGGGGCGGGGTTTCCCCGCGCCGAGGAAGCGCCGCGCTCCCCGCGGCGGCACCGGGCGGCCGCGCGGGCAGGTGAGGGCGGCCGCGCCGAGCGGAGCCGAGCCGTGCCGTGTGGAGGCGTGCAGCCCCCCGGGGGTGTTTTTACAACTTTCCGCGGGAGGACTTGCTCTCTCCCTCCTGCCCTCCTTTTTTTTTTTTTTTTTTTTTTTTTTTTTTTTTTGTTGCTGCTGTCGCCCCTGCTGCTCCGGCGCCGCGGCTGAGGCGGCCCTTGCCCGCGCCGCCTCTTCGCGAAGGAGGCGGCCGCCCCCGGCCGGGGACGGCGGCCGCTGCGGGGGCGATGCGCCCGCCCCCCGCGGCGCCTGCCCGTGCCCGTGCCGGTGTCGCCGCCGCCTCCTCCCCGCCTTTGTGCCGCCGGGCCCGGCGCGACGCCCGCCCCGGCAGCGCGCGGCCCGAGCGCGGGCGCTGAGGAGGCGCCGCCGCCGCCCCGCGCCCCCGCGGCCGGCAGCCATGCGGGCCCTGCGGCCGGAGCTCGCCTCCCTGCTCCTCCTGGGTAAGTGCCGCCGCCGCGGGGCCCGCGGGCGTGGAAAAGACCCTAGAGGCGTTTGTGTTCGTATCGAATGAAATGAAAAGCGGGGGCCCGTTTCAGCCGCGTGCTCCGCGCGCCGGCTGGGGGCTGCCGGGCGGCGGTGGCCGCTTCTCGCCCCGGGCCGGCTGTGCGCGAGGAAGGTGCCCCCGGGGGCTCCTGAGCTGCGAGGGGAGGTGGAGGGAGAGGCAGCGCCGCTCCCCGCGCCGGGGCACTCCGGTCGCTCCGCGGCGTCGCCCCCAAACTGCTCCCGTGCCCCCCGGAGCTGCGGGTGCCGCTGATCGCTGCCCGCCCGCCGGCCGGCGCCGCCGCGCATCGGGTGCCGTCCCGTCGCTGGTGCCCGCTCGGCGCGTGGCCGTGCGGAGCCCTGGAGGGCGCTTCGGGGTCCCGCGGATCGGCGAGGGGGGCCGTGGCAATGCCGGCGCCGTTCCCAGGCGCTTGGGAAGAGCAGGATGCAAGGCAATTAAAACACGTTTCTGTCTTTGCAACAGCCCGTGTGCCTAGCTTAGTGCTAATGAGTCAATAGCAGCGTTAGTGGAAAATACTGTGCAGTACCTTCACACTCCTTTTTGCCAGTGTATATCCAGGGAAGCCTTAGGGTTTGCTTTGATTTGTCTTTTTATTAGTCAGATTTTCTGCCAGCATTCGCGCTCCAGAAGGAAAAGGAGCAGAGCTGACAATCTTATTGTCTTAAGAGTTGTCACATGCCTGCTCTGCCAATCTGGAAACTGTGTCTTTGCTTGAATTGCAGTCATGCTTCCACGTCTCTAATTTGCGTGTGTGTGTGCGAATGCATGCATGTGTGGCTTTTTGAACTGCCTGCCTGTCTTTAGGGAAGAAAAAGAGACATGACCCTTTGAAATTGCTTTGGAGAGTGTTCAAACTTCCTGTAACCAGTGATTTTTTTCTCCTCCCGGTTCACTGGAAAGCCTCTGAAAGCTAAGTTTGTCCAGAATGGCTTTGCTCTGTGGCTGCAGGCAGAGTGTCCTAGCCCGCAAGAAGAGCGTGGAAGAACTGAGGTGGCCCTGCTGGCTGCCTGGGCTTAGAGCAAAGAATCCCCCCGGTCAAAGAACGGTAACACTCTCCTGGATCGAGTCTTCCTAATATGGAGCACGCGGGTGCCTGTCTGCTGCGGGGTGGCCTGGCCGATGCGGCGCCGCAGCGGCAGAGGGCATCGCGTTGCTGGAGGTCTCCGTGCGAGGAGGTGCAGAAGCGGCATCTTGCCCCGCTGCTGCTGCTGGGCACCCCGTTCCACGCCAACCTTGTCCTCGCTGGCTGCCTACGGGAGCGTTACTCTGTGCTCACGGGAGGCAGCGCTCTGCTTTTGACCTAGAGCTGGGTGCTACTTTCCTTCGTTTGCTGTGGCGGGCTTGGTGTGAGGCGTCTTAATCGCCCAGAGAACTGGCTGCTTTTCAGTGGTCCTCAAATCCCATGTACACACCTGCTTTGTAAAAGCACAGTGCCACGTACCGCCTTTAATTATAAAGCTACGTTTTTTTAAGCACTAGGCAATGTACTGTGGGTGTGCTTGGAATTAGTTTTCTTTTGGTATTTTTTACCTGGTCTTCTTTCAACAGGTGATGTTTATTTGCCATGCGGCTGACTTTAACATAACCTCATCTGACAATGCCTCCAAGCCTGCAGTAGCAGAGAGGTGCTTTAAGTTGCTGTTTTTCAAATCAAGGCATCATTTTACTTTTTGGGGGAAAGGCTGTAGTTAAAGCTTTATTTCATACTGTAGTTAAAGCTTTATTTCATAATATAAGTCTGTGACTGGATGATTAAAAAAAAAGACTGTAGCTTTTCAAACAAAAAATGTTAATATTGTAATATAAGGCTAAGGTGCTATGAGGTAACTGTACTGAGAAAGAAGTACAACTCAGTTTTTCCTTATCCTTTTGAAAACTCAGTTGAATCACTAAAGGAGGAATTGTGGTTGTGGAAAGAATTGGTGGATGATTTAGTGTAAGATACCAAGCCTTAACCAGCTAACAGAATCCAAGTAACTGCAAAAGCAGGGTTGAAAACCCACATCTGGCATGTGGGTGTAACATTTGTAGATCTCTGCTGTTTTTTCCCCTCTTGCTGCAGTGTTTGTTACAGGATTCTTTAAACAAGTGGCACTTCATCACAGCAAGTACAAAATGGGAAAACAGAGCAAGTGCTGTAAATAATCCTCATGCAGTGATGAGACCATTAATACTTGTGCCAGCTAGTGCTAATTCTATGTGTAGGTGCAAGATTTACCTTCTTTTTTTTTCAGGGATGCATAGTCTGATACTACTCATATTTATTGTGTAATATATAGGAAACACAATAGGCTTCTGGAGAATGCTGAATTCATTCATGTTGGTGACTGGTTTATGAATAGTTCTGTTTCCGAGTCTCCCGCAGTACCCAGAATACCACCTGTGAATGCAATTTACAGCTCTTTGTGTTCAAACATTGCATATGTATGTATGTACACAGACTCATTACCCTCTCCCTCTCTCTATTCATGCATAGTAATTGGTGATTTATTGGTGATTCCTATGGAGGAGCGGAGCCAGCGTAAGGTCTTGTGGCTGCAGATCGCCTGTAAATGGCATATTGGGCTGAAATAACGATTCTGAGGTGGCTCCTGGAGAAATGAGGGCTGCCCAGTGGGAAGGGGAGCAGGCCGGGGAGTACCCGTACATGGTCTGGCCGCCGCTCCGCTCTTGCTTCAGCTTTGCTGCTGCTGCCGCCAGGCCGGAGCAGGCAGGGATTGAAAGAGAGCAGCGGCTGCAGCACCCATGTGGGTGCGACGGAGCTGAGTGCTCTTTTGTTGGAGGGGAACAGGCGACGGAAAGAGCGGAGTGGGTGTTTGCACGCATGGGGTTGGGGGTTGTGGTTTAGCGAAGCTCGGGGGCGCTGGTGGCGCCTCGTCGGCCCCACGACGCGTTGTTACCAGTGCTGGCCAAGATCGCGCCTCCTCCGTCTGCCTCTGCCCCGAGTGTGCTACCACCAGCCGCCTTCCCGCGGGTGGATCGTGCTCCTGGGCCCTGCTTTCTCCGAATCACCTCCCCGGGCCGTACGGGGCCTGCACTGATCCCACCAGGACTGCGACTCATTCCTTTCAGGGACCGTGCTGGGATGAGGCTCTGGAAATGACACGGGCTGTGTTTCCATTCCGGCCTGTGGTTCAGTGTTGTCTTGGGGTGCCCTTGTGCGTTCAGAGACCGGGCGCCTCTTGGTGCTGTGCCGCATCCGTCGGCGCCTGGCTGGCAGCAGGCGTGGGGCCAGACTGCGTGGCATCCTGAGGTTTGCACAGGACGTTTGGGTTTATGTGTGCTGTTGCCTTCATTTGACCTTCTGTCAAGTTAGACTTTTTTATTAAAGTGTTCTTTATTGTAAATCGAATGTGTACTTGGAGCATTTTTAACAGATCCATTATAAAAAGTGAAAGGCAAAATAAACAGCTTTGCACACCACGAAGAGGGCAATAAGAAACAGAGGGCCATACAAGAGTTTGGGAAGGGGAGAATTGCTTCTGTCTTGGGAGGCTTATTGAATGTTTAGCAGCACGGAATGACTTAAAAACATTTTTAAAAAACTCCCTTTTTTTTTTTCTTTGTTTTTCCTCCTCTCTCTTGGCCTTCTTTTCTAGTTCTACAAAATCAATTGCAGGTTCAGCAGTTGTCCTAAAGGCTATAGAGTCTGATGTGAAGCCAGAGGTGTATTAGTGGCTTTAACACACTTGGATGAATCAGAGAGCTATAACCTGAAAGACTTCTCCTTGCTGTGTGATAGTTAGCAATCTGCAGAGCCTGCTCAGGAATTTCTTGCAACAGGAAAACTGCCTGAAAGGCAGGGGAAAGCATTTCAAATACAATTGAGTGTTCTTCTTGTTGCTAGGTTTTTTCTGCTTGTGATTTGACTTGTCTGATTCTATCAAGGACATTCAGGCCCTAGAGCTAATGTCTGGAGAACAGCAATATTGTGACTTGCCTCTGGCTTTTAAGTTGCTAAATGCTCCTTAATACCAACCTGCTAAATTTGTTTTGACACCATTCTTATATGGGCACCTCTTTTCTATTCGTACTAGTCCTCCTAAGGAATAGTTCTCTGGTTAACTGTTTGGAGACATTTAACATCTGTTTCTTATCAGCTATGCAGAGGCTGATAATACTGATGCCTTTCTAGACAAGAGGGGTTCAGTTAAATTGCATGGCAAAAAAGTTCAGTCTGGAGCTGCCTTCTGTGGGTCTAGTACATCTGTGTGGGTATACATGTAATTTCCAGCTCTAATCTATTGCTTACGCTGCCTTCATCGCTGAACTAAGAGCGTGTTTCCAAATGATGTATGTTAGTAAGCTTTTTGTCATTAGGAGATTTAATTAGAAAATGGCAATGAGACAAGAGGAAATCTTTCCTTTCTAGCTGCTGCTAAAGTCACATTTCAATAATCTGAGAGTAATTGAACATGAGCACAACAACAAACCATCTCAGCTAAATGAGAAGAGGCTTTTCCAGAAACAGGAGTGTATGGTACTTGCACAAGCACTTAAAACCAGCACTGCTCCTGAAGGGAGCTGCTCCGTGCTTGTTCCTGCCTGGCATAAAGAAGGGAGGGTGCAGGCAAGGCTGCTGCCACAGGGAACAGGTTTGAGGGTTGAAAACAAACTCGGCAGAAAAAAAGTAAATATGTAGAGGTATTGGGGAGCCTGGCAGACTTCAAAGAATCTCTGTTTCTCCAGGGTTCTGCGGACGTTAATGGGAGTCCAAAGGAAACGGTGTGCTGGGGAGGCAAGGGGGCTTGCAGGCTCCCTTGGCAGAGCTGCTGGGTCGTGGTGGTTTGTCGAATGCACGCAGAGCTTTGGCACTGTGCGTCCTGGGTGCGCGAGCGATTCCTCAGCCCGGCCAAGTAGGTGAGGT
Organism: Tinamus guttatus; assembly: GCF_059628265.1. Taxonomy (NCBI): domain Eukaryota; kingdom Metazoa; phylum Chordata; class Aves; order Tinamiformes; family Tinamidae; genus Tinamus; species Tinamus guttatus. The sequence continues at coordinate 394,367 of NW_028288569.1, read as the reverse complement.
AGGTTAAGTGTCTTGCATCAGCTGCTGCATGAACAGGGTGCTACCAGGCCAGCCTTGGGTAGCATTTATGCTGCAGTTCCTGGCTGAAGCTGTTGCCTGTACCCTCCAGGGTGACTGCTTTCCTATTCTTATCTGTTGCTTGCATTTCCTTGCTGCTTCCAGGTACATTTGCCTCGTGCTGGGTGAGAGGTCTGTAGGCAAAGAAGAGGTAGCCTGTTGTTATGTGGTTTGGAGTAGGGAAGAGATGACAGACAAGGCAAATGAAAGAGCCTGGGAGGAGGAAGAAGTTGAGGATCCAAAATGGTCAGAAGGATAGGTGGAGGTTGGCTCTGGAGGTTGGGTCTTACCTAATGCTGGGTCTCCCACCAGCGCACTTTGAACTGTGAGGCTCTTGGACGTGAAAGAGATGTGGATATTGAGGATCTGTGTTTGCGTTCTCCTTCCAGAGAGGTGTACTTACCACCGTGCTTAGTGACTTCTTTCTTACCCAGTGATTGAACTATGGATTCCATTTGGACTTGAAAAATCAGAGTGCTTTCCCTGCTTTGTCCCCAGTTCCCTGGGGAGGCTGACAAGTTGGTTTGTGCCTTGTTCCTCCCTCTGTTCCTTATTCTGCCTGTGAAAGCAGCAATGCACAGATAAGTTCATTGCCCAGCAAGCACGTTCCTTTCCAGAGTCTCCCCTGTTACAGGGCAACCAGTGATACATCTGACTTTCCTGCCCTGGTCTTTCTGCCTGTGTCATACTGTCACCTTTATGGCATTTGGTCTTTGTTCGGAAGTCAATAACTTAGTTAAAGGGAGCGGGGAGCACAGGGTGACGTAGGTGTGTTGCTCTACAGGCTCTGTAGAGCTAAATAAGTGTTATGTGTTTGAGAACTCTGCGATGTACCAGGCTGCTATGCGAAGTTGGAGGTTCCTGAGGCTTTGGGGAAAAATGCGGATGTGAAGATGGGATGCTGAGCCCCACCCCAGAAGGAAGAGTTTTTTCTGCTTGCTTTTCAGGCAGAGAAGATATCTTATTGCAGCACTGGTATGGAGACTTGTCTGCTTGAGCAAATCAAATTTTTTACTTAGGTAGGTTTTGCTATCACCATTCATCATGATAGCCAGAGACATAAGAATCTGCCCTGGTTCTTCCAGATCCCTCTAAAAATGGAGCTGAACCTTGAGTAAGAACCACAAGAGAAGGCAGAACTGTGACAGAAAACTGAAGTCATCCAGATGCTTGCTACTCCAGAAAACCATGCTGCTGGGATCTGACACTTATTAACTACACTTATCCAGTACCTAGTATCTAGCCATAGGGCTGTGGCTGTTTGCCAGCCTAAAATTAACATTCACAATGTTGGGCCTTGTTGGTTCCTTCTTGCTGGCTTGAAATGCAAGCTCCCACCAGGCATGTGTGCAAACCCTTCTTCTAGTCTTGTTTCTACTTACAGCTATGTAAAGTCTTTGTGGTAATTATAGTACTTACTAATATTTATTATTTTCTGAGCAATTATCTGAATGCATTCATTTCCAGCGTGCTCTTAGAGTACTCAGCCTGCTCACAGCAAATAGCCTCGTCTCCCCAGCTCTGTGCTTTTTACTCTCTCCTTCACAGTTTTTCATCCTCAGCTTCCTTTGCCTCCTAAATATGCTTTACTTTCACTTCCTGAAGATTCCTGCACTCTGTCTTCCAGCTTTGCCATCTAGTCCTGCTGTGGAGGCGACATGCTTGCTCCTTCTTGCAGGAGTTTCTTGTTTAACCCCCATACCTGGTGCCAGGATACTTGCAGGGGAGGGCATGGATATGGATTGAAACAGGCTGGCATCGTGCCATCTCTCAGCTTTCTCCTGACTGCTCATGGCCTGCAGACAATGTCTTAAGAGCCACCGCTGAAGGGTTTGACCTTTATTCCTGCAGTGTTATCCAGCATCTACAGCAGGAGTCTGAGCATGCAAATTCCAGCGCTCTTTCTTCTCCTGGTCTGTGATATAATCGTAGACAAATTGCTCTATTCTGTGCTCTCTGTGCTTTAAAATAGAAAGACTTAAAAGGTACCCTGGGATTGTTGGAGGAAAGGTGCAGCACGCAGGTTAAAGTTTTGCTTGCTGTTGTTAAACAAGCAGGCCGCTTCTGCCTTATGCATGTTGGGAGTGCAACGCAGCAGAGATTGTTATGCCCTGATTGATTTTGCTGTTGATGTTGGGAAAACAAGACATTGATTTTTACTTTGAGCTCTCTGGTGTTACTTACCTGCGCACATTTTCTCCAGCCGTCTCGGTGCAAGAAGGCTTTTCCTATGTGAGGGGGTTCCATAACCGTTACAGGGAACGGCCCGCCTGACTGTGGCTTGGAGCTGCTGTGATTCATTCCAGCCCTCAGCGTTACAGCGGCGCAGTTAATCTGTGGGTCACTGACACGTAGAGAGCTGTTATGCCTAATCAGTCCCATGCCAGGAGCTAGTTGATGGTTAAATCTAATCCAGAGTGTGTAGCTGCCAAAGCCTTTCAGTTGCCAAGCCCTAGCTCCTTTCTGCTGTAAATAAGGCAGACCTGAAGATCTGCTCCAGGTGTGCTGTCTGCCTCAGGGACTGGAGCTCAGCTCTGGCCTGGGGTGCTGCTTCCCTGGGCCATGGGGTGCTGGTCCCTGTCCCACAGGCAGAAAGGCTAGGTGGGTGGGAAATGAGCAGTTGGGAAGAGGAACTAGAGGCTGGAAAGCAGTGAAAGCCCAGAGGTCTGTTAAGGAAAAAACATATCTCTGTGTGCCTTTCCCCAGACAGGTAGCAGAGCTGCCAGTAGGCAGCGAGGCGCCAGGGCTTGGGCTGGGGCTGCGGTGGACCAGCCACCTTCCCTCGCCTGTCCTTTAGCTTTTAGTTAGTGGATGGGAGGCATCAGAGCTGGGAGGAAAGGGCAGGTAACTTGCTCCTGTGTGACTCTGGGAGTAAATCTACCTGCTTCTCTTAGTAGAGGGCAGATTCTCTGATCTCAAATAGTTATTTCCCCAAAATCCTCATTTTGCCTAGGTGTCATGAGAGCTGTGTTCAGAGGTGGACTCTCATATGTTGTTGTTAGAGTGCAGGGTGGCCCTGCCTGTAGTCCTAGTCCTGGTTAGTCCTTTGCTGAGGTGCTTGGCTTTGTTTCATCCTTTCCTTGTTTCTGTGACCTCCCCACATTTTTCAGTTGTGCCTGCAGGTCCCTTCCTTAGCGTTGGGGTAACTCCTTTCTCCTCAACAATAAGAGCTCTTCTGTGGTATGCTTAAAAATACATCTTCAGTGGTGGAAGAAAATGTGAGAGAGCTGAGGCAAAAAAGTTGCTTCCACTGCAGCTTTTTCGCTTTGTGGGGCAAGCCGTGGGAAGCCAATGTCCCAGTTATCTTTTCCATGGAATAACTCTGCAAAAGTAAAGGACGGATGCAGCTGATGGCTGGCAGCTTGGCATGGGAGCCTTGCTGTGCTCTGCCCACAGTGCAAAGGAAGGGAAACGGTTACTGAAGCAATTACACAGACTTGCTTCTGGCCACAGTGCTTGGGCTGACTCTCCTAATGCTGTTAAGAAGTGCCATACTGCTGATAAATTGCAATAGCGAGGTTGCCTTTACATAGCTGTCTGAGCTGACTGAGCTCAGTGGAGTCCTCCCTGTAGGGTCCTCTCCTTATTTGGCACTGGAGTCTCTCGGTGAACTGTTGTAGTGGGGGGAACAACTTCTGTTGGAGGGAGTTGAGCTTTTCTTTGGGAAGGAAAACTGATTGCATTTGTGCTGAGTCGGGTCACAATAAACTAGGGGGGACAGCAACGTAAGCAAGGGGTTGTTGGCCTACAGTCAGGGAGGTGGCACCTCAGGAGCTTTCTCATGAAGGCCTGCCCTGTGCTGGCCAGATGTCACCACTGTTTCTTTTGGGTACTGTCTGCGATCCACATCCCTGGATGCCAAAGCCAGGTGGCTCAGCCTGTGCTGGTCTTTTTGCCTGGCTTGGTTTTGAGGAGCACATAGGGATGAAAGGGGTGAGTGTGAGGCAACATTATTTGATGCACAGTAAAATAATAGCTGCTCTAAAAAATCCATCAGGAAGTGTTACTAAAATCATCCTTGTGATCTAGATGTAATGGGCATGGGCAGGAGCCTTGAAAAATAACTTTTTGGGAAGCTCCAGACAGGATTTGTTTGTTGTGTGGAGGAGGAAAGCTGGTATTGCCTCAGGGGTGTGTGAGGTGGTCAGAGCTGGGACCTTTGGGGCATGATGATGGGAAGTGGACTGGGGAGAGCTGGGGGAGGCAATAGGTGAGACTTTGGTTATATATATATCCTTGGGAGACCTGGCCCAGCACCTGCTACTGCTGGTACTACAGGAGTGTAGATCACCATCTATGACCTGCGCACAGCTGCAGTTACATCCCTAAAAGAGACTTCCCAAGGAAACGGTAGTTTTCTTTATAGAGACATCTGGGTTTTGGTACAAGCAGAGGGAGGTGGGTGGAAGAGTGGCCTCAGACAAAGTGAGCCCCTGATGGGTGCTCTCAAATCTGGGCTCTGGCAGCATGTGCTGGAGGCCGATGGCCCAGACTCCAGTGGCTAGTGCAGGGGCGTGATGTCCATCCAGTTTGCCGTGACGACCTTTCCTGACATGCTAAAATCTAAACTCCTCGTAGGCAGTGGCCTGTGAGAGAAGAGGAGGACTGCTTCTTGGCCATAAAAATGATGAGCTGTTTTGTCAGGATAAAGTACTTGATGAGATTCCCTCAACCTCTGTCCCCATCTGGTGCTGCTGGAAAAGTTGCCTGAGTAGTGAGAGTTCACCAGGTGCTGGGGAACTCTCAGTCAAGCCATGGAGGTTAGCAATGGTAGAGCATGAAAATAGGGCTGGAGACAGCAGAAAGCCAGTTCTTAAATGGGTGACCCTATTTAAGCTCATGCATGTGCTTATGACTGCTGTGTTACAGGTCCTTGTAGTTCCCGAAGGAATCCGCTCCAGTTTCTAAACTGAGATGGGTGCAATTCTTCAGTGTGGGGTGAGGGGAGGATCCTGGAGAAGCGTGCTAGTGAGCTAAATGGTGGGAAGACAAAAATAAGTTATCAAAAGAAAGACTTGAGAAATTAACGAAGGTAAATGGGCTCATGTAGCTCTAAGAAAAGGATGTTGTATTTGAAAGCGTATTTTTGATAATCCACTTGCTTAGTCATTTCACAAATAACTGCTATTTTTGCCTTCTTTGCTTTGATGACATTTCACTGTATAAGGTTTTAGCATCTGCATTTTTTCCTAGCATGCAGGCAAAACATAATTGTGAATTTTGAGTTGGCTTTGTAGAATTGCTCTGATCTTGGCTGTGAAATAAGAATCCTGTTCTTGAAAACACTGCTTTATTTTAAAGGTGTGTAGCTGGTATTATTACCCTCTACCCCTTCCCCCACTCCTCCTATGTCTGTAATAAAATTTGAATGGGGAATATATTCCCTTGCCTTTTTCAGAATAACAAAGATTGTGCCCTCAACTCCCCAGAATGGAAATTAGTGCTATTTGGGTTGCGCATGGTAATCTGTGGGGAATGAATGCCAGATCATGGGCATTTGCAAATTCCTTTTTTTTCTTTTTTTTCCCTGTGTCTCTGCAGGGGCTGTGGCATTGTGAGCAGGTTGCTTGCAAATGGTGGTTTAGATTACCTCTCTTGCAGGCAGCAATATTTGCATCTTGCCATTCCTATTTGATCTGCAAGTGGTGGTGAGAGCTCTATACTTGAATTCTGATTTTTCTGAATTGCAGCCTGCAGTCATTAGGGCAGTGCTTAGATCCCAGAGGCTTTTTCTCTGTTTTCATCCTGTTTCAGTAACTGTCTCTCTTGTTATCTTGTTTCTGAATATTTTCTCTTGTAAAAGGGAGCTGTTTGTTGCAGCTGTTAAACCTCAAATGTTTTGAATTTCCCTTAGGGAAGAGGAGGAAGAGTTCCTGAAAGCAGTGAGGTTTCTGCATAAAAAGACTCTATAGCAACCCCTACCTGTGTTTTCCCAAGCACACTACCAGGAGGTATGTTGGCGTTGTCCCACTCGACTGAATTCTCACTAATTCAACGTGTGATTCTTCTCTCTCTCTCGGTGTGTTGCGGAGGCTCAACGTGGTAGTTGAAGCCTCTTTTCTCTTTGGATTGTAATGATGCTGGAAGCCTCTGGTTACTTTTGTCAGAGCAGCGTAGCCAAGAAGTGTCAGAGGAAATTACGGAAGTTTGTTCGGTCTCCTGACTGGAGGAGGTTTTAGTGAAATGTGCATTGAATAAACATTGGGCAAATCTCCTAGGATAAGCTCTGTATAGAAGCCAGTGTCTGGAAACATAGTTCTCTTCATGATAGGATTAAAAAGAAAAGTTTGGGGAAAAAAAAAAAAAAGGAAAAAAAAGAATTTTGCACTATGTGTTTGTTTCCCATCAGCTCAGTGATTTGTTGTGTCCCTTGTTGTTTCCTTTAAAACCAAGCAAACTTATCAGAGGATTATCCTAGTAAAATTCTGCTGGGCCTGTTGTTGTTGGCATTCCTTCTCCCCCTTTTACAGGGCTGGTGGTTAATCTGGGCTGAGGCTTGACCCGGTGCTGTGCTGGTGTTCAGGGTTAATCCTCCAGTCCTGCTGAAGTCTGTCAGCCCTGCCTTTGTAGGAGGAGACCGGTTGTGTGTACTTCGTGCACTCTGCTAGGCTGGAGCGTGATGGATGAGCAGTCCCTAGCAGAACAGGCTGGCAGGTCAGTGTGGTGGGCTGTGTGGCAAACCAGATCAGCTGCGTGATTTTTTTTTTATTTTTTTTTCCCTCTCCCTTGGAAAGGACACAACTCTTTCATGGTCATCCTTGACAAGGATGAATTCCTTGCAGTCCTTATTCTTGCTTACTTTTTTTTTTAAGCACTTCCTTAAACGCTCAGATGTGTGGCAGCATTGATGAAGCACTGCATAACTTGTAAAAGCGACTTCATTTGCAGCAGGAGCTCTCTCCAGCTTCCCCCCACCTAATCTGGTGGTTTCTAGTCTTCCTGTAAGCGGGAAGAAAGGAACATTGTAGTGCTTGGTAGAAGTTCCAAAAAAGGAAAAGAACCAACCCCCCCCAAAATGGAAAAACCCTTTTGTGGTCATGGCAGTCGCTGTGGCTCCGCTGTGTCTCGCTCTGTGACCTGCTTGCCCTCGCTGCCTCCGTTTTCCTGCATGCCCCAGCCCAGCAGTTGTGCTCCGGTGGGTACTGCCCTCGTGGCACACTTGCTGGCCTGTGCCCCCTGGCCCTGGGAGAGGTTTCCCTCTGGGCTGTGCGTGCAGCACTGTCGCTAGCAGGATGTGGCACAAGTCCCCGCTTGCCTGCCCTGTGGGCTGGGGGTGCTTGTGTTGGCCGTGTGGCATGGATGCACCAGGGCAGCCATCTGTGTTTGCTTCTGCAGTGGCAGGTCTCTCGATACCAAACGTTCAGCAGTTTGGGGCACTTGCTCTGTGCTCGCGTCCCTGACTGGTCATCCCCACAGGGGGTCCAGAGCCTTTCAGGAAGGGAGTCCTTGAAGATGTCATGGTTAGAAAAGAAGAGCATAGCAAGGTTGTTGTCTGTGACACCTGGTGGGTGCAGGCTGTGTGCTGACACCCCCACCACCACAGGGTGCAGAAGGGGTTGCCTCTGCCCACTCTGTAGCATGGGGACACTGCTCAGCCAGAGGCGTCCTCTGCTGCACCACCAGGCCCAGCCCCTTCCTGGAGGAACCTGACTGGACGGGTCCCATCTGGAGTCAGGAATGCCGGGCTGACGCCCCTTATCCTTGTGTCGATGCTTTTCCAATTCAATCTTTCTCCGAACTGGAGACAACTTGCGAACTACCCCCCTGCGGTCTGGCTTGAGACCAAGACTCAGGAAGTCTTACAAGGTTTTTTTTGCCTCCTGATGAGCTAGGGCTCTGCTTTAAATTTATGTGCCCAACGAAATGTATCCTTGCACTAAGCCGCTGGAAAGCAGCTGTCTGAGCTGAAAATGTTTTATAAACAGCCATGTTTATCAAATGTAGACGTGGCACTCTGCTGTGTTACAGTTTCTAGTCTGTTAAATTGCAGGGCGGGAAGGGGGGAATAAGGAAAAAAGGCAAGTTGCCTCCTTCTTCCCTCCTGTGTAGCAACCGCAACTGAAAGTGTCCTCTCAGGCAGCAAGTCTCCCAAGCCCTGCTTGCTTTGCCAGAACAGCTGCATGCTTGCTGATAGAAATCGGTGGTGACATGAGCAGCAGTTTCCTCGTTCTTGCCGTCCCTGGCCCAGCACTGGTGTCTGGCAGCAAGCTCGCCAAGCTGGCCATCTTGCTCCCTCCTCATCACGCAGAGCCCCAGTGGATCCCATGGACGCAGGAGGCCTTGGCAGGAGTGGGCACTGGCCTGTCCTGGTGCCTGCCAGACCTGGTGGGGAGCAGGTGGCGGTGGAGGGCTTGGGCTGGACAATTCCCTGTCTTTGGATGGTGGCAACCTTGGGCATGGAGCTAGCTGGCTTGCATGAGCTTTGGAACAGATACCAAGGGCAGGCTGAGCAGCCAACTGCGCCTTGTCTTGGGAGCCTGCACAACCATGCCTCCATGTCCAGAAAACAGTGATAGTATTTCATACCTGTCACAGGAAGGTGTGTTTGAAGCTGTGCCAGAGGATATTTGAATGCAACTTGCATTCATGCAAGGTGCTATAGTAAACTGGGAACGAGGGGTAGTATCAGCAGCTCCTTTGGGCTTTCTTCTCTCTGAAGCTAATCTTGTTTTTTTGCCTCTGTCTCCCTCTCCCTTTCTTTCTTCTCCCCATCTTTATGCTGGTCTTCCCTGGGTTTGTCAATCTCTGATGGGCTTGGAGCGTGTGTGGCATTTTGGTGTGGTTGCTGTTTTGGTTTAACTTGCATCAGTCACTGTTAAGGCCTATAATCAGTGTAAAATCTCTGGGGTGTAGCTATTTAGAGAAAAAACCCTTCCTGACTTGCATCAAACAAGAGTTTTATTCTCGTTAATTGAATTCCTCTAGAGTCTGATAACTTGGGTATGTTGAAATCAGATAAATAAAAAGCTTCTCTCCCTTGTAGCTATGTAAGCCTTTCCTTAACTCCCTGATCAGAAGGGCCAGGCTCTGCTAAATAAGTAGCTGAAGATCAAAACTTCTGCATCCATCTTATCCTCCTCCGGCCTAAATTCCAGGATTAGAAGTATGTACTGGCAGAGGAGGGGTTTGCCCCTTCCCTACCTCCTTCTTAATTCATTAAAAAAAAAATCTTTCCTAAGTGGCAAATGCTGTTTAGGCATCTGAAGACATGTATTCTGTGTATAGAAGTTGGGACCACGCTCTGGTGTGCAGTGCAGCATCTGGATTTGCACTTGAGGTGTGGTATTGCGGTGCTCGTAAACTTCTTAGCAAATAAAACTCATAGCTGTTTCCACATTCTGAAAAATTGGGCAAGGTGGCAGTGGCAGCTGTGGTTAAGGGCACATCCCCTTTGTTGCATCTCGTGCTTAGTTCTCGGTCACGGCACCGAAGATGGAGGCCGCCTCTTTTGTTGCTGCTCCCTGCTTGGTGTGGGCTGCTCTCCACGTGCTCTTATCCCGCTGCGGTAGTGAGGTATGTGGCTTCCCAATGCTCACCCTTTGGCAGTGGTGCATGTGCTTGTCTCAGTTTTCAGCCAGCTCTGTTCTTCTCCGTAGCATCTTCTTGACTTCCCCCTCCCCTGCCATTCCCTGGCCTTACCATTGCTCTTGAACCCCAGACTTAGGCTTTTCCCCCACCCTGTCTGTTGGCATTCCTGCCTCATAGCTGTTTCCATCACTGACACATGGGCATCTCCCTCCGTTCCCTGGGGTGCTTTCTGCCTTCTCTCCGATCTCCCAGCCCCACCATCTGTTGCCTCTGCTCCTGCTGTTGTGTAGTGGCGTGCTGCTGGCACGGGTCCTGTCACTGTGCTGGCTTCCCATCACAGAGAACCTTTGGCTCATTCCCTTCATCCTTGTTCCTAATAAATTGTTTTACTTTTGCTTTGCTGTGTGATATTTTTTTTCTCCAGGCCTGACAGCCCCATTTCTACCTTCAGGATTTCTTCTTGAGTGTTACTGACTTTCCAAAGAGTAGCAGCATGTAGATAAAAGCCCGTCCGGACCCAGTGGTGTGCTGCTGCTCTTCTTCTCCTTGGCTTTTGGAAATGTAGATGTTCTAACCTCCATCTTCAAGCCATTTCGCTTTGATTCTCAGCTCATTTGCCCCTACCTCTCTTACTCTTTGTTGTGCTTGGCCTCTCCTCCTCAATGCAAATCTGCTTTATCCCTTCCTCTTCCTTTAGCAGCTGCCGTGTGCCCTCCAGCTCAGTGGGCTGCCCTGTCTGGGTCTCTTACTTCCCAGCTCCAGCCCAGACCTCTGCCTGCTCTGTTTGTGGCCATGATTTACTTTGCAAGGGTTCCCTTAATAGTTCCTCTCTGTCATGCTCTGTCTTTATCTTCCTTGACATAGCAATTGCCCTCGCAATAACCACTTCTATTCTGTCTCTTGGAATAATTTCCTCCTAGTCCCATTGTTTTTTGCCTTCTATTACCTCTAGCAGATTTTTTTAACCTTTTCTAGTCATTATGAGGATGCTGCCCTGCCCTCCCTGACCCCCCTGCTCCCAGCCTCAGCTTTTTGGGGGTCTTTACAGAACCTTTTCTCCGGTCTTCTTCACCTTTTCTGATATTTTCTGACCCTGGGTAATGTTACACACTTACGGAAACTCTACTAGTGTCACTCTGCTGATGATACAGGTTCATGATTATGCTCAGATGAAAACCTTGACCCCCATCTCTAGCCCTTACCTGTGTGTGCACACATTTGCCTGATTCTTTCTGCTAGAGACTTGTAAGTGCCAGCACCTCCTATCCATATTTGCAGCTGAAACTTGTCCAGGTTTTTGTGTTTTCTTACCATTCCTGTGGAATTTTAAATTGGTTCCTTCTCCTCTGCCCTGCCAAAGCCCAGACAGTTGTCTTCCCTGTCAAAGCCCTTTGTAGCCTTGTTCCACCAGTGCTGAAGGCTTGGTTCTTCCCTCTGCACGGTTTGCGATTCCCAGCCTTCATCTCTCGCTAGATATCCTTAGGCTGGTTTCTCAGAGAAACGTGGCTTATCTGATTGCGCTGCCTCTCTCTGCCTCCTCTTTGCGGGTAACCCAGGAGCCCTTTGGCCAACTGCACGCAAATCTGATGGGAACAGAGCCCGCTGAGGTTAACAAGTCCCTGCAAGCCCCAAGATGCACAGCTGGCTGAGTCGGGGGGCGGCAGGGCCTCAAGGAGCCCCTGTGCTTCAGAGGCTCTCGCTGTGCCTCCAAATGACTGCGCCAGCTATAAGCAAGGCTTCGGAGAAAGCTTCCCGTCACATCATTAGTCTTGGAGATAGCCTCTCTGTTGATGGTGTAGGGAGCCAGGCTTCACTGATTCCCTTGCTCTCAGGGCTGTTGCCTGAAAATGGAGATTTGTTGCCTTTTTTCCCCACGCGCCTTCCCTAGTGAGCAGTCTGCAGCGAGCCCCTGCAGCCCTGCTTCCCTTGACGCTTTGCCATGGGGTGCGCTGGAAACCCGGCATCGGCGCTCTCCCAGACGGCTGTCAGCGTTTCCTGCCACATGGACTCGCTCTGCCCTTCTTCCCTGCCTCTCTCCATCCATCTGCCGCCCCTGTCATAAGGTGCAGCTTCCTCGTGCAGCTGAGCTGATGTAATATCCCAGCTGCTAGTGAAAGGCAATGTGATGCCCCCACTGCTTAACCCCACAGGGAAAAAAGCTCTTTTCCTCAGTGGAAACAAGCAGCTCGCTCTTTGGGTTGTTTTCCTTTTAGTTTGATAGGGGGTCAAGTGTAGGCAGAGATGCGCTGAAAGCAAGGTGAGTGGGGAAGCAAGAGAGCTTCTTGCCATGGCAGCTGGGCCTTAGACCAGCTTAGCTGCACAGTAAACACACCCTTCTAACCCAAATTTCTCAGGAGGAGCATTTCTGGCACCGCTGCCTCAGTGAGGCTGTTCACAGTAGGTGTGCTAGGTGCTGAGGTAGTGCAAGCTACCTCTGGCAGTGGTGAGTGCAGGCCCAGTGCAATAGCCCTTCACATCCGAGTCCTTGGCAATAAGGTCATGTTATGACTGGGTCTGAGCGGGGTGGGAGGAGTGGGTCGGTCTTCCCGTGGGATACAGTAGTGACGTAAATGCTTCTGCATCTCTTTCGTTCCTTCCCCAACGGCAGGAAGCACCGTCTTCCCTTTTGAAAGGGGACCCTTGGCAATTTGGAGGCAACTGCTGAAAATCTGCAACGTGTCAAGCTAGTAAATTAGCCTGTAAAGAGCCAAAAAGTTTTCTGACATCTTAATTAGTGGTAAGAGTCAGCAGGTAGCCCAAGCAGCTCCCTGGATCTGTGTCTCCATTTCAGGGATGGTCTCTAACTGAATCACAATAGTTATGAATCACAGTGGTTATGTGAGGCAGCGTCTCACATAACACAGTGAATGCAGATGAAACCGGAATTTGGGGAGAGAATGGAAACTGTGGTTGTGCGGCCCATGCATTGCATTCTTGTGATCCTTTGATGAGATGGAGGAAAAAAAAACATTATAGATAAATGCATGTCTTTAGACACTGCACTTGGCTTTAGAAATATTTTCATTTGCTATGTACCAGAAAGCTGCCACTGCTGAAGAAAAGGTACAAGATGGCATCTTTGTCTTGCAAATTGAATATTCTCATGCTAATGGCCATGGCTGAAGGGAATGAATGTTTCTTCAACATGTTAAAAGGAAACAGGAGAGATGTCTTATGGCTGTGTTCATTTCTAGATACTATGCTTTTTATCTCTTTACAGGGCTTTTTTTTTTTCCCAGAATTGTGTGTACAAAAACAGGTGAGGATCCAAATGCACAGAGCCCATGCTGAAGAATACAGCTGAAGTGCTGCAGAACCTGCCTCCTTCAGGAGGCAGCCCTGAATCACAGAGCAACTGATAAAGAGAGTGCCGAGTGGCCTACCTCGGATGAAGGCTAGGAAAAGTGAGAGGGGGTTGTATGGCAGTATAGTTCATCATCAGCTCTTCAAAATTTTCTGCTTCTGTTTAACAAATTAAGTCTCTCTCCTTAGAAGCAAATGATTTGGGGATGAGCTATAGATGGCTATACGAAGATGCAGACTTGAAGCTTGAAAAAGGACATGCTTCTGCATTAGCCCAGAAGAACAAGCATAAGAACAAAGGTCCTAGACAAATTCAGAGGGAGCTGAGCTCCTAAATGTTATTTTTAAAGTAAGAGAAGGCCTGGAGTTACTCAGAGAAAAGGAGAGGCGGAGAGGCCAGGCAAGCAACTTCCAGAAGTATGGAGAGAAGAGCCAAAATACTAGAATTTCTTTTAGAGATAAATGGAGAGCACTGCACTTGGGTGTGCTCCTTCCTGCCACTCATTCAAAATGAACATAATAAGAAGCTTTCTTTTCCTTCAGGAAAAGGAAGCTTGGGGGAAGATGAGAAACAAAGGTCTTTATAGATCAGAAGTACTTCGGAAGATATCTTCTTGAAAGAGAGAAAATTCATTTAGAAGAGGCTGGGTATTGAATACTATTTCCTTCTGGCAATGATATTCTGAAGGTGAGATGTGGGACTCCACACTGTCTCCTAGGAGAGTGCATTAAGCATCTGAGATGTTACGAGGTGTTTTACAGTAATAATCGAAGCAGTCTCTGTTGTTTAGTAGTGGGAGTGATTGCAGAGCATGTAGGAAAATGAAGAAGTGACATTAAAACGTGGCTGAGTGTGAAACAGAATGAAGTTTCTTATTGCATGAGAGTGAGTGATTGCATGGGGAATAATGTTTGACAATTCTAAAACTGACCCTGACTGTTAAACATGTAAGACCTGAGCACAGAAGAATGATAATAAAAAGAAATTCAGAGGCCGCAGGGCATAATGAACTATGTCAGAAATTTCCTACCTAGCTTTGTAGCTCTAACAATTTTATTATTTTTTCTTTTTTTCTTGATAGCTTGGGAACACAGACCATGTGAAGTTCAGCAATTTGAAATTTATGTTGGTGCTGCATAGCTTTGTCACTAGCATGACAATGCTGAATCTTTTAGAGCTCTGAGAGCACTACTAGAGATGCTGAACTAAACGGTTTGTCCTTATACGTGTTTTAAGGGCTTAAAAGACCAGAAGCAAAAATGCATGTACTGATGTTGGGAGACTTCACATTTTGTGCAGGGTCATACTAAATCTTGCAGTGCGCATCTGTGGTTGCATCTTCAAAGTTCATGCTTAATGAAGTTCATGCAGTAATGAAGCTATCACCATCTTTCCTTCAAAAATATAAAAGTAAGCAATAGGTATTTCAGCCAGGCCACACTAAATGCTACTGTATCAGCATGGTGATGCTTAAGCAAACTTGCAGTAATGCTATGTCACCAGGGCATGTATTCCATGGGCAATAGGGAAGAATCCTTAAGGATAAGGCACAGAGGGCAGTACCAGTTGCAAGTAGAATGTGAGCAAATCAACACTTCATGCCTGCATATTTTCAATATAAATGTAATCTGTAGGGAGTTTCTGCTTGCATATTTTTACTATGATGATAAGGGTAATGGTGAAATGGTATATGAAGAGCGCACAGATCTAAGAGTTGAAACTTATATTCTGACCTTGGAGGAAGAGAAAATAATTGATTAAACAGATTCTGCACTTAAAGTAGAGGCCATCCTGTGAAGAGAGCCTATAGTCCTACCCGAACACTCTGTAGCTCTGTGAGATGATTCAGAACTGACAGTTCCTTTGAGGGGTACAAGGATTTCAGATTGTAAGGGATTCTCTTCTCAGCAACTTTGCAGGAAAATCTGCCAATTAGAATAAGCAGTGAGTGCTTATTAACTTGTAGGATAGCCATCTCTGTCTCTCTCTCATACGCTAACATGTGTTGTAATCCACTTTTTACAAACAAGTACACTTGATCCACCAGCTTTTTCAAAGCCTATATGAAATAAGGCAGCTGAGCACCCTGGGTTCCCAGGCTCAGGGACTTAGGTGCAGAGTGGACGTTCTGTCATTCTTCCTTCTGTGGTTAATAGGAGATACCACCTTTTTCTCTAACCGCAACTGTTACTGGCTTCTGGTCGCGTGGCTCCATCACTTTTCAAAGAAAAGCAATGCTGGCTTAAAGAGTAATTTTAGAATTCAATGCAACCAAACCAAATGTGTATTTCAATATGCATAACTCTAGACACAAAGAAGGAACAGTTAGAAGAATGCGACATGTATATAGTATAAAATTTGCTTAAAAATAAAGAGGAAAAAATCACAAGGGCAGATCACAATTAACATGCAGCTGTAGAATAACAGTGCTATACTGTGGATAATAAGGAAGTCGCCTGTCAGTATAAAGAACAGATCTGAGAAGAACCAAAGGATGAAAACTGGCTCTGATCTTGGTGAGCGGGTTGGAAGTCTGACTGGGTGCATAATTATAACAGAGGTACGAGACCTTTTTCACAGTTAGAACTTGGGAAGCTAGTCCCAGGCCAGAACAATCTATGGTGATTAAAAGAAATGTCACCTCTTTCATATTTATTGAAAACATTTTTCTTAGAAGACGGTAAACATCTGCTGTGGATGGAAGCGTGCGGCTGTGCAAAGGAGCAGCTAGCAGAGATGAGTGAAGGCAGTTCTGCTGGAAGAACAAAGAGCTTCATTGGCTGGTCCTGTCTCGTTTGCCTCTGCTTTGATATTCCCCTACTGATTGTGATATTTCCATACCAATTATTGTATAAATTGTTCCTGGCTGACCTCTCTGCTTAGCTGTCTTTAGTTGGCTCAGCAGTGGGAGGAATTTTGATGAGAAATGAACAGCTCTTCTGAGTCGGTTCAGGAAGGACGGTCCATGTGCTGAGCGTGGTGCGGCTGTGGCAGGAGTTGGGGAGGAAGCTCCCGGACTGGGCACCCCTAGTAGCACGGTTTAAACATCAAAGCGATAGGGTGGAGGATGGGGACAGTTTTTTCTGAAGGTGGCTTCAG
Organism: Tinamus guttatus; assembly: GCF_059628265.1. NCBI lineage: Eukaryota > Metazoa > Chordata > Aves > Tinamiformes > Tinamidae > Tinamus > Tinamus guttatus. The sequence goes on along the minus strand of NW_028288569.1, from coordinate 378,379 downwards.
CCATACTTTCAGTACTGTCAACTCTCTTGGTGTGACAAAAAAATACATGAAGCAAAATAGTGTCAAGTATTTGCTCAGAATGAGGATTTGTGGTAATAGTGTGGGGGAGGGGGTGTTGTGCCACATGTTTTCTTCTGATAGCATTGTTTTTTCCATCTGGCAGCAGGTTGCAGTGCACTGGGATCGTCCCTGCTGTGGCTCTTCTATTCAAAAATTAAGCTTGAACCCAATTTTTATTTGTGAGCATTAACAGGAGCCTTCACAGAATAGCAGGTGCACGTTGCTAGAAGATTGCTTCTGCTTTGCTCCTGTGGCGGAGATCTCCCATAGAAATTACATTAATCTTCAGCAGACGAGAAGGAAGGCCCTTGGGGTAGCATTGTCAGTGGCTGGACCACTGTGGGCCTGGGAAATCCTTCTGAAATTAAATACCCTTTTGTGGATACCAGCTCCTGCCTTTTCTCCTGACTCAGCAGTGGGACTAAGTGCAGAGATGGTCTCATTTGGAGCCTTGTGGTGTCCTCACAAGGGGTTGGGAAGGGAGAGGCAAGGCAGTCCCCTGGGAAGCATCATGCCTAAGGGAGTCTGAAAAACAATTGTGAATTAAGATGTAGCATGGGCCCAGAGTACATTAGCTGTTCCCAAATAGCTCAGTAGAAGCAGGGATTGACCTTCTGCTGTGCAGGGCATGGTGCTCCTGTGTGGGGTTGGAGGAATGAAGACCCTGAGGAAAAGTGCATTGCAGGATAGCCCAGCTTGCTACCCTCCCCGAGGCATCCTGATAGTGATAGTGGCCAAAGCATTTTTGAAGGTTGCTCCTGTCTGTGCTATCATTACCCAGGGTGCCCTACACATGGGTCTCTGGCCATGGCATCACCCTGCAGTGACAAATTCAGTGTGTGTGTTGGGGTGTGAGCTTGTCTGAGGGGGAAGGTGGGAAGGGAGACTGAGTGAAGCAACAAATTCCAAATGCCATCAATAAAACAGCAGAGCCTTTGGACCCTGCAGAAAGACATGCAGCCACCACCGAGTGCTTCCTCGCCTTTGGCCCAGCGTCCTTGCGTCCTGCCTGGCAGTCAGAGGATGCTGATGAGCCTGCTGTGTCCTGCGGTGCCGGGACAGGGCTGCAGGAGCCAAACGCAGTCGGAGGAGGTTTGGCAGTTGCCTTGAGCTGCATCGTGTGTTGGAGGGCCACCCAGGTGGGGATTCTTGGCTCCTGCACCCTTCTGGTCTGCAGGATGATGCTGAGTGAGCCTCAAGCCTGCGGGAGAGGACAGTTGTCGCAGCATGCGATGCACTTGGTGCTTGCACCTGCTCTTGGGTTGTATGTGCCCAGCACATCTCTCGGGCTAGGAATCAGTCGTTTTAACTTAACCGCTCTTTAGTGCTTGTCTGAATTGTCTTCATTACTGGGGACTTTCTGCCAGGGCCTGTGATCTACTGCAAGTGCTAATTTGCACTAGCCAAATAGGACTTAAACACATTCCTCTCCTCCTCTGTGTGCAAGCACAGATTCACATTGCAGTTTTGAATGTTTTGGGGGTGGAGGGGGGGCGCCCAGCACAGCTGGCTTGTTCAGAGCCTAAATTATTACATTTCTACAGGAAAAAAAGCTGAAATAATCTTTTTTTTAGCTTCTCTTGTATAGCCCATGTATAGCCTGCAGGCCAGATGTGACCCATATGGCTGAAGAGTATAGTCTGCAATTAATACAGTTTGCAAAGGGACATAACAGCTGTACCGCTTTGGTTTTGGAGTTAACCTAGCTCTGTATCACATTTTGAGAACTGTCTGTAGGCAGACAGCTTGGCAATTATAGCTCGTTTAAGTCTCCTGAACTCAGTAAGATGTGCCTGTACAGTAGTCCTCTTTTCAGTGCTTGTCCCATCTTCATCGGAACTCGTGTCAACTTTCTGTATCCACAAGGCAGGATACATCACTAGGCAGCATCTGCTCCATACAGTGGGAATAACCCCCCTGCATTCTTCTGAACCTGAATCCTACTAGGTTTGGTTGAGGGGCCTTGCTTTTTAGACTGGAAAAGATGATAAACAGTCAGTCCTCAACTATCCCTCTCCAGGGTATGTGTAAGTGTATAGACTTTTATGAAGTTCCTTCAAAGTCCTTTTTTGCAGATGAAAGAGTCTTAACCTGCTGCATCATTCTTTACGTGGAAGTGGTTGCTCTTCTCTGAACCTCTTCCAGGAACACCTATAAATGAAGAAACAACAGCAAAAAGAAAACCCCAAATGTGCTGTATGTATTTGCACAAGAGGTGGAGAGAGGTAGCAGAAGAATCACTATGAAAATGTTGCTGATAACTGTAGTCAAAGGCACAAAGTAATCTGTAAGGACAGTTTAAGATTAGTATGCAGTTCACTTTCTGACAAGTACTGCTTTGGAGCCTTTAAGTGAGGAACATTGTGCTGTAAAGCTGCAGGAGTGGAAAAAGGCCCTCAAGCTACAGAATCTGTTTCATGTTCAGAGCTGTCAGCCCTATGTTTTTGTGGAAAATGTGGAAAATAAAGACCTCTCTTTTTTGGCAGGAGTGTGGGGGGGGCGGGGGCTAATGATTAGGAACCTAGGATGATATTCTTTCAAGAGCAACGGTTTTTGTTTTGGATTGCAGTGTGTTGATAGTGACTTTGATTTATAAGCTATCTTGATGCAACTTGCTGTGGTGCCCCTGAGTGTGGTGTAGGTGTAACCTACACTTTTTATAAAATGAGAAGAATGTGCATTGGGTTCCTGGTCTTTCTTTCTGATTAGTTAGTTGTTATTTTGGTGTGTCAGTATTGTGGTGGAGTTTGTGTGTGCAGTCATCCTTTTTTTTTTTTTTTGTTTCATCCACTTATCGCTTGTGATAGACCTTGAATCGATGTTCTTGGGTACAGTTTTGCATGTCTGCCCTTGTAAAATGGACCTGAAGGTCTCCCTTCAGCACCTGGCACTTTCTGAAGTGGAACATCTTCAGCATGTTTGAAATGGTGCATTGGAAGTGACCAGTAATGTCTGAAAACAACGGAGCTCCGAGCTCTACGTGTCTCCAGATGGAAAGGTTAGGTGGTGCCTTAGTCAAATGACATTACTGTAAGGATGCAAATTTTGAGAAGAGTGCACGTTCATAACCTGTGCTGCAACACTCCTGGCTGAAGTGCATCTGGCAGAGGAATGCACAACACTGTTTTCTTGCCCTTAGGTTGAAGGGAGAGGCGGTTAAGCCTCGGTTAGAGTATGCAAAAGTGAGCGACTCGGACGTGGCATTTCTCTCCTATCTGGATCCCCTTGCCTTGCAGAAAAAGCTGTCCCTTTTCACCTGCTTTTCAGAAGCATTTAACGTGAGAAAGGCCATAGTCCTGGGAGAAGGTTCTCGGAGAGACATGCGAAGAGGTCTTGAGAGACTTCTTCTGTCCCCTTGAGTCTCACTGCAGGGCTGCCTGTGCTTCTGCCTCCTTCCCCCACATACCTCCCTTCTCCAAAGCATGGCCTGAGAGACATAAGCCAGCAGGAGTGCTAAGAGCTGTGTGATGGTTGTTTTGCTTGTTCTTACCTCAGCGGGCCCACAACAATAGCCCTCATCTGCAGGGGATAAGGATCAGGGAATGTTTTCTCCTTATCAGGAGGGTTTTGCTGCCTTTTCTAAAATAGCAGATGCACAAACCTATCTGTTTCTTATTAATTTTCAAGTAGCTCTTGGCTCTCTCAGCCCTAGCATTGCCAGTAAATTATATTGGATTTGCAATTAAAAGCCAGCTGTGCCAATGAAGTACCAGCCAAATGCCGACTGTAACTGTCTCCTAGGCTTCCTAAGGGTGATGTAGGGCACAAAACTCTTCCTTCAGTGAGCCCTCCCCTCCCCTCACTTCGAGAGGGGAAGGTAAGAGTTTAAAATGGGATCTCAGACATATTATTTTTGTTAATCAAAATGTTTTCTCACTAAGAAATGTTCATTTTTTGATATAGTTTATGCATGGGAGCAGCAATTCCCAGAGCCAGAAAACTGCCAAGCAGTTCACTCTGCAAAAAGTTAACCACTTGGGGAGAAGACTTATAATCATGGATCTGTCTCTCAGGGTGGTTGTTTTTCTCCCTCCCCATCTTATTTAAAATATTTGTTTGAGAAGTATTTTTGCTTCTGCTGTGTGGGTTTTCTTTAAGTGTTGAGAAGTCTTGTGCCCATTTACATTAAACAAGAATTTGCAAGTATGCAGAGGGAAGAGCGCCACAGACTCGCTGCTTCCTGCCCTTCTGAAAATCCCTCCCGTCCAACCAACCCACAAGTTTTTGTGTCCCAGGTCTGAGTCTTAACAGAAACTTGCTGCAAGTTGTAGCAAAACCCTGGTAGTTTTGCCTTCTTTCCACCTTTGAGCTGGGCAGGGCTTTTCCTGCACCGGCTTTTCCTGTTCCTCAGCTGGTTCCTAGAGCGGGAGCAGAAAATGGGGAACTCTCCTGTTTTGGCTAGATTGGCAGAGCGAGGTGGGAAACTGCAGCAATCTGCACAGAGGCAAGAAAGCCAAAAGTGAGAAAAAGGCAGGAAGTGCATCTCTTCCGAACCTATCTAGGGACCTCCGATCATGCAATTAGAAAAGCCATTGGCAAGGGGAGAAGGAGAGCATGTTAGGGCTGACCCATGACAGGGGTGGAATTTGGCTGCCACCAGATGGCTGCAAACATCAGGGTACGGAGTTCTGTGCTGTGGGTCCCCAAGGTCATGATCTTGCCAGTGGGCTGTGGAAGGTCTCTGATAAAATGTTGTTTATCGGTTGAATGGTTGGAGAACTCCAAGAGTTCCTGTGCAGCAACACCAGTAGTGCATTCAAAGCCTGAGGTCGTCCTCTCAAAAGCCAAATATATAAACCCAAATATTATAATACCTGCAATGAACGTTGTGTGTATGTGCACCTTGTAATTTGTAGTCTTGCATGTTTGCACTGTAGCAAAGTTGTAATTGTATTACTGCATGCAGTATACTGTGGATACGAAAATGTGATTATGGAGTAATACATATGGCATATGTAGTAAATAACTCAGCCTTCACACTTTAAAAATAGTTTTTCACTTCAAAGATTGTGGTGTTTAGTCTGTCCTTTGGCTTTTACAAGGCAAGAGAAGAGTCTGTCTACAACCTAGATCAATTGTCTCTAGCAGTATCTTCCTCAGGATGAAGAGACTGGTATAGCAAACAGTGCGGGAGTGTTTGCTCCTGCCGTTCCTCTCCTTGTTAGTTTTAAACGTGCTATCTTTCCCTGTCCTCCTCTTAAATCACGTTATTTCATAAAGAGTAAAAAGAAACATAATTTGGAGCAGCAGTGAGCTGAACCCAAGTTAATAGTTTGAATTGCACTCCATCTGTTCAGTTGCGTGGCCTGATGGATGTGCTGAACCCATTTTTCACAATTTGTTTTAAGCTGGTAAGAACCATCTCTCCTGGCTTCAGTCCAAGGTGTCTGTTCAGGGAAACTTTGTATCTGGACTCTGATGTCCGGAGGGAGAGATTCAGTCAATAATCTTCAAATGTTAAGCTACCTCTTTCACTTGCAAGTTGCTAGTTTTTGAAAGATTAAATCCTTCTCTGGACTTGAACAATTTAAAACGAAAAAAAAATAAAAGTGTGTGCACACACGCACACTATAAAATTTGCAAACGTGATTATGCTGGACTTGCTTTAAATCGGCTTATTGCTGTTTTATGATTGCAAGTAAGCAGTCACAGACGCCAGGGTGATTGGCCTTGCCATGTGCGCATGCTGCTGGTAACTCAATAACTGATGAACACCCACCATGGTCTCCGAACCTCAGAGCCTTTGATGTAGCAACAAACAAGACAGATTGCTGTAATTTATCTGGCCCCTGGAGGGCTGTGCTGGTAATGTGCCATGAGCCCAAGGGCCATCCATCCATAATCTGTGTAAAAATACAGCAGATTGCAGTCATCCTGTCTTTGTTCCATCCAGCAGTCCTGCCTGCAAGAGTTTACGTGTGCCCAGTGTGCAATACTTGGTCTTGATTTCCAGCAGCCAGTGGCGGTAAGTCTTAGGGTGTAGTAGGCCCGCTCCCTCCATTAGCTCTAATTGTTTTTGTTATGTGCTAAATATACTCCTTTCAAATGGAGTTTGCAGTGCTGGAGATGCAGTGTTTCCTGGTATGCCTTTACAAGTGTAGCAGAAAGACCAGTGGAGAAGACGTGCTCGATTTGGGGGAGAAAGACTAGGGTTTTGTTCCTGATGAAGCGCTGCGCAGGCTTCCTGATGGAGAAGGAAAGGTGCTGCTCGGGTAAACCAGAACAGTAGGGATGGCAAGGAGGAGCGTGTAGTCGCCCATCTCGCGCACGAGCCTCTGCCTGGGTAGGGACGGTCTCGCCTCGGCTCTGTGGGGACAGACACCATGAACTGCTGCTGGATCTTCTCTGTCCATCTGCTCTGCTTGTGCTCACATGCCAGCAGCTTGAGGGCGACTGGAAGGATGAAATCTTTCTCTCCCTATGGAGCACGTTGCTCCATATAGAGCTGCTGTCGTATGTATACTATGTCTGTACTCTGTATAGGCCTGTTGTCATTTTAAAGAGCCCTTTTTGCAAAAATGACTCTTTTGTCACAGAATAATTAGCCAGGTAGCCTTTAAACTAGCTGTTATTGCAGGAGGGACTGGGAGAAGAAGCAAGAGTAGTGTTGGAAGTCGAGCCTTGTCAGTTTGAGTTTCTAGTCTGGTTTCGTATTGTGTAGCACAATACCTTTTTCTGTCTAGACTCTTATCGCTACCAGGGAAAGGTTTTATGTTATCTCAAAACCATTTTTTTTAATAAGGCATTTAAAAAAACAAGCAAACAAAAACTCAATCAAAAAATATTCTCCTCCTTGGCTGGAGGGTTGCTTTGACAGAGTGAAATATCCTGATTTTAAAATGGGGTCTGAAGGCTTGTCTTGCCAAATGCCCCCATAGGAAAATTGGTTGTTGTGTGGTGGAAGGGGTAGAAAAGTCAGAGTGCTGCCTCAGGACCAGCTGCTGGCACACGTGGTACTGCTTGGAGATCGGCTGCAGGCTCCTTTATTGCTCTTTGGCAAGTTGCTCATCGCTTGTCTGCCAGCGAGAGCAGCGTTTGACCTTATCTCATGTGGTTGTCATGCGAGTTGAATGATGCTGAAGTGAAAAGTGTTCCCTGCCCCTGCCTGTAAAGTAGGAACGTGGGCATGTGATGCTAATGCAGTCGAGCTGTTCCCTCGCTCCTTGAGGTATTGCCTGGCATTTGAGTCTGGTAGCTCAATGCATGTGTGCCTGTAGGTGTCCCCTCCTCTTACATTGCCCCGAAAAGCTTGCTGGCCCTCATTGCCTTATTGGGGATGATGTGGTGCCCCTCTTTCTCTTCATTTTGCTGTGGCTCCAGGATGGGCAGCAGCCAAAGTCACAATGTCCCCATTCTTCCATCACTGACCTGGGCCTTGATAAATGCTAGCCTGCCCATGGCCCCTGGGAGATGAGGGGGCACCTGCCAAAAGTCACACATGGCTGTTCTTCTCCCACAGGCATGGCCCTAGCGCAGCGCCAGGTGACGGTGCAGGAGGGTCCCCTCTACCGCACGGAGGGCTCCCACATCACGCTGTGGTGCCGCGTGAGCGGCTACCAGGGGCCGGCGGAGCAGAACTTCCAGTGGTCCATCTACCTGCCGTCGGCCCCCGAGCGCGAGGTGCAGATCGTGAGCACGGCCGACCCGTCCTTCCCCTACGCCATCTACACGCAGCGCGTGCGCAGCCGGGAGATCTACGTGGAGCGGCTGCAGGGCGACGCGGCCCGGCTGCACATCACCGAGCTGCAGGAGCGCGACGCCGGCGAGTACGAGTGCCACACGCCCACCACCGACGAGAGGTACTTCGGGAGCTACAGCGCCAAGATGAACCTCGTGGGTAAGCTTCATGCTGCGGCCGGCTGTCAGGGCTTGGGGAGATACTTTTAAACCTGGAGTATTTTCGTAGCACCTCTTTGACTCCATCCTTTGACCTTTTCAGACTTTCTGTTGTTTTTTGTATCTTGAAACTGAGTAGGCTCTGAAGTGTGTTCTGCGGCTAACAGCAGTCAAACAGCTTAGTCAAACTTTTGACTAATGGACCCCAAAAGATGTTCCATAACACCTGTATAACAAATTTAAGCCCATGGACAATTGGCTTGTTTTTTCTTAGCTGCGTCTTTTAGGTGCCTCAGAAGCAGTCTGTGTACCTCTGGCTTGTCACCTGCTTCATTACTCAGACTTACAGCTCAGAGAGATTGGAGTGTTGCAGGCTAAAGCACTGTTGACACAGGAAAGCCATTGTGAAGGGGTGAATTTAAATCACAATATCTCTCCTCCCAGCTCACCACCTCTTTGTGCTTTGGCTTGTTCACTTCTGGAAGTGTCAACAGAGGCGGCTGTGGCAGAATGACTCTCCCACACTATTTCCCAGGGTGGAGAAGCCCCGAGGGCTGGAGCTCAAACAGTTATTTAGATGTCTGCTTTTCCATTTAATTTTACTGAGCAGCTTCCTTAAGTAAGAGTTAGATACCTTTTTTTTTTTTTTTGAGTTATGTGATTTACTTCATGTGTCTAGAGATGTGGTTTCCTTTCCAAAGCAATCTGAGTCAGTGTTGCCCTAGAAAGCCACTTTAGGGAGGTAAACTTGTTGAAAACTGAACACCACAGAAGAAAGGGCCATAGGTGAGGGTGGGGTTGTGGCAATGCAGATTTGTGACCACGTTTGACTGCCAGGGAGCTGCACCCAAGGACTTGCTGTTGTGCTGGAACCCAGCCTTCGAGGCATAGACCTTACTGGGAAATAGCTGAACAGTTAACTCCAGAATCACCAAAGCTGGGCAGTGCCCGATGGCTGAATTACCCGCTGGTGTGCTCAGTGGGGAGCTTGGGTGGTGGAGCTTACCTGAAGAGGATCTGGGGACTAGCTGGCCTGTCTGATGGGGGGCAGAAGGGATTGGCCGTGCTTCTCCTCTGCTTTTCCCCTGGTGGAGGTGGGCTGGGAGCGTAGGGAGGTAGCACTATTTGGATTTTAACCCTAGGTCAGCAGCTTCTTTGGTGGTCGCCCTGGGTTTGCTGGGTGAGATGCTTCTGCTCTCTGCTACCCTTGCTGCTAGCATGAGGCATGTGCAGTCTGGGGCTCAGCACCATAGACATCCGTGAACAGTGCCTTCAGGTCATACACTTAAGGGCTTACATATGTCAGAGGTGCTCAAGGAAATTGTTCTAAGTTTTTTTTTATATATAAAGTTCGTAAAAGATCTATATTTAGTCTATAAATAAATCGAATAACTTATTCAAGGAAAGTAACTTTCAGAGGATTAGTTAAAACACACTAATCTCCTTCATGGATGTTCCCTCTCAGAATTTGTGGCCCTAATTGGGTTTAGTTTAAATCCTTTCCAAAACCTCACTTTGGAAGTGATTTAAGGCCACTTGAATTTTTGAATGTGTACCTCTGCCTAAACATTCACTGTGGTTAAATCCTGAGAAGAACTGAATTTTCCAGAATGCCCACTGTGATGACCCATGACCATAAGCTTTTCCAAAGCCTTATGCTTTCTGGAAGTGCTTGCCTTAGAGACTCCTGTAGGGAGCCTTTGCAGCGTACGCCAGTAAGGCCGTGCTGCCTCACCAGCCTTTCTCCTCTCTGTGCCCCTTGCCGCCCTCCAAAGGCACCTGCAGCTGGGGTGGAGAAGAGGGGTCACCTACGAGCATCGTCACGGGTCAGCCCTGGTTGACTTTGGAAAGCAGCTGGTGCTGCTGTTTTAGCCTGGTGGCAGAAGTCAGCGTGTGCTGGTAACTGTCAGGTGTGAAACAGCAGGGCAGCTGGACTGGTTTGGGGTGTTGGGAACCTGCGGAGATGCTTCCTTGCCCTTCTTGAAGGGAAAAGGATTTGGGGAGTAATTTTCTGCATCTCCATTAGCCTGAACTGGTGCTGACGTCAGTCCCATCTGTATGTTTTAACTATGCGGAGAGGGCTTTTACTAGCTCGAGTGAGTAAAAATCCCTCTCCTCCACCTACCAGGTCACAGCAAGAGAGACTCCTGCCCTCATGTCTCTGCAGGGCTGGGTAGAGCACGCCCCCGCTTTCTCCTGGGTTTAGCTTTCAGCTACAGGTCATAGGTTTTCAGACGTGCTTCATTGCTGTGTACAGTATTCAAGAAGAGCAGCATGAGTGCTAAATGAGAGTTATTGTTCTCATTTTCTCAGAAACAGAACCAAACTTTTTTTTTTCTTTCATCCAGTTATGAATTTTTAATTGAGTCATTAGATTGAGTGGCTCTTTTTTGGCAGGAGAAAAGCCTGGAGGGAGGCAGGTTTGTTAGCATCTCTATTCTCTCCATTTATGTGTGAAATGGATGGCTTTGGAGCAGCGTTGATTTTCAAGTCGCTGTTCTGGGAGCTTTTGAACTGTTGTTGCTGCGGTTTGAGGGAGGAGCTGAAGGAAGACTTTATTTTACTTTGTTTTCCTCCCTTTCTGCTCACTCCAGGTGATACAGCTGTAAATTTTGGCAAGCAGCTCCGTAGGTTGGGGTACCGACTGGGGTGCTGATTCTGCCTCATGCTGGTGGCTGCATTTGGAGTCTTCTCGGCATGAAGGCATCTCTGCTTGGGGTAGACACAGCTGTGACGGGCTTTGACTCCTGCTGTTTGAGCAGTGTTGAGGGCCATATATCAAGGGGCCTTCAGTCCCTAGTAATAAAGCATTATAAAGATGGTGCAAGATGGGTTTGAAAGTATACTTCTACTCACGGAGGCATTCTTGTTTATTCCTCTACCCTTTCTAGCCTGTATTTCCAAGGTCATTTTTTGTTATCAGGGATCTAGGTCAGGATCTAGTGCCCCTCAGTGGGCTCGGTGTTTCCATTTCCTGGAGGTAGAAGTCTCCCTGAGGCACTCTGTAGGACTCTTGTCTTTATTGATCTGAATTTAGGTCTGCAAAATGAGTGCGAATCTTGCAGAAGCTAGCATTGAGGCTAGTCATGTGGCTCAGGGGCCTTCTACCGTAGGGAAATGTGTGTCATGTCTTAGCATTTTTCACCAGTCTCCATTTCACATATTGGCTGTTTTAAAAATGAGTGTGTGTCTCCCTATCTTACTGCTACTTATCTCCTCCTGAGCTACATCGAGGGGAAGAAGCATTATATCTGGGCTGAGACATGTTGGGAAGAAAAGCTTAGGCCATCTCAAACGGAATTGCTGGTACTGAGAGGTGCAGCTCTGTGGGGTGCAGTGGAACCATGGCCTAGTAGCTGATTTAGGAGAAAGGATTAGCACAAGTACGATGTCTGCACCTCCACTGTTTGCCTTCAGAGCAGCTGTTAAGAGTTTAATTCCCCAAGGGTGACATGAAATTGCTCAATCTAATTCATGCACTTCTACTCACAGTTGGGGGAAAGCTCACAAGAGTGACATCGCACTCATCTAGCATCAGGCCTGTGACTAGGCTGGTTGTTGAGGCGCTGTCTGTAGTCAGAGGAAGAGAGGTGCATCTAGAGAGCAGCCCACCCTTGTTTAAATGAGGTGCATCTTTCCCTGTGTTGATTACAGAGAGCACCTGGATGCTTAACTTGGGTGAGGCAGCTACTGTTAAGGGAAGTAAATTCTTCCTTTAGCAACGGTTAAAGACTTGGCTGCTTTTGAAAACTTCACCCATGGGGCTCCTACTGATGGAAATTCTGGCTTTACAGTTGAATTGACAAGACACTTGGCATATTGAAGAGAACCCTTATAAAACTATATGTATTAAACGGGGAATGTAGGGACTGTGCATAGCTGACAGTTCATGGTGTTGGCCTGCCCCCTACTAACTACAAGAAGTATATGGTCTCTTCTTCCTCTTTCTACAGAGGTAAGAATGACAAGGAGTTTGCAGGTGATGGAAAGTGGTGTCTCAGTTATGCAGCATCACCACTAGCAAGGTGCAGTAGTTTCCATAGTGTCATGTTATTAACCCTGTCCTAATATCTCTTGAAGTAGAGGAAGAGAAATTTTCTGTGCAGTAATTCAGGTTCTGAGTTTGTGTGGCTCTGGGCGACCCAAGGTACTGCTCCATGTGTCTCATCTTACAGCTTTGGGCAAATAAACTTTGGTTTTGCCTTTGGGTAACAGTGAACACACGGCAGTTACTTCCGGATACCTGAATCATTGCAGATTTGGGCTCTGCATCTTGGTGGTAAGTTGTTTGTGTGCCTGTACCATTACTTAGATAACAGTAGAGTCCCAGTTCTAGCCTTTTCAGAAATTCCAGACTTTTATCACTGTATTTTTTTATTCATGCTCCAAGAAATATTGAGCTTTTCTTCAGAGTGAAAGTGATTGGAGAGAGGAAGTCAAGCTCTGAGGTGGTTCTTAAACAGGTAGTTTCAGGGGGAAAGAGAGCTTCAAAGTGTTTGAGGAGATGGCAGCTCCTTTACTCTTTATTTCTTAGGAATATTGCGGAAGGAACTGTACAGCATCAATTCCGAATGCTTTAAAGAAAAAAAAAAGGCATTGGGGAGGGGGTGAAAGAACTACCTCTAAGATACAGCAAAGTGAGAAAGTGCAGACTTGAGAGAGAAGCACTCAAGCACAGTAGTCTCAGCAGCAAAGGAAGAGCTGTTGTGGAGCTGGCTGGTTTGTGCAAGAGCTGTCCCAGCAGGCTCAGGTGAAAGGAGCACAGGTGAGATTAATACTGTTACTTGGTGCCTCCCTGCTTGCTTTCTCAGCTGGGCTACACTTCTGCTCCATTGTCCCAGCTGCTTCTGCATCCTCTCTGGGACCATCTCTTAGTTAGGGCCATTCATGTTGCATGGCATCAACCTGAGAGTTTCTGGGAAACCTACCTGAGAGGAGAATGTAAAGAGGATGGGGCCAAACTCTTCTTGGTGGTGGCCAGTGACAGGACAAGGGGTAATGGGTACAAACTGAAACACAGGAAGTTCCACCTCCATGTGTGGAAGAACTTTTTTACTGTGATGGTGGCAGAGCTCTGGAACAGGCTGCCCAGAGAGGTTGTGGAGTCTCCTTCTCTGGAGATCTTGAAAACCCCCCTGGATGCCACCCTGTGCCATGTGCTCTGGGTGTCCCTGTTGGAGCAGAGGGGTTGGACTAGATGATCTCTAGAGGTCCCTTCCAACCTCAACCCTTCTGTGATGCTGTGATTCTGTGAAATCACTTGAAGCCATCTTTCCATCTCTGGAGCCTGCTGAAACCCCACTGGCACTTGTCCAGAAGGCCCAGAGCTGTTAAAATAGCTTTTATAGTGAAGTTTCAGCATCATGCCAGATTCGGTAGTGGTGGAGCACAATTAGTTAGAAGGATGAAGAACTAGCAGCCTCGGAGTGATATGAGTGGTGGCAGCTGCTGGGTTTGATCGGGTCCCTTCTGCAAACGCTGAGCTACCAGAGCCCTTGCACACCAATCCCATGTCCATGTCCTTTAACCGTGTTCTCTGGAGTGCGTTTTGTAGGGGTCCTTTCTGACCATGAGCTATGGGCTGTAACTGTGTGCCCTGCTTTACTGATCTATGGGTAATTTTTTAAAAAAATGAACAAACAAAACAAAAAACCTCTCACTCCTCCAACCCAAGCATAAGGGATCAATCTAGTCGATTCAAATATATTATGATAAACCCTCTACCTTTGTAGTTTTGATATTTGCCAGAGCTGTGCGTCAAAGTCCAGGGCTGGGATGGGAGGGCAGGATAACTGCGGGGTGCAGCTGAGAAGCTTTGGCAGCGTTGGAGGTAGAAGCCAGATTTACGCTAGCCAAGCACATAGTGCTGGAAGGGAAGGAGTTGAGTGTGTCTCACTCAGCCCTGCTTTTGTTGAACTCGCAACCAAGAATGTTTCTGTGGAGAGCTAAAAGGGGTATAGCAGACAAAAAGGGGAAAAAAAAGGAACTTTTATTTGCTTGTAACAGCTGCTTCTGCTTTTTGCCAGCAGCTTCCCCTCTTTTTGTCAACTGCTGCCATACGTAATCAGTCTGCACGCAGGGTAGAGGGAAAAAGTCGTGCCACTATTTGGCTGTTTTTGAGAGAGCACCATCTGCTTGTGGAATCTGGTGGGCACTCCTCAGGAGCACAGTCACTTTTGCTTGCATGGGGCTCATGGACCTCGGTGGCTTTTATTTTATTCCAGTTGTCAAGTGGGCTGAAGTGGCTGCGCTCTGGGGAGGTGTCAAAGAGAGACAACAAATTGCGCAGACAAGGATCTCCTAGTTTTGTCTGAAATGTCTGGGGGCTTGTCCTTCTACACGTGGTGGTAGCTTGTGTCTCAGGGAAGACAGAGCTCCTGGCAGTAGTGCATGGCATGAGGATGAGCAGTGCAGACACAAACTGCCACAGGAGAGTTTCAGACTGACCAAAGAGGCTGTGCAGAGTCTGACCTTGGAGGTGTTGGAATGAAGCCCCAGGCAACCTGGTTGGACCTTGCATCTGGCCCTGCTTTGAGCAGGTGGTCCTGGACTGTGCTGTGATCCTGTGATGCACCGCTTGGCTGCGGGGCAGGAGAAACCAGCGTTAGGCAGGGAGAGGTGTATGACGAGAGATGTAAAACGGTATGTCGGGTGATGCCAGGGCCAAAACGTGGCATAAAATGTGGCTTAAGATTGGTCATGTCAACAGGCTGAGGACAGCAAAGGCCTGTTCTATTCACTCAAATTCTTTCTCCTGCCCCACTGAGAGGCTGCAGTGGTTTGTCTCTCGCTGTGCTTCAGTAGGTAAAGACAGAATTCGGAGATCCTCAGCTCAGCTCTCCTAACCTCTCTAAGGCCGTCTCAGTGGCTTTGGTGTTTGCATGAAGTATTTGTATGCTTTATTTGGCCAAGCAGACAGTTAGTGAAAGTAGGGTCTAGGACTGGCTCTTGTTAAAATTCATGCTTTGTGAATTAGATTCATCTTTACCTTTTTGGGCTGCGCTTGTTGCAGTAATTAGTTCCCCAGAGGAGAGAAATGTCCTTTGCTTTCAAACTCCCCTTTAGCTGATATTTAAAAAAAAAAAAAAATCAAATATGTCCTCTTAGGTGGTCTTTTGCAGCTGGACTCAGGTTATTTTGCTCTCTTTGTCCTCCTTTACGTGACTAAATCTCTCTGTAATAGTTTTGAGGAAAAAAAAATACAAAAAACATTTGACCTATGCTACTCTGCTTTTCTTTTTTTTTCCAATTTCTGCTCCTGCTGTGTATGGAAAAAGAGTGTTTAACTGCTAATGGTGGGGAAGGAGGAGGATGGGTAAACATACCTACCTCTATCAGGTTTACGAGCGCCGCCCGGGAGATTGTGCCAGCAAATGGGAGAAACGGGAGGACCCCGTTTCTGGAGCCGTGCAGGGCTGCGGCTCCAGGCTGGGTCTTCTCCTCCTGCACGGTGCTGCTGGCTTGCTGCGTGCCCCTGGAACAGCCCTTGCCATCTCCCTCCCCTCTTCCCAGATGGTAAAATTAGGGATAATAACATAGAAGCCTTTCACAAAGTCTAAGCTAAATAATGGTAAAGTGCTTTGAGCGCCTTGGATAGATGGAGTTAGAAACAAAGGCTTATATTTCTGCTCTGCCTAATAACGGCTTTGAATAGGATCCACTTCCAGTCCCGCATAGTCATTTCAGAAAAGTATAGCTGCCACAGCTTGCCTAATTTTGCCCTTCCTGAGGTTTTTAGGAAGTCGCTGCGCAGAACTGGGCCAGCGCTCCGTGTTGTCCAAGTTTGGGGCTGTGCAGCAGCCGTGTGGGAACGTGGAGCCGCCCCAGGACCGGCAGCTGGGAACCGCTGGCTTCCCAAAGAGGCCGTCTCCTGGCCAGCCCCTGTGGGATGCGGGTTTATAAAATCATTTGGGAGGCACCGTGCCCTCTCCAGATTTAAAACTCCCGCAGATAAGAGGAAGGCACTAATACCCATTAAAATTTCCAGTCGCTTCTTGTTTTTAATCTTGGCTTTAGTCATTTACAATCTGGCAGTGAATTGCATGGGCTAGTTCTTCCTTGTGCTTTTTAGTACACTACCATTCAGCTATAGCTGAAAACTTGCGACAGAAATTTCTGTCTATGTCTTCATGTTGCTAGAGAAAGTTTACTCATTTTCTGTAATTCGCTATTATTATTTTTTCTGCTAAGCAGTTCCCGTTGCTCCCTTTTTGTTGCAGTATGCCATCTGTTTTGGAATTGCTTGCCTGTGTTTTTTTTATTATTGTATTACATGATATTCTTCCTCCACCCCCATATGTGCAGGAGAAATGGAACAAACTTTACGTAGACCATACCTGAAAAAGCAGATAATCCATTCTTCCCAGTGCCTCACTTCCTCTTTTTTTTTTTCTCTCCCTCACCTTCCTACCGAATCCCCTTGAAACCCTGGGAATTTGGTGGCAAGATGTGCTTTCAGTTGGGTGCTTTCAGTTGTGGAACTAATCCTTTCTTTTTTTTTTTTTCCATCCACCCAAGTTTCAAAAATCTGGCATTAAACACATTTGGGACACATAATTGCATTCCATATGTCTGTCTTAAGCTGTCCCTTTTGAGGTAAGGATACTACTTTTTTATTATTTAGCTAGCATGTGGAGAAGGTTTTTTTGTCCTTTTTATATGCATGTCTCTGCATTTTTTTTTACAATGAATATATAAAAAAGGGAAAAAAAGGCATTCTAAAACACGTTTCTTAAAATGTAAATTAATACAGACACATTCAGTTGCACAGCCCTCTGCTCTCATATCTAGGCTGGTCTTTAAAATGAGCCCTCTCATTTCTAGGCTTAGGATGTCTTTTACTTGTCATAAAGGGATGCATAGAAGCCCAAGTGCTGACTTGTCTTCAAACTATAAAGAATGCAGCGTTTTGCTTGGGTAGGTTTCCGTGCAATACTGAGCCTGAATAGCAAAATCAGACCAGTCAGTTAAAATGATCTTTGAGGACTAAACCAGTCTTTCTTGCAAAAATAAGATATATAAAAAAAAAACGTTTTCACGGGGCTCAGAGTTTTGACCTCTAGCCTTCTTTATCGCTAGCTCCAGCCATGCTTGACTCCACTCAAGTATCTCTCAGGTTTCTGCCTTTGATGGGAGTGTGGAGCCTGCTTCACCCCATGAGCTTGTTGCCTTCTCGGTGTCAGTGAGATGGAAAGATTCACAGTCACTGCTGTGAAACAAGTTGCTATAAAACCGAAGGTCAGTCCAGCCCTTGTGCTGGTTCCTGTTGTCCTGCTGGCTTTTCTCTTATATGTTTTGCCAGTTCTTGGCAAAAAGTGGTTTTTGGTGGTCTTAAATGCCTTCCTTACTTCTGGATGCTGCTGAGCCTGTCCCTTTGAGAAGAGTGACTGTTGGTTCAGGGTGTTCATGTAGATTGCCTTGGTGTCTAGGTGTTAAGTGCCGAGAAGAGGTAAAGATTTTTAAGGTAAAATAGGAAGATCCTTATCCACAGATCTTGGTGAGTTTGAAGGTCAGCTCTACTCCAGTTAAGCTACTCAGAACCCTGCACCCAAATTTTAGAACACCAAGTTCAAGTGAGTGAACTCGGCATGCAGCAGGGAGGCTTTCAGGTAAAGTCTGTTTGCTAATCATGTCCTGAATTTGAATTTTCCTTTCAATGTCCTTTGGGCAGTTGCCCAACCTCTTTTCCCCCAAATGAATACTTTAGTGCAGTTTGGATGTGTTCAACTCGGGGGGGAAAAAAAGCTGCAAGTTGGATGGCAAACATGAGAGTGAGACGCGGGCCAGATGAGCAGGTTGTTGTGGAATAAGTGGGCTTTAAAGTGGGGTGAGCAGAGCCTAGCAGGTGCATCCTATTGCCTCTATGTTGGGCAGATTTCCATGCCCTAAAGGTAGGGGGAGGCGTTAGGGGTGCTTGAGCTGCCGATGGCCCTAGTAGCTGCGTTGCTGGAGGGCAGCTAAGAGGCATCTCCCCCCTCTGCCTCTGCGTCCCTGCTTGTGGCAGGTCCAGATGGAGTCAAGCAGTCAGTGCTTGGCGACTCTCTGGCACTGCGGCTGCCCTGGGACCTGATTTTTGACTGGCTGACAGACCCTGTTGGCATTTCTGGCAGCTTTGCTGGAATAATGGGTGGCAGGGGAGAGGCACAGACTATGCAGGTTTCTCTGCCTCTGTGCCTCAAAAGAGTCTCTCAGCATTAAATGGGAGAAGTGATAACTGCGAGCGCAGCTGGTAACATATGGCACCCGTCCCCTGTCTTAGCAATTGCTCAGTGAACTCTGAAAGTGGAATATAGTCCCTGTAGCTGCAGCCAGCTGCAGCTCTGAGAAATTCTATAATGGAGTGGGCCATTATTCTATTACCAGCAGAAATTTCACATTTCACATTGCCCATTTTTCCCGCTGCCTCTCTGGGGACGTTTTGCTATGCTTACTTCTTCCTCCCACTCCTCTGTTTTAATTCATTTTCCCTTGAGGATGGCTTTATTTGTTCTCGAGCTCCAGTCTCTTAGATTCAGTTGCTCTGCATTTCTCTCGGTCGGCCTGCCATGAGAGGCAAGGGCAGCCATTTCTGGCATTGGTGGTGATGCTTTTCTCTTGGGATCCTGAAGAACAAGTAGGTGTGGTGATGAATAATCAAGCCCCAGTGTAGCAGAGGGGAAATGTTGTGCCTGCTGAGCCAGTCTGCCTCCATGTGACAAAACTGCTGGCTAACTGCGTGTGGGCACACATCCTTTTTAAGTCGACACCCAAAACAAAACAAAATCCTACATGTCCCAAGACAGGGGGGCAGTGCCCAGGCAAGCCATAGAACAGCAGCAAAAGTCCCCAGCAGTATTAGAAATTACACATCAGGACATCTTTATTGCCCTGTCAGGTAGGAGAGCACAAAGTGCAAAGCCAACTGCTTCCTCCCGCCGTCTAAGAGAACTCAGAAACCTAAATGGCTTCCTTTGGGATTTTGGCTCTTATCTGCTAATTTAGAAGTGCTGCTATTAAGCATTTCCTATCCGCATCCTGGAGGGAGAGTTTGATCAGAAATGGCTCCTGTGTGTTTTGAGAAAGTCTGAGGATTTTTTTTTTTGCCCTCAGATGATCACAGAGTCTCTATCCTGCTTCTAGAGGCCACAACAGAGTGATGGCAGGGCTGTTGAGATGGGCTTTGCGGTGCTGGCAGAGGCTGGAGAAGACACCTCTGTGTTGCAGGTACACGTAGAGGCTCATCTCCTGACTCCAGCACCTCGACAGCTTTGGAAACCTCAGTCCAAATTGTGGGCTGGAGGGATGAGAGAGAACTTGTTTACTTGCAGCCTCAAAGCCCATTTAAGAAACACGTAATCTGTCCCTGCTTCAGCGCTTCCATCTGTGAGAGGGAATGGAGCAGCAATGCCCTGGTGCTCCAGAGGGAGGCCGCTGAGTCCCAAGGTGCCGCACCACCCTGGTTTCCAGCAGCCCTTTTCCAGGGCAGGAGCCCTGCACAGCAGAAGTATTTCACCTTGTGTGCTGAGAAGGAAGCCTGACCTGAATTAGGAGGGAGCAGCCCCTCAGTGCTGGGGAGCTGCGAGGAGAAATTTTCCATCTTGATTCCGCAGCTGCCCTGTCAGTTTAGCCCTATAACAGTTTTACAATCTTTATCTGATATAGGTTTAAGAGGATTTTCCTGGGTGTAGCGGGATTATTATAAGTCAGAGAGCAGTCTCCAGCTGATATTCCTTCAGCAAGTATTTATTTTAAGTGGTTTTAACTGTATTTAATTTTTTTTCGCATGGGTTATAAGTAAATTGTTTACATTATTAGAAAAGCAGAGCCAGGATAAAATCAAGGAATGTATGATTGCTTCCCAGACTGGGGGTGGTGGAAGGAAAGCAGCAGGTGGAGGTGGGGACGAAAGAAGATAAAATAGTAATGTTGGGAAAAATGTAACATTATTCCGCACGGCACTGATTAGTGATACTGCCAAACAGCTGTTTGTAAGTGGGAGCTGTAGTGGGAAGGAGAGCTGCAAGGGACGCATGAGTGCTGCAGGCACTGCTGCTCCGTCACTGGAGCGGGAGGCGGCTGCTCCCCGCTCTGTCCCCCAAATCAACCCCGTCTCAGTGGCCCCGTGGTCCTGGAGGCTGTGCTGCAGCAGCACTGCTTCTCCCGGCGCTATCCGTGCATCCAGGGCATTGGTAGCACGTGGGGTTGGTGGTAATCCAAGTCGTAAGATGGGATGTTGAGTTTGGGGGGCCCGAGCAAGGGGCTGTGGAGCTCCTGCTCAGCATCAATGTTGTGGGCAAAGCTGGTGTGCCTCCTGTTTGCTGCAGAGCAAGGCCCTGCCTCCTGCGCTCTGCTGGAAAGGTGTTTATTCTGCCCGAGCGTGGGGCTGTCTGCTGTACCCAGCAAGCAGCCAGCAAGGGCTGCGGGAGAGAGCTCTCCTGCGCGTCTGCCCCATACCCCGCTGCTGCCCCGAGGCTGTGGGCACAGCGCACTCCCTCCCCAGCTGTGCCTGCCCTTTGCAGTGCTCGGGGTGCTTCATACCGAGCCTTGAGCCTTGTGTGCTCCGCTCCTCAGCAGAGCCCCAGCAGATGATACCGCCTTCAGCTACTCCGTGAAGAGAAGAGCACAAGAACGGTGGCAGTTCTTGGCACTTTGGTACCGGTGTTTCCTTTCGCGGGCTGCTGCTTTATCCTCTCGGTCTCTTCAGTGAGATGTTAGTGAAGGCAGGGTGCTGCTGGGCTTTGTATGGCCCTGCCAAGCTCCTGCTGGCTTAACACGGCCCTCCCCACAGCCCACCAAGCACAGGCAGCATCTATTGCCGTCGTGGCGTTTTGGAGGATGCTAATGGGATGGAGCAAGCTGCCCCCACTTGCCCTCGCTGTCAGCAAGAGAAGTGTCTAGAGAGCCTACAGAGAGCGAGAGTTAACAGGATGAGCCTGAACAAAGACACTTTTGACCTGAATGCTGGAAAAAATGTTTTGTTTTGTTTTGTTTTTTTGCCTACCCTCTGGCCCTCAAGGGGCAAGAGGTGGGACTTCTCTTGTTCCTTGTTTAAAAACTGAATAACCCTCTGCCTTAAGCAGTCTTTATTGGCTGAGTTAGTACTAATGGGATAGACCTCTTTAACTGTCTCTCTGGTCTGTCCTCCTCTGGTTTCCTAATATTATGTTTCGACACATCGCACCCTTTAGGGCTTTATTCATTATTGCACACTAAGATGATAACTTAGGACTCTGCAAAGAAAAGCCATAGCAAGGGATTCCTAGCTTGGGGAAATGCATCACAGCGGGCAGGACTTCCAGAATGGAGCTTCCCCTGTCATTGGTGTATTGTGCTGTGAGCACTTACTTTCTCGGGCCATGTTATTCATCATTTTTACATGCCTCTTCAAAGGAGCAAAATTTTGTAAAACCATTCTTAACCAAATGCATTTCACGATTATAACTTGTAACACCAAATTTATTGTTACTGAAGGTGGGAAAAATCTGCTTTGCCTGTCATTTTGTGCTGCTGCATGGAAACCAAAGGAAGATCTCAAAGGAGCAGGCTCAGACATGCTCATGCCAGGTGGCCCCAGGTGTTCCTCCTTGCAAAACTGTAGGCGATAGTCATGCATTATGGATGGCCAGCCTGACCCTGCTGCTGGACAGTGGGACCACTAATGCAGGAATACGAGGCAGAGAAAGCCAGTAGAGAGATGTGGCTCTCAGAAGCACATGTTTCTTATTCAGAGAGAGCCTCTGCTTCAAAGGAACTCACTGTCTGCAGGTGCTGCCCAGCAAGGGCACCTGAGAGGGGGGTGAGTCGCTGTGGGTGCCCACGGGTGTGCTTCAACCCTTTTGTTCTGCTATAGTATAATGAGCCAACGTATCAGAAGATAGTCCCCAATCCAAATGTGTGATTTTACCAACTATATAAACAAGAAAGAGCGCTGTGGGTCGTCCAAAGAGCCCCACTCCAGCTGCTTTGCAGCTGAAGCAGAGACCATATTTGGAGGGCACAATGGCCACTGGTGCTGGTGACCATTGGGGATGGATGTCCACTTTTTCACAATAGGTTTCTGCCCTTAAGCAGCTCCTGAGGTAGGTTAGCTGAGCCAAGCAGGGAGCTTTTTTGTGCAGTGTGGCTGGGGGGCTCGAGGGCCATCTGCCCTTTTGGGGAAAAGGAAATCTGTGAAGGTCCCAGTGCTGGACTGCAAAGGAAGGGGGAGCAACGGGGCAAGTGCAGGGCAGGGGGTGAGGGAGGTAAATAGCAAAAAAGATGGGGGGAGGAAAGAAAGAGAGCTGAAACTGAAGCACAAGGGACACGAAGGAGAGTGGGAGCTGCAGCAGTGGGAAGGTAAGAGCAGGAGGGAGAGGGGAAATGGCACGTGGTGGGCAGGAAGCCCTGTGGCAGGGCGCTTCAGTATGGTGAGGAGCCGTGGGCTCTGCAGGAGGCTGGTCACCTGCGGGGCTGGGACGGGGAGGGCTGCGTGTGGGAAAGTTGCAGCCGTGGTCAGCTGGGGCCTGAGGGAAGGAGCTCCTGGCTCTGCACTGTGGTGGGAGGAGGCCTGAGGGCTGCTAGAGTGACAGCCCCGGCCTTGCTACCTGGCCTCTTCGTGGGACTCCTGCTGCACCTCTTTCATCCACCTTCAGCGGTGCGCTGGACACCGTTTTGGCCTCTTGACCCAGAGCAGGTAACCAAGGTTTCACTGCTGTCTCCTGTCAGCTGCTGGCAGGGCCATCCTCATGCAGCAGTTGATCTCTGCTGCCTCCCACCCCTCTTCCTCTCCCCTTGTGTTTTGGGATTAGGAGGTAGTGAAGGAGCGCTTTGAGGAGCTGCTTTTGAAGTGACTTTATGAGCAGCAAGGGTGGGTGAGCGGCGGGTAATGAGATGCTGGTGTTCAGCACTTCCAGACAATTTCCACTGAGTTATTTCTGTGGCCAGAACAGCGTGTGCCGCGCGTCTGTCCTCGTAGATGCGACACTTGTCGGATTGCATCTATTTCAAGAGGCTCCTGCAAAGGGTCTGATGCGAAGCTCTCCACAGCATCTGGAGGGGAGCTCTAATGGGTCTGTGGGGAGTTAGTGGTGGAGGGGATAAGAGGACCAGAGTGGCAGTGCAGTTGGTGCAGATCAGTGTGTTTCTGCTTGTGACTCCAGGTAAATGCAGTGCTGGTTCAGGAAGCCAGACAAGATGCTGAGCTCCCCCATCCACCCACAGCAGGGGTGGAAGGAGTTTCTGCAGCAGCCCTGTCACGGACCATCTACAGGAAGATGGACTTGTCATTCCCAGTGGTGTGCTTGGGCCACAGGTTGCTTTCATATGGCCAAATCAAGCAGGATAATCATGACCTGTTTGTACTAGTAAGTTGTTTTGGGTGACATGTTCCGTAGAAACCACACCACAATCCTCTGCTTCTCTGTCCTTTCCCCAAAAGACAAAGAAGTGCTTTCCATTGCTACTAAAACATAATAAAGTTGACGTTCACCGAGTTGCTGTCCTATTACTAGACCACCATGCTGATGCCTAGAGGAGCACTCGTGCTGTCCCCTGTTATCTGCTGGTTGAAGTTGCTAAGGTTACAGTGCACTGAAATGCCGATCTTCTGTTGACCGTTAGGACAGAACGTTGCTGTTGAACATTCAGGGTCGCTGTCTGGAGCACCAGGGCAGTCAGCCTGCCACTAAAACCCCTCTAAACCTCCTGGAGTTGGGCCTGATTACGCTTACGAAACCTGACAAGATCACAGCCCAAGGTGGTATTGCTGCAGGCTGCTTGAGTGGGAACTTCATTCCTGCGATAGCAGCACGGAGAGTTAGGGATATGTCACTTGAAGCCTGTCATGACATACATCTAACCATTGTGTTGGGAGCACGTGGAAGTCTCAGTTCAGCTTCTGCCTGCCAGCAGCATGTGCCCAGAGCCTCCTCCTGGAAGCACTGGCTGCATCTGCCTGCGAATGAGCAGTCATCTCTTGCTGTGCACTTGGTGATGTCCTGTCTCAGCTTTGAGCCCTTGGTCCACTGGAAAAATGAAGGTGGGCAAGGACAGTGTTCCTCTACCTCTGCTTTTCCTTCTCTTCATGTATGACCACCTCTCCAGCTCAGCTCTTCTCTGCTCAATTAATCAGGCTCTGCGACTTGCAAAGTACCTTCCCACCACCTTGCTGCATCAGTAGGCCATGTCACTTGGACCTCAAACAAGGACTAGTTCCCCTTCATCAGGACGTGGCAGTTGATGCCCAAGATCTCATGAGGTGCACTGCTTCCTGCCCTGCCAGCTTGCAGGGCAGGGATACAGCTCCCGGCTGCTGGGATGTGCTTGCAGCGGTGGAGAGAGCATGTGGGGCTCTGTGACCAGCACACCGATGGCTGTGGCCTCTCAAAAACAAGACACCCCACACAGGTAGGAGCCTTTGTGGCTCACCACCTTCGCCTTGCCGGCTATTGCGGAAGTCTTCGTGCTGTTCGTTGTGGATCTATATAAAATCAGGGACTTACATTTCTTAGCAATCGGTTGTTTCTAATGCAGGCATTGGCCTCATTCCTGCTGGTCAGATGTGTGTTCATCTGGGAGCAGCAGCAGGTTCTTAAACAGACCGACTCTTATGCCTTTGTTTCCTTCAGTCCTGCAGGGTTAATCTCCTTCTTGGCACCTGATTATTTGCTGCTGCGGGGAATAAGCATGGGTTTGCCTGATGTGTGTTTGAATTTCTCATTTGGCATGTGCTAATCCCTGTCTGGGAGCTGTGGCCGACTCCTCGGGGCTGAGGGCGGGTTAATACCCAAGCCCGAGGCAAACCTGCTCTCAAGGAGCCCTGTTGTCTCTGCCTATCCCCAAGGCGTGTGGGTCTCGGGTGTCTCCAGGGGAGATGCTCTAATGAAGGGTGACTTCTCCAAGCACTTTTAAGTGTCTTGTGCTCCTCAGAGGCAGAGGAGCAACTGTACTCTTGGCCTACCTGGAGCGCAGCTGAGAGCACAGTGGCTGGCGGGGCTGCACGGGCAGATGGGGGACAGAGCGGTGTCTCCTCCAGCTTTAGCAGGAGGTCTTGCTGAGAGCTCCTTTCCTCCCTGCCTGCCCTTATCTGAAACACGGTGGACTTTTAATGAGTCAGTAAAACCATGGCTAGACCGCTGAGAGCCCCCACTCCTCTCTGCCTCCTGCAGCTAGCAGTTCTCTGCCTGGTGCTTCTGTGAGAAACAAATCCTCCAGGCTTTTCAGTCTATTCCTCCTCTTTTCTGCTACCTTCTTCTGGCAGGACCCACAAAGATCTCTAAAATCACCTTTTCCTGCATTGCTGTGCCACCCCGCCACAGGGATACATTGGGGTTCCTGTTCCACTGCACTGTTGTTGTCTTCCAGCTTGCTCTGGAAGAAAGAGACAATCCCACGTCTGAGGCATGAGACTTTTGGGGCAGAGTGGGAATGAACTGTGGGTTCAGACCTTATGCTGTTGCCCGCTTTACACCCCCGTGTGCCTTCCCACCCCACGCATTACCCATTCTCTCTCCCAGGCCGGTGGGAAGCTGTGTGGTGTGGGGCTCCCTGGCTCCTGGTCCCTGGTATGTTATCTGTTGTTTAGGATGCTTGGTTTCCTTTCTTTTTCATTTTTCCCCGTGGGTGCTTTTGTCGGTGTGTAATTAGCTGGCACTGCACCGAAGCGTTGATCCCAGGAGTGCTCTCTCGCTGACATTAGCAGCAGACAGTGACTAAAACAAAGAGACAGCTCAGTACGCGCGACATGTTCGCTTTGTACATCTCCTGCTCCTCACTGCTGTTGGGAGCTCAAAAGGGATCGCAGATGTGGAATAAACGGGAGTGCTTTGAACAAGTGGCACTGTAATCCCTCCCTCCCCCCGCCCCTCTAGCCCTCTTTTTGCAGACATTAGTTTGATTAAAATTGCATGAGCCTACGCACGGGTGTATTTTATTTTATTTATTTATTTTCTCCCCGTTGAGAGCACCGTTCGAGGTTCCAGGAAGCACCTCCGCCCTGCAGGAGAGCAGTGGGGCT
The DNA here is from genome assembly GCF_059628265.1 of Tinamus guttatus. Classification (NCBI taxonomy): domain Eukaryota; kingdom Metazoa; phylum Chordata; class Aves; order Tinamiformes; family Tinamidae; genus Tinamus; species Tinamus guttatus. Next base: position 352,512 of record NW_028288569.1, on the reverse strand, counting down.
GCAGGGGGAGTAGAGGGACTTGGGTGTTTGCAGAAACTTTCCGCAGAGTTTACAGGCTGCTGCCCTTGTAGGGCTTGTTATACTGGTGAGACCTGCTTTTCCTGTGAATGCTGAGATTTAATAAATTCCCCCTCACAGAGATTTGTTGCATGCTCATTCTTGGCGTACAGCTGTACGCAGGACAGAGAGGGTCACTTGTAATTTTGGGGTGGCAGCAGAGGCATCTGAAAGGTATGGGAGGTATGTGGCTTGCTCCAGACTAGAGCAACAAATCTTTTGCCGAAGGCTTTCCAGATTACTGAGTGGCTGAGGGAGACATGAGCAGCTAATTCAAAAGCTAGGTAACCATATGGGAAATTAAATCAAAATATTGAAAATCAAAACCCAGAAATTCTTCTTTCCTTTTCAACTGGGCCTGTGCACCCTGGCTGGCAAGAAGTGAAGTCTTTGCTACTATTTGCGGCAGCCTTCTGTCTCCTCTAAAAGTAAGGGGAGATTGCACAGAAAATTATTGACAACTTCTTATTCCAATCCTACACCATCCTCTGCAAACACAGTCATTTTGCCCAGTGCCATGGCAGTCTGTGTAAGAGCTGTTGCATTCATTGATGGACACTTATAGAATGGACTCTATCTTACTACCTGAGGTGGGGCCACACAGTATTTTATCTTCTCATGGGCGTTTGCTTCCCTTCAGAAGGGCTTACCTCTAGCGAAATGTTTGCCAAGTGCTGTGAAACGCTCCGGTCAGGGCTCTGCTGCACACAACGTGCCGGTTCCTTTGCGGCGCTCCCACGGTGCCCTCGCCACGTGCTCTGCCAGGCCTGCGTGGACCTCGCTTTGCCTTCCTCCTGTTTTTTTGGCCCAGAGGAGCAGTGGAAGGACTGGTGGCACTCTAATGAATTGCTTTCCCCCAAGTGATTATCCCGGGGCACTGCTGGCTGCATGCAAGTTTAATCTTTCTTTCCCAACGTCAGTGTGTGACACAGGGCTCTGGGGAGCGGGTATCCTCGGTGCCAGCTGGCCTGGCGCTTTGCAGCAAACCCCTGCAGCTCGGCTGCTTTGCAGGGTTGCCGTACTGCCTTAGGTGCGGCTCACGGGCCTGTTTGCTTTGCGAGAGGTGAAAGTCTAACGAAAGCCGTGTCCTGACAGCAGGAGATAGGAAATTGCTGCTTTTCCATCTCCCGTCCCTTGTGGAGGGGGAGAGGAGAAGAAATTTTTAAAAATATAATAATAATAATAATAAAAACTCAGAAATGCAGTAGCATTTGGGAGGGAGTGAGGCATCTTGCAAGATAAGATCCAGACCCTGAGGATGCTCTGTGCAAAGGAGCTAGCAGCCTGGCGGGACTCCCTGCAGAGAGAGCCGACCCGCTTAGCCCTGCCGCGGCGCCCGCTTTGGCAGGCGGGACGTGTTCCCGAGGAGCCGGGCCGCGTGGCACCGCAGCACCCCGTGCGCTGGCACCCCCAGCGAGCCTCGCTGCCTCGCCGTGAGGCCCGGCGCTGGGAGGGGACGGCTGCCTGCCCGCCCGCACTGCGGGTTGCACCTTGGAGGCCGCCTGGAAGAGGTTAACATAACAAAGCTGCAGGTGAAAGGGAGGCATTGAATTTCAATAAACCAGCAACTGGGGAATGAAATCTGCTCGCTTATAATTCAGACTTCAGGCTCAGGCGTCCCTCTTTTTTTTACCTCGAGCAAATCTCCTGTAATGCATAGGAAACAGCTCAGCAACTGCAGTCCTGGCTGCCATTGAGGTAGAGGCTAAGACTTATTAAAGACCTGCAGAGCTCTATAAAAAATATTTATGATCTTCTTGGACTTAAGCATTACAAGTCAAATATTTGAATAGGTAGGGGCAAGCGTTTTGGTGGAATTTGATGATCCCTTTCATATTTCTGCTTGGTTACGCTTGCTGCTCATTTATTTGGGTGGCTGGCCAGAGGCGAGAGGGAGGTGAGGGATGAAAGGGACTTAGTACAGAAGGGAAAAACAGGAGCAAGGAGAGATTAGAGCAGGGAGAAAGCAAAGGAAACTACTGAAAGTTAAAAATAATAATAATGATTAGGCTAGGGGGGCCAAGAAGAGACAGAAAAATAAAGCAGGGCCTTTGAAGAAGAAGGGGAGAGACAGCGAAGCCTCTTATTAAAAATTAAATGGTTGAGTCTGAACATAAATGAGGAGCCTGCAAAGAAACAACAAAAAATTGCAGAAGACAGGAAGGAGGGAAATGTTTAAAAGGGAAATGAGAAGCTTTCTCAGGTATATGCTGTTGAGCATGTCAGCAGAGGAGCTTCCTAATCACCTCAAATATGTGATAGGAATGAGGAACTTTGTAAAATATATATATATTCCAGAGTATTCTGAGTATTCTTGCCTGTAAAGCTGACAATGGCCTCCTCCTACTGGTCTCCCCAGGTGTGAGTTACAATGCAGCCTTTCCTTCCTAGTAGACTATATGCCAAGAGCTGCCAGCACTGAAAACAAGTGTAGCCTCTTTGGGACACAGGTGGGTTTTGCTTGAGGTCCAGGGAGATGGGAGAGGCAGAGGCTCCACAGCACACGAACGGCAGTCCCTCGGGGGCTCTGCTCTCTGCTGTGGACGCTCCGTTGCCTTGGCTGTCCGGTCCTGCTTGTGTCGTCGCTGCGCTCACTGCGGGGCTATGTGGGGTGCGAAGGGCAAGGTGAGGCGTTCCCGCTCCGTGCGGCCTGCCAGCCACCAAAGGAGATGGACTTTGATCTTTCGCTGGGAAAATGCCACTGTTCTCCATGCAGGAGAGGAGTGTCAGACTCCGCAGGGCTGTTTGCTGTGCTCTGGCCTGCTTTGCTGTGCCCGCTGTCCCTGCAGCAGTGGCTTTGGGGCCTGGGAGAGAGGGAGGTGGTGAACCCTCCTCAGGAAGGAGGTAGATGACTGAGAGGACTTGCGAGGAGGCTACTGCTTTTGTCCCTAACTAGGTCCCTAGTGCTGTGGGGAAGTTTCTGGCCGTGGTAGGACAGGGCTGTGGTATGTGTACAGGGCAAGCACAGTGCTGCTGTTACCCGCAGGTGGTCAGATCTAACCTTAAGCAGGCAGGTGAAAGCATGTTGGGGTTCAGCGGCTCTCCGGCGTCTGCACCAAAGGAGTTCCTGAGTAGCTGTGCACAGCCCAGTGGGGGAAGGAGCGAGTGTTGCTGATACTGATTTTTCTCCTCTCCTGGTGGAGGAGTTTCGTCATGGAGGGTTTGACTCCCATGGGAAGCGGTTCACATGGATGTGGCTTCTGGGGGTTGTTGCTCTGGTACTGCTGATCGGTGGCCTGTGCCCACTTGGAGATAGGCGTCTGATGGTCATCTCTGGGCAATCCCCTTTCTCAGTTCTAGCAGGGATAGTGGTGGGAAGTGCGTGTGCCAGTCCCTCCATGTGGAAGCACTGAGGTTTTCAGGAGGGACCCAGTGCTGCATGGTTTATGGAAATTCCTTTCTTAAAATCTGTATGAATACTGCATTAGTCAAATTAGGGTAAGAGAGCAGCGGGTGTTCTGAATCCTGGAAGTGAAAAGCAGATTTACGGTAAAAGGTCACAAGGACCTTATTGACCATGGTTTAAAAGAAAGTAAAAAAAAGGTGGGGGGAGTAAGAGGAAAAAAAAAAAAAAAAAGGAAGTAGAAGAAGTGAAAATCAGCAAGCCGGTTAGTCCTGTTGTGCTTTGGGTTCACACACAGCACCCTGCAGCTTCATCACTGCTGGAGGGATTGCGCCCAGGGTGGACATGGTACCTTTGCAGGGGGTGCCGCTGCCTTCTCCTCACTCTAGGCCTGTGTTTGCAGGATGCAGGTATCCCGCAGGCCTTGGGAAGGGTCTTCTGTGCCTGATTTAACTGCAGCGGGTGGAGGGCCTTCCTCTGTCTCCTGATGTGCAATGCGTTGCTTGTATGGACATGAACCGGGAGGAAGCTAGAACTGAGTGGATGCTCGTACCCCATGGCCGTGAATGTACTTCTGGTCTCCAAGCTGGTTTCAAGAACCAGTTAGCGATAGACACTGAGTCTAAGCTGTCCGCCCCCAACTCTCCACCTCGCAGCCTTCCTGCTGCCAGGGGAGGGCTCTGGGGAAGCGCACGTAGCAGTGATTCAGGAAGGAGGGAGGCTGGGCTCTCCCAGCCGAACCGATCCCGCCGTGTTGAGCGGGAAGGAGGCTGTGGGTGAGCCAGGCTGATGGACCCAGGCACTCAGCTCTCCCACTGCGCCCGCACACCAAAGATATCGCGTCCTGGGGGCGTAGGGCAGGCCTCCGCTACCCTGCCATAGAGTGCTTGTCCCAAGGGAAGCATCTCCAAGAAAACGGTAATCCCGTTTGCTTTAATCCCTTCTAACCCTGTTGTTGTGTGGCTATGAGATACAGTGGTCCCTGCCAAATCAGCTGAGGGTGGCAAGACATCTTTGGAAGCTGCGGTGTCAAGCAGCTCTGCAGGCAAAGGATGAGCGTTTCTCAGCCTCAAGGAGTTTCATCTCCAATGCCTCTTCCTGTCGTTGCTGGGCACACTTAGCAGTTGTGTTTGCATTGGTAAATGAACTGGCTTTTTACTTGCTTCATTCGAGGCAGTGAGTTGGCTCCGGCCGGCGTGTCATTTACACCATCTTTATGTGGGCATCCTTAAATCATCCAGGCAAACTGCATGGATTAAAGCCTAGTGTAAAACTATTTAAAGGTGCAAGTATGAGAAACTACATTAGTTTAACTGAAATCACTTTGCATAGATTTTTGTAATATAACCCAGTCCTTAATAGATCCAGGATGTCTGGGAATGACAGAGTACTCAAATAAACTTGCAATGAATTTAAGTGGAAGTGGCTTTCTGTCTATTACATATCCTTCTTTTTTCAGGGATGGTTGGAAGAAGGAACATTCCACTTAAGCAAGGATTTTCTTTTCCCTCCTCCTCCTTTTATTACCACTTCCTTCTTTGCTTATTTTGGGGGGCGGAGGGGGAGGAAGTGCTGTATGGCTCATTTTGCTATAGAGTGACTGCATTTGGCAGAACCTTACTGGGGGACTTGTTTGGAATCTCAGGTGTGCAGTGGGAGCCTTCTTGCATCTCTGCGAATAGGCTGCAAATATTGAGTCTTTCACAAGGAAATTTTCTCCCGAGTGTGTTTGTTAAGAGGTCTTGACAGAAACAAGCCAGGAGTTATGAGTTCTAAGAGACTGACTAAAACTCCCTTCCCTTATTGATTTCTCTGCTCTTTCTTCCGTGTGGTCATGATTCTTCCAGTTCTTCAGTCACCCTTGAGTCTGCCAGACCAGAAGAGACCTGAATACCTAATATGTTCGAATGAGGATTTAGGGTGGGGGAGAGAGAGGGAAGAGAACAGAGTAATTAATATAGCAGAAGAAGGAGCAAGCGAAAGCTCTTCTTTTCTGAAGGTTATGTTTAGCTGTGGTCTGAAATACGTCCTAATCAAAAGGTCTGGGTTACAGAGAACACGTTGATAGGTATGATAGGATGTCCTAGCTGTGGTACAAGACAGTGCTGCTGAGTCTGCTGTTGGTGGGTTTCTTTATTTGAGCAGATGAATTGATCTCTACTCATAGACAGAGTATACTGATATCAGTGCTGGGTTTTGATAAAAATTCTTTTGTCAAAGAAAGAGGGGAAAATGTTAGCAGATGAATTAGTGGAGCTTGGGTTTCCTGTGGTTTTTGCTTCATGGTTCAATTCCTAGGTATCTATTAATGTACAAACATTGCTGTTCTGTGATTGGGGTATTCCCATGGTTCTCTTCTGAGTGATTTCTTTGGTGTTTAATTAAGATAAACTGAACATTAATTGCATTGTTACCCTCAGAAAAATACTAATATGTGTTGGGTATCTTTGCTACACATCCAGCTGCTTCATGAAATCTGGAAGCTTAGCTATTCTGAGACAGCTATCCATCTCTCAAATTTTGTTCGAGATTTTTAGCCATGGTCGAAGCAACAGATACTTTCTGAAGTTAGGTGGGAGACAGGAGCACACACTCAAGTTGTGATCCCACAGTCTCGTTTCATCGGTGGAGGGATGTGCAATATCCTCCTAAGGTTAGGCAGAACGTCAAGGCTTCTGGAGGGCAAGCACCCTGCACAGAGCCCCGTCTCTGGATTATGGATCCTGAGCTATGCATAGAGGGTCTGGTACAGAAGACTCCTGATCCCTGGGTTGTTACCAGGAGCCACTAGTCTGGGATCATCTAGACTCCCGCTGTTTGGCAGGAGAGAAGATGGTAAAGGGCTGTGGGGTCTATGCACCTGCCAGGAGTTACAGAATTAATCTCCCCTGACTGTTTGCAGTTGGTGTGCTCTGCTTTCTTTAATGAGAGGATCACTCACTTTGACTAACTGGTCATAATTCTGCAAATTGATCTGTTTAGACTTCCAGTTCTACCTGCTTTAAAAAAAAAAAAAAAAAAAAAAGGCTGTTTGAAGGAGGTGGTTGTGAAGAGTTTTTCCCCCATGGGCAGTGCAGCGTGAGGGTTTTGCATGACTAAGTATCTAATCAGGATCCCAATACATACTCTATTTGCATACCATAACTCCCCTTCATGAGAGATCTTGGGTTTTCAACTATGCAGGTGCTGTGAGTCAAGTCATTATCTCCGTGTCAGAGATTGAGAAACCAAGGTTTTGAACTAATTCAATTTGAGGCAGAGTCAGTGGCATTTCTGGATATGAAACACAGGAGGCTGAGACATTGCAGGAACTTCTTTTACCTGCCTGTGGTCTCCTCTTGAAGCTTAAGCATTTGTAAGATCACGTTATCCAGACAATGTCTAGTAAGCAGAGGCTGATAGAAAGAAGTAGAAATGCGAGAAGATACTGTCCAAAGATACAGCCTGGTGAGAAGCCTGTCCTGCAGTGTCATTTTTCAGTGATCTAAAGTCGGTGTCTTTGGATGTTGCTCCCATAATTGCCTTTATTAGGTACAGCTGGAGGTCCCCTGCCTGTGCATGCTGAGAGGAGCGCGCGTGTCCCTGCTCCCTCCCAGGCGCCTGCAGGCTGAGCCGGAGATGCCCCTGTTACGCTCGCTGTGCATTTCCCAGCCCGCCACGTGCCTGCCACAGTGGCGTGTCCCTGCCGGCCCTGGCCGTGTCTCTCCTGCTGTCACAGCCAGTTAAGCCCTAGGGCCTGGCTCCCCTGGGGCCGAGCCCAGGGAGCACTTCCCAGGCAAGCGGGAGGCCTCGTGCGGATGCGGATCGTTTTGCCGTTTGCCTATGGGGTAGTGAATCAGAGCCGGGAAGCGGGGAGCTCCCAGAGCCATTCGCACTCTCATGCCACAGCAAAAGGAGCATTGACTGGAAAAGTGAAGCTGTCTGGAGACCTCGGGACAGCAGTGTGTCAGCTGCGCTTGGCTCTTGCTCAGAAGCTTTACAAGTAGGAAGCTGGAAGTGCTATAAATAAAATCCAGAATCCTGCAGGAGTCAGTGATATTGATCCTGCACTGGAGACCATCATGAAAACTTCCTATTTGTTATCTTATTCTTGACCTTCCTTGTTGTTTTGAGCTTGTTTTAATGCATTATTTTGATAGTTTGTATGTCAGGGTTACTGATATATGCACCAAAAATACCTTTTGTTGGTTTGTTTGAATGTGGGAGTTATTTCCTGAACACTTAGCTTAAAATACCCACTACCTCTGTACTGCAAAGCATGATTGAGGAGGTCCTCGAGCACTAGAAGACTCACCTGTATTTCACAAGCCCCCAAACCTTTGTCTTCCATCTGGCAGCAATGTCCATCTCTCCTGTGAGCTCTGAGAGCCTTTCTGCAAGACTGCTCTCCTCAGTAGCATGGCTTGATGAGCAGGGTTTTGCTGTTGGGAGGGGGTAGACAAACATCTCACAGCAATGCAGCTGCAGAAGGTGTCCGTCTCTTTCTGGTGTTGACACTGGGCATTTAATGGTGGTGAGTGCAAGTTCTTCGTAGTTGCACGAGGAAGTTGGTGATGAGGAAGTGGGCGATGGGGAAGAGCAAAGGGGGCTGTTCCTGGATACTGTTGCACTCTTTCACTGCTGCCTCCCGGCATCAAGCGTGCCACAGCTGTAGCAGGATGCAGCTATGAGGAGAGCTTTGCTGCTGGCCTGTGCCATGAGCCCAGAGAAAGTTCACAGAAAAGAGGATTCAGGAGCTTTGATCTCCGGGAACGAGTGACCAACAAGCCACAAAACCATGGAGAGTATAATTTGTAAGGCAGGAACTGCTCCTGAATGAGTCCTTTCCGCCTCTCTGTCTGGTTTAGGAGCTGTTGCCCTAGAAGCGGTGAGCAAAAGGGTTTCTTCACCAGCCTCGCCTGGGCAGCCCAGTCTTCTGTGGTAGGGAATCATTGTCATTTCTTCTGACCCATCCTTGCCCACAGCTCTCCTCACTGCCTTGAGAAGCCTTATCGTCTTCCCTGTCTGCTTCAAACAAAGCAGGTTTGTAGGAAAAGTGATGCCCTCTTTTGTAGTGGCATGGAACAGAGCTCCTGAATCTTGCAGGCAGCGCCGCTTTGCAGAGGGAGCAACGTGATGGGGGCCCTCTGTCTCTGGCACGATGACCAGAGAGGTTAGCAAAGATCTGAGAGAGGGCAGAATGAGGGACGAGGAGCACCCCCGGGCATGGTGTGCTCTGAGGTGTTCAGTTTGGTGGATATGGACATAACTGTACTTATAAAATACTTCAACAACAAATATGCCAAGCATGCTCATGGAGAAAGTGAAGTGGCTGTGCACGCCAGACTAACTTTCCCGGACTAGCTGATCATTACACTGAAGCAAGAGCAGGCCTCTCTGCACCCCCTTAAGAGCACTTCTAAGCACAGTATTGTGTAGGCAGACTGCCCTCTTCCTTTTTTTACCTTCTGTCCCTCAAATCACTGCCACCCACAATGTAAGAAGCTTGGAGCATGAGGAGCTTGAAGAAAAGAGGTTGTCATCGCCAGATGCATGAGGCCTGCAGAACTACGATATAAAGACATTCATTATGAAAATGGATTTTGCAAAAACGGATGTGACTTTCATTTATCCATGCTACCTTTATCTGGCAGATGATTCAGCCACCATTTGGATGCATTTGTATTACTTGTGGCAATTGTGCTTTCCATAGCCTGTAAGGCAGGAGGAGAGCAGGTGTTCCTCATGGTTGGGAGAACTCATATTCCATGCTGCAGGAGCAGGGAGTCAGCCAGATCCTGCCTCTCAGTCATCCACAGAGATGCTAGCTTCAGAACAATGGCTCTGAGCTGCCAAAACCCTGCTGGAGGAAGGTGACTTGGAAATAACTGGAACTGATATCCCTCAGCTCACACTGACTGTGGCTCAGAAGATGGTTTCCTGTCTGGTGAAGAGAAACATTATAAACAATCTTTGTGTTTTAAACAGGACTATTACAGGAAGAGCAAATTTCTACTTCCTCAGTTTGTATTGGGGATTTTTTTTGTTCTTAGATTTCAAAACTTTGTCATCTACCTATTTATCACCATCTGTTTCTCAGTAATCTTCTCAGATTAACCTATGATTTAGTTCTGCTCTCTTCTTTCCTATTGATGCAGCAATTTAACTTGTCTTCCCTTGGAAACTTAAGATCCAAACTTGGGTTGAGTGGGAATTAAGGGCTATAGTATATAATAAAGACTAATTCTGAGTTTCCTTCAATGCTTTGTTTCTGAAAAGATGGTCTCAAGCTTGTGAGGGCTGAAATACTCCATTCTTACGTGTTCAGTATGAGAGCAGTTTTTGGAGGAGATGCATGCATCAAGCTGTCTTCCGTTCAAAGTGCTGGCTCTGCAGCTCAGCACCGGACTTGCATTGGATGCAAGGTGCACTCTTGCTGCTGTCAGTGCTTCTGGAGTTACTGGATGTCAGACTGTGCTGCCATAGCTGCTTTTAGCACAAGGACCCTGATCTCAGATTGGAAGCCTCAAGTTTCCTTAATTTAATAAATTCTACTCACAGGAATCTTTGTTTGAGTGTGTCCAAGTCTGTTTTATCTTTCACCGGAGGCAAAAAGAAATCAGTGCTGCTGACGGTGAAGATTTGCTGGCCAGAAGGGGTAATTTGGAAATTCTAGTCCTGTGCTTTGCAACTCTTGGGAGAGGCGGTCCCAGGAGGTACTTGGTGGTAGGGGAAAAAAGAAACTTACAAGGTCTCAAAACATTGATTATTACGTAAATGAAGAAATTGCATCTCTCACATGCACATCTTGACCTTCTGTGTTCTCTGCTGGTCCTTGAGATACAAGTGCTAATCTCTGGAAACAGCTCTGCTGTCTTCTGCAGTGTTGATACTATTCTTTTAGAGCTGAAGTAGAGGAGACTCTTCTAAGGTTGACTTTCGAGGAGGGTGATCCACCTGAGAAAAAACAAAACACAGACAGTATTATAGCCTACTGGAAGTATGGCCTGGCGTGTGTTCTTATTGTTTTGAAGGACACTGCATGGCGCTCTGCCTATTCAGGTGCTTGTATTTCCTGCCTGGCTAGGCAAGGTTAAATAAAACAAGGCTTTTAAAAGCTGGAGAAAAGAGGATTTGTAAGTTTCCTGTGTTTATCACTTCTTAATCTCAGCTTCACAGATATAAAGCATTGAGACAGTGTTGCGTACCCAGCTTCAGGGAAGATATGGGAGCAAAAGCTGTGGGTCACCTACCTGGCTCTGTGTCAGTTAGATCTTTCCTACCTTCCCTAGCTGCTGCGCAGGGCTCAGAGACGTGGTGGCTTGACAGGTTGCCCTGTGCCAGCTGAGCCATGGTAGATTCCCACTTGTGAGCTAAGTAAAACACACCAGCTTAGCCCTCAAAGAAGGGGGTGCGAGCTCATGCGCCCTGCCCCTGTGCTTGCAGCCCCTCAAGTGCTCGCTTTAAGCACGAGGAGGCAGCCCAAGGCTCTGCAGCTCGGGATGGGGAGCACCAAGGCCTCGCAGAGGCCGGCCTGCGGAGGAGGCAGGGAGGTCCAGCAAGAGCTGCCCCAGGTTGTAGGCTGACTCCCTGGGCTCATTGCAGGTAGGCAGCCAAGTGCCACATGCAGTCCAGGACGGTTTGTGGCCCAGTGCTGTCCTTCCCAAACGTTTTCTGCTGGACCATGTCCTGGGGAGGGCTCTTCCATGTGGCCTGGAGCTACGTTTCACTGGGCAATTGAGCTAGAGGCAGAGACCCCATGGCCGGGGACAGGCCAGGCGGAGAGTGAGGCACAGGTTCATTAAGCAGCAGAGACCATTATTTGTCTGCCAGGGGACATTTCTATGTGGACAGTCTATCAGATGCTTCACTTGGCCATGTCACACCCTGCCGACCCCATCACATCCCCTTGGGCATCATCCCTGCCGTCTCAGCGTGCCTGTTGTCCACTCAGAGCACTGAGGGCTGCTGACCGCAGGCTGGCTTGTTCGTTTCTCCTTCTGGAGAGCACCTAGCTCAGAGCAGGGTTGCAGAGGGCTCTGCGTGCGTGTCAGGGGGTGCACGTTAACGTCTTTTGTCCGTCTTGCTGCTGGGAGGTGGAGAGCCTGTGTTCCCACTGTGCACACAGGTCTCCCTTCTCTGGGCACCTGTGTGTCCTGGGCATCTGCCCCTCAGGCAGCCCCTGTCTCGGTGGACACTTTCAGCGCTGTTCGCTGCACCCACGCTCTGTCTGATTTTTGCTTAATGAACAAATGATGATGACTCTCCCTGCTGTGGGGACTTCCTTCTCCTTTCGCCCCTTTCTGGTGTCTCTTTTCTGATGAGGTCACTTGAACTTCTCCACCTAAATTAGCTGTCCTAATAACCAGATGCTCCTGAGGGTGTGTTGGGACTGGGTGGATGGAAGCAGCAAAAGGAGCCTGCTAGCAGGAGTCTTTCTTCCCCAGCTCCCTATAGCTGTCTCAGCTGTCCGCAGAGGGGTGTAAGAGAAGCGATGGGTTGAGCAAAACTAGGGAAGGAGGCATAAATGCTCCCCCCAAGCTCCCACTGTGCTGTGTTGGATGTAGTGGAGAAAAGAGAGGCAGAAACTTGAAGGAGCAGCTGCCACTCATCAGTGAGAAGAGTCTCTGGGGAGTGCCCTGAGCTCTGCTGTGCTCGAGGGACAGGCAGGAGCTCACAAGTTCCCTGGTGCGAAAGGGAGGGCTTGTAAAACTGAAGCCCTCCGTCATCTGCAAGCACGTGGGGGAGTTGTAGCTCCTCAGGGTCTATGGAGGACAACAGCAGTTTGAGACAGCGTTAGGGCTGCGTGTGTCTGTTCTTACTGGTCTCCTGGCAGGTTTCTCATTCAGGCCTTGCTGGTGGCCTAGCCTGGGGTGCAGCAAGGGCCCCAAGCCCACAGCAGAGCGGGCTGATGCTTCCTGACGTTGCGTTCACGGGGCAGGGTACCCCGGCCGAGCAGACTGCGCCCGGCTCCTCTCCCGCCGCGCGTCGGGAGCAGGAGCAGCAGGCCCTGAGGAGCGCGCGGCGTCGCGTGCGTGACGAACGGATTCAGCAGCGGGCAAGGACTTGAGGCCCCTAGTCGGGAAGCTGACCTAATTTCCCATTTACTTATCTTTTACCCGATTCTCCTTTCCCCTTCTGCATTATTTATTTATATATATATATATATTTTTTTTTTCTGTGCCCTTTCCCACTGGCTGTTTGAACTCATCCGGTTGCTCTGAGAGATGCATTTCTATCGACATAATCGTTCCAACCAGTCGCTAATGTACAAACAAGGATAGTATTGTAATCTGAGGATTTGTTGCTACTGCTGTGAAACAACTGCGATGCCATCTTATTTAACTCTTCGGTTCCCCTGTTGCCTTTTGCCATTTACTGAATTAGTAATGAACTATCCTTTTAAAAAGCTTCATGGATTTTTTTTTCCTTTTTGTTTTGCTTTGTTTTGTTTTTCTCTTTCTCTTTCAGATGTCTTTAATTTGAAAATATCTTTAACCATCATTATTTCCCAGACAGGACAGTGTAGATTGGGCTTTACTGAAGCAAAGCAATTCCCCAGCAAACCGGATTATTAACACTTGATTTATATTTTCCTTGTGGTATCAGAAGCTAATCATTATATATTGATAGGTGGGGAGGAGAGAAGGTTCACAGAGGCAATTTTTACGTGTTCCCTTCTGGAAAGTTGCCCATGAACTTTCTCTCCAGAGCAGTGCTAACCCGGGGGAGTCTGTGTACCAAGTACGTGCAATTCCCTTTGCCAACCAGGCTTCAGCTCTCTGTGCTCTGTGCTGCTTGGAAACGGGAGATCCCGAGACAAGAAGCATATTCGTGGTTGGCCTTGCCAAAGATGCATCACATCTCCAAACTGCACGGCTCAGAAGAACTGTTACGACTGCAAACTGGCGCAAAAATGCTCTTCTCTTGGCGTCCTATTAATGATAGCATGGATTTGGGGAGCGTTTCCTCCTCCTTGCTGCAGTGACTGGATTCCTTACTGCAAAGCCATGCTGCTTTTTCAGCATTTATCTAGTTGTCCGCTTCAGGAGGTCCAACTTGCATGTTTGCAAACGGTGTATGCGGGCACAGTGCAGGGAACTAGCCTAAAAGCAAAGGCAGGACATTCACATAAGATACAATGATCCTGCAGGGAGAAATGACCCCGTTGGTGCTCCCTGGAATAGCTCTGGATGAAGGCAGGGCAGACCTCCTCTCTGTCTTCCATCATCTGCCAGCTGCTGGATGTTCAGTGGGCTTGACATACTCCAGAGCAGCTGGGAGTCAAGGTACTCAGCTCCTTGTCTGTAACCAAATTTGGCATAGGAAACCTGACCTTCCTAATCCTCTTGCGGCCTCTCCTCCCCAGTTAACCTCACTCCTGCTCCCCCACACATTCTGGTCACAGGTAGGACCTTGGGCAGTGCATGACTTATAAGTAGCAAGAACAGGAAGAGAGCCTTTTGCTGATTGCTACCCTCTTTTCCCCATACGACCTGTGAGTTTTTAGCAAAGATTTAAAACTAAGGCAAGCGAGGCACGTTACCAGAAGCATGATCTCAGTGTTGTCCGCTCGCAGAGGTGACGTTTGGGAGCCCTTGTGACTTTCGCAGCACACCACCGTGTGCATTTTCCTCCTTGCTGGAGGCATTACCCCATCTTCTGATTGACTAGATAGGAGGAGCGGTGTCTGATGTGCCGCAGCAGGTATGGATCAGTATGTAGAGCAAATTGCCAGGCATGCAGTCTGAGAGGATTACATTGCTAATCTAGATATCTTTCCTTCCTTATCACCACCCTTTCCTCTTGCCACACGCATACACATGTCTTCGGATGCTGTAAGGAATGGAAATCAGTCGTGGCATCGGGGAGGGACGAGGATTGTGGCTTCCCGAAAGCTTGCTGTGTCTGGGAGAAAGCAGGTCCTTTTCCAGTTGTTTCTGTTGTATCGGGACAGACCGATGACAGATTACCCTTCTTTTCTCTCACAGCACTTTTGGCTGTTGCAAGACAGTGTCAGTGTCTTGCCTGGCCCCGGTAAAGCTTGGTGCTTCATTTTCTGAACTAGAGACAAACGAAGCTTCTTCTGCTTTGATGGCAAAGAGTATTGCTAGTTTTTAGAAGACATGGGTGCAGGTGTAGTGACTCTAGCAGCGTGTAGCGTGGCACAGCAAGGCTCCCGTGGTGGTACCCTCTGCTACAGCGGCAGCGCTCACAGAAGGGATAGCAGATTGCAGAGGATCATAATGAAATGTTAAATCCTTGCGCCTGGCGCTCCTGCCTGCGTTCGTGTTCGTGGCATCGTTCAGAGCCTGCCAGCGCTCTGCTCTGAGCGGGCGGTGTTAGCATCACGGTTCGTCTCGAGCAGCTTGTTCTTGTCTTGCGAGAACAAGCAGAGGCATCAGGGAAGGAGCTTGGTGGCACTGCACTGGGATTCCTGTGGGGCAACAAGATGTCATGGGGCAGATGGAAACATAACTCTTACATTAATTCCTTCAAAAATCCGAGCGGTGTTTCTCAGCAGAAAACAACTCCCTGGGTGCAGGGAGTACGTGTATTTGTTCTCCCTAAATAGTGTGCACTTGATGCCTGGCAAGCCTAGCTCTACCCAGACAGCATGAGGTGAGTGGCTGGGTCAGAGGATAGGACTGCACCGTGCCTCTGAGTGTATCAGAGGTAAAAGCAATAGGGCAAACCCCAGGAGGTAGAGGCTGCTGGGTTTGCATGGCTGTAGGGTGGCCCTGACATGGCCCTGCTGTGCCGGGTAGTCTGTATAAGCTGGCTTGCTTCTTAGGAACAGATTACAGTGTGTTTTACAGTACCGTTTTACAGACTCAAGCTGAAGAGCGCTCCTGCCTTGGGCTTCCAGCTCTGTTTCTCCTCATGCTTGTATATTGGGCAGGTTTGTTGCTTGGATTTGCTTAGAGGCAGACAAAGTATTGGTTGCTCTCATTTGATTACCTGTCGCCGAGGCGTCGTAGGGGCTGTGGATGCCCAGGAAAGGAGCAGACCCAGCCTGAGTGAAGCGAGGGACACCCCGGTCTTGCTTTTGCCTGCCCGAGGCAGTGTGCAGCGAGGCCCTCCGGATGCTGACAGGAGAGCGCCCTGGAGAGCGCCCCAACTCCAGAGTGGGAACTCTAGGCTTCACTCCCGCTCTTTGCCTCTGAGACCTTTAGTAAATGCCTTAATTCCCTATTGGTCAGGACACAATGTGGCTCGCAGCATGCTCACTGCTTGTGCTTTGCTGAGCTGGGTTTTTGAAGCAGATGTGGCTGGAGCTGCTTGGACAGGCCTTGCTGGGAGGGCACGGCCCCTGGGACCTGTCTCTGGGGAGAGCATTGAGGAGCTCTCCTCCTCCTCCTGGCACCGGGAGGCTCCCTAGCCGGGTCCCTGACACCCTCTAGTGGCAGCACTTCTTCCATTTATCACTTGAAGAGCTCTCACAACTTCGGTGGTTTGTGCGCCGCAGCCCACCCACCTCCGTGTTCCTGCCCTGGTGGCCTCGGCAGCAGCATGTGCCAGGGGCGAGTAGGTAATGCCGTGTGTCCTGCTGCATTTTAAGGGATGTGAGTGAAGGTTTGGTGCTGTCCGCTCTGGCCAGCATCAGGAGATGGGCTCACGGATGGCAGTGGCCAGCAGCTGTGCCCCGAGCGAGCGCGGTGGGGCTGCTTGGCCGCCCGCCACCAGGCCAGGGGCCTGCGGGCCGGGGTGAGCCGTGCAGCGCCCGCCTGGTGGCCGAGAGACGCGGGGCTGCACAGCGCGACCCAGAGCGCGGGCCGGGGCGCCCGAGGAGCTGTGCGGCCAAGTCGCTCAGGTCCACGAGGCCGCACGTGTGCGCTGATGTCCTTGGAACGTGAGCCTGGCGCCTGGCTGGAGAGAAACCTCCCTTCGGATATGCGCCTCTCAGCGTGTGATGCCGTGCCCTGAAAACAACTACCTGTGCGGAGCTCCCTGCTTATTTTGCTCTTCGTGACCTTGTGAGAGCCCCAGATGTTCCAGAATGAAATGCTCATCAGGTTCCTGAAATGAGGTGTGATGTGGCTCCGTGGGTATTTTCAGAGCGGCATTTTCCCCTCTCTCCTCCCCCCATCTCCCAGCCTGATGCGCTAGACCCATCTTCAGCATAACTAAAAAAGTCACTTGTGCATCGCTGGCCAAGCGTGAGTTGTGGTGTCGAACGCAGGGCCTTTCCCTGGTCCAGCAACGCAAAGTACTTGCCTGTCTCTCACGACATGTCATCCTGCAGAAACCAGGCTTTCAGAAATTGGGTTTTCATTTGGAGAGTGTGTCTCTGGTCCTTCTGGTTATGACGGTGCCTAAGTGTAATCCCACACCAGAGTGATTCAAGACCATTGCCTCAAGCTTGCATGCAGCCTGAGAAAATCTTACTGATTCATCTACTTGAGATGATATGGCTGAATTCTTTTTTACCAAAAGCACGAAGACTGCAAGACAGTGTGTCAGGCATTGCCTGTAAAACTACAGCCCTCAGCAAAACACTACTGCCTTCTGCTGTGGTTTTTATTGGTGGTGGTGGTGGGTTTTTTTCTTTCCATGAGTGTATTTTGCAATACCTTGCACATGTGGTATAAAAGGTGATAACCCTCTAGCCAGATTAGGATCTGAAAACCATGAAGTCATGAGTCCAGCTGGCAAACCTGTGTGTGGGTCTTTTTGCAGCCACCACCTGGAAAGGCTGAGCAGGTGCTGAGCAGCAAGTGACTCCCATGTCCTCCTCTCCCGATGAGGAGGTGGGCTCCAAGAACACGTTCATGCAGCTGCTATTGGGCGGGCTTGGCTTGGGGCTCAATTTTTGAGCTGTGCTCTGTATTTTGTGGGCACCATGTGGCCCCAGCTTGCAGGCCAGGTTTATGCTCCGTAATTAAGCATATAGTGGCTTGCTCTGCAGAGCCAGGGGCGTGCCTATGTAAGAAAGCACATGGGCTGTCCCTCTTGGTCTCAAGCAGCGGCACTGCTGGGTGGGCACAAGGGTACTGTGGGCAGGGGTATGCAGAGCTCCCAAACTGGGAAGGACGGTGGGCAAGTAGTCTCTACAGAGCTCAGGACTGCTGGAGTGAAAGGTGTTGGGGACTGGGCTCCTGTCTGGCAGCAGGGAATCGCCCTGCTATTCGTTTTTCTAGCTGTTTTCACCTTGTAAGTTGTTGTGCGGAGGCTGGTGTAGGCAGCTCTGCCTTTGAAGCAGCTCAGCAGGGAAGTAACTCAAGCAAGATGAAGATCAGATCTAATTCATTTAAATAATATAAGAAAAAGTTTCAAGAGACCGTGGCTGGAGGGCAGAGAGAATGGAGCTGAACTGCTCTGGAAATTATTCAGGGAGGTTTTAAATGAGGAATTTAAATCTCATCATGCAGGAGTCAGGAGCCAGGAGGTTTAGTTGCCGGCAGTCGCCACTGCTTCAGAGCCCGAGGGTAGGAGGGAAGCGTGAGGCACACAGCTCCCCGCGGGCTCAGGAGGGTCCTTAGCTGGTGGGCAGTGAGCGAGGCGTCGCGCTGAGGGGCACGTGGGGAAGGGAGCAATGAGGAGAGGGGGCTGCCAGACCCACAGCAGTGACTGCCATGCAAATGGTCCTTAGCAGGGACCGTCCCTGCTTGTGGCAGTAAGGTCCCTGCACAGCGAACTCCTGGGGAAAGCAAATGTACCCGCTGGGCGGGATGAAGGAAGATTTTCCTCTCCATTCCTCCATCGTGTGTGTCTTCTTTTCCCTCTTCTGTTTTGACTTTTCTGCCATAAATAATTCCAGGTTGCCTTTACTGCAACTCATCGCTTTTTGTAACAGTACCTGAATGAAACAGATGAAATTTCTGGCAACTTAGCTAATTTTGTCAAGTCTTTTAGTGTTGGCAATGCAACTGTTCAGAGATACGTTAATTACATTCTGCCAGTACCTGGTGGCACTAAGGGCATTAACAAATGCAGTGAATCTGCCTTGTCTGTCTTCTGTGTAGACATGGGGAGGAGGTTTACATTATTCTTTTCAGTGTGATGTCTCTTGAGACATCAAAAGTTTAAAAACACTTTTTTTTTTTTCTTTTTAAGAAAGTCTGTTGAATTGTGATGGAACTTCTGCCAGAACTAAGGCACTGTACTTGCAAGAGTATGCTGCTGCAACTTTTATTTTTCCTCCTGATTTTAGTAGCTGTTCGCTCTTCATAAATCCAGTTTTGTGATCTTTCCCACTGTCACTCATGTGCTGCATAGAGGAGGCAGGAAAAAGGAAAGGAGAAGGCTCTGGCTTTCCGAAAAACATGTGCCGAGACTGAGAGCTCCAGCCCTCAGTCTCATCTGATTGAGCGGCAGGGGTGGAGAGCTGCTTGCAGTCAGTCATCTGCCCCTCTGGACGTTATGACCCACAAATCTGGACAGCATGCTGGTCTGGGGTTTCATTAATCCCGTGCATTTTGGCTCACCCCGATGTACCGAGCTCCGAAACTGCCCTGGGTGCAGCATGGCAGAGGGCAGCGGGAGCCTGCCAAGGCCTCTGTCAGAGGGAGCAAGAAGTCTCTTGCTGTAACCTGCCTCCTTCCCTCCTCAGAAAGTTGCTTGTTTGCCCCTGTGACTTCACTGCAAGAGTTTTCACCTCTGCATCTGCCCCATGTGCAATTCATATCGAGTTCATGGCACTCATTTCCCTTCCACTGGTTAATCAACTTGAAATGTAGCCAGCAGTTTTATTACCAAATGCCTTGATGTGTCTGTGTCTCCGGAACAAGCACTGGGCATTTTGCAATTTCATTGCTGCCCTCAACGGAGCCAGCTCCCTCCAAATGCAGAAGCCCCTGTTGTTTTGCTTGAGGGGGTCATTAAAATGTGAAAGGATGTAAACAAAGGAAAGAGGAATTGCATTTCCTGACTTCTTTATGAGGGAAGATTAAAGGAACTATGTTTAGCTTGGCCAAACGGTGACTAAGGGGCTGAAGGCACAAACTAGGGCTAGCCGAGTGTCTGCAAGATGTGAGGAGGAAGCAGAGAAGGTTATTAAGTGTGGTCCAGAGGCGTAGGACAGAGCCATGGCCCAGGGAGAAGAGGAGGCAAACCTGAAGGCGAGGCTGTGCGCCGTGAAATACTCGAATGCATAAAGCTGTGCAGTAGTTACCTCTGCAGAATGATGAAAACCTCTGCGCGGTAGCAGGGGCCATTGAGCAGAAATATAAGCAAAGCACTGGCATATATACTGTCAATAACAGTTTTTCCTCACCCAAGGTCTTTGGAGATGATTCTGTTTTTATTTGGGGCTAGATGTGACCTAATAGGACTATGCAGTTCTGCGACTTATGATTAGTTACAACAGTAAAAAGAAACCTCTCCCTTAGCTCTGCTTTCACATATCCGGGCTCTAGTCAGTGCCTCGCTTCGGTGTTTCAGAGCTGCTAACTCACCAGCTGTGTTTCTGTCCCCTCCCGGCCCCCTTTGCTGCAGTCATCCCCGACTCGCTGCGCGTCACTGCCGTGCCCCAGACGCTGAACAAGGTGGAGCGCGACTCGCTGGAGCTCAAGTGTGAAGTGTCCAAGAGCACGGCGCAGCACAGCCACGTCTCCATCGCGTGGTACCGGCAGCGGGGCAGCGAGGCGCCGGTGGAGGTGATCTCGCTCAGCCGCGATTTCGTCCTGCGCGCCGGGAGCATCTACGCGCAGCGGCAGGCCACGGGAGACATCCGCTTGGACAAAGTGGGAGAGACCACCTCTAAGCTCACCATCTACAACCTCCACCCGTCAGATCAAGGCGAGTTTTACTGCGAGGCCGCTGAGTGGATCCAGGACCCGGACAAGTCTTGGTACGCCATGACCCGCAAGCGCTCCCAGGGCACCATCGTCAACGTCCAGGCCACTGGTCAGTGCCTCCTCTGTTACTCCTTGCTCAGATGGGTGGTGGGAGAAGCCAAGCAATGGTGTTGTGAGAAAGTGGAGAAGGGCGCTCTGTGTTATTACTGTTGTTGGGAGGTTTGGGTGCTGGCCAGAGCAGTAAGTGGTGCATATCACAGTGCCTTGCTGCTTGTGTGTGTGCTGCTATCCAGCAAAAAAATAAAGTTGTGAAGACTGGCTACAAAGCACTTGTCCATTACATTAGGTTCCTGTTTTATAGTCCGGTATACTTAATGCAGCACTGGGGAATGCCGTGTCTGATCTGGGAACTAATGGCTTCAGACTGTGGTTCTCTGTAGATGCTGGGTGTTTGTGGTCTGCTGAGATAATCTCGGTGGCTTTGGGGTGAATCCTGGAAAGCAGCTGCTCCTAGGAGGGTTTCTGAGGTCCCTTCCTGCTGGTTAGCTGGAAGGAGACAGACTGGGCTCCCTTCATTCAGTATTTCTTATTGAGGTGTCTTGCTGCCCTGGCTCTCTGATGTGCCTCCCAGCAGGGAGAGGAGGATCTGCTCTCACGACGCCCTCTCTCACAGAATACCCCCTTCCCCTGGTTCTGTCCCACGTGGTGCCAGGGCAGCACAGAGCCATGTTTTGCAGCGGGGAGGGCACCCTTCTCTCTGTGCCTGGCCATACTGATAGATCCTCTGCGGGTGCTTAGGAAGCGCCTGCAGCTGCCCCAAGCCAGGCGCCCTTTTCTGCCTTGTACCCTGCTAGGGAGCTATCTAGCAAAGGCTAGACCGTGTAAGGATGGTCTGTAGGCTGCCCAAGGACAGGGAAGCTGCAGATGAATTGCAACCAGGAGAAACTGCAGCCAGCAAGGCAGCTTGGGTGGCAGCAGCTCTGCCCTTTCTCCTCATACAACCAAAGATCAGAAGCTGAAATGGGAGATAAAACATACGTCTTGAGTACTTGGTCCTGGCACAGGCAATGAGTTTTGAAAAACCAGAAGATTTGAGTGACACAGGCAGAAAATAAAACTTAAAAATTCTGCAAACACTTCTGTATTGCATGAGACCCCTTGCCAGTTAAAATCCTCTTCCAGCCAATGCTGCAGGTTTCTCTTAGGATTTTGAAAACCTGGTTAATCTTTATCTTCCTCTCTGGTACCCCAAAGTCCCTGTCCCTCAGTGCCTGGTGATGAGAGTCTAAGGGATACCAGACTCCAGGTCACCATCCTGCAATGCCAGTGGATGCTCAGCTAAAAGCAGTTAGAAAAGGCACTCTGCTGGTGAGCGGTGCTCGCTTGATCTTGTGGGATGCTCCACAGGATAAGCAGCAGCATTTTCATTGGGACCAGGAGCCAGGGCTGCCCAGCCCTGTTGCCAGCACTGTGCCGAGCCCACCTAAGTTCTGTGCCCTGTCCCAGTGGGATGGCGGCTGCTTCAGAGGGCTGCGTTAGTCAGAGCCCTCATCAGAGCACTCTGCTGCTGCCGTCACCACAGAGCTGCTCACACTAATAAAGGCTGGGGAGAAATGAGCAGTTCTTCTTCTCCCCGTTGGCTGGGGAGGCATCACAGCTTTTCCACACTGATCAGAAAGCTGCCTCTGCTATGCCACAGGCAGACTTGCTGCTTGCAGCAAAAGCAAATCCCTGGCCCCTCCACCTGCATGTTCATGTGTTCAGGGGTTGCTGACTGCACAGGGAGAGGGGGGAAACACAGCGGCAAGCCATAAGTATAGCAAAACTGCAGTGTTAGTGGCTGTCCCTCTCATGAGGTGTGCTGACCTTCCAGGTGTGCCTTGGCCGTGCTGATGTGGGTTGGTCTGTGTTTCCCCAGATAAGGAATTTGGCGTTCGGCTGGAGACGGAGAAGCGGATGTACACCGTGGGCGAGCCCGTGGAGTTCCGCTGCATCCTGGAGGCGCAGAACGTCCCTGACCGCTACTTCTCCATCTCCTGGGCCTTCAACAGCTCCCTCATCGCCAGCCTGGGCCCCAACGCTGTGCCAGTGCTCAACAATGAGTTTGCCCAACGTGAGGCCCTGGGCCAGCTCAAGGTAGCCAAAGAAAGTGACAACGTTTTTGTGCTGAAAATCTACCGTCTTCGCCTTGAGGACAGCGGCAAGTACAACTGCCGCGTGACTGAGCGGGAGAAGACTGTGACGGGCGACTTCATTGACAAGGAGAGCAAGCGGCCAAAGAACATCCCCATCACTGTCCTGCCTCTCAGTAAGTAGAGGTGTGCCCATGCTGCCCGAGAGTCATTGCCAAAGGTTCCTGCTGTGCGGGGCAACTGGCCTGTGAGGCTTTGATGTGCCCAGCCTGAATGGGGCTTTAGTAAGAGGAGAAGGGAGGATAAGAGCTTGCATGATGTGGAGGCTTAAAATCCAAATTGTCAAGTTTTTGTTTTTTTTAAGGGAAAGGGACGAGTGAAGAAAAAGGGATATGTTCTGTTGTTCTGTTCAGGTTCATAGGTGCAAAACATGCCCACACCTTGATGGTTGCCCCAAGCTGGCAGATTTGCTTTGGGTGGAAAAGCATATGACAGCCTCTGGTTGTTTTATCACACTGTCTCCTCACCTTCCTCTGCAGGGAGCTGGGAGCTCCAAAATGTTCAGCAGTCTTAATGAAGAATCCTTCTTGTCCATGTCTTATCTTAAGAGTTGCTGGCTTCCTGGAGAGGTCTCGGAGGCTGTCGTTCAGTCATCTTGCCCAACTGTTCTTGTGCGGTTGCTTGGGGCTGTGTCCTGTGCTGGCAGAAACCAGGGATCACGAGCTTCTCAGGGCCAGGTTTGCTGCTCAGCACAGAGGTCTCATGTGCTCGCTGTGTGTCTGCTAAACCTGGTGTAAACAACCCCATCAGAGGCTGGTCTGAATGCCTTTTATGTTGGTCAGATGAACCAGCACCACCAGAAATAACAGCAAGGGAGAAAAGGGTCACGTGACTCATGTCTTCTTTGTCTCACTCTCAAATTCAAGTAGACTTGACATGGCAAACCATGAAAGTGTTGTCCAACATACCCTAGCAGTGAGTTTTGACCAAACGAAGGAGTAGCTGTGAGAGGAATTTGTATAGTGTTTACATCCTATCTGTTGGTTTTGTAGGGAAATGCAGCCCTTTTCTCAAGCTTTTTTTCCTCCTCAATTTTCCAAACGAAATTCTAATTCTTTTCTCTCTTACCAATGTTGGGT
The DNA here is from genome assembly GCF_059628265.1 of Tinamus guttatus. Taxonomy (NCBI): domain Eukaryota; kingdom Metazoa; phylum Chordata; class Aves; order Tinamiformes; family Tinamidae; genus Tinamus; species Tinamus guttatus. The sequence goes on along the minus strand of NW_028288569.1, from coordinate 329,123 downwards.
CTCATTTGTTTGACGTTGAAAATTACTCTAGTTACTAATTTTTCACTGGACAATCGTTTGAAATATAATGCTTCTAGACAAAGCCACCACAACAGATTTAATTCCTGAAATTTCATAAATCTCTAGGAACAAATGTGATGATTTTTCAAGGGTGCTAAGTGTCCCAAACTCCCATGGAAGACAACAGGAGTAACCAGCACTCAGTATCTCTGAAAAACCAACTATAACATTCAACATCTTTGGGAAGCTCAGGATACCCATTTTTTTTGATGATGCCAAAGATTGATAGCTACCTCTAGGGTTGATAGTGATGGGAATTTGGGAGAGCTTCTCCTGAAAGGTGTTGCGGAAGTGGAAGTGGCAAGACGATAATCAGAATGGCCTGAATTGGAAAATCCGGGGAGCTGGAAGCTTTTTTGGCAGAGCCATTTGCATGCAGTGCATGTGGCAACACAAATTCCCTCAAGGTTTTTGAGATCCCAGCCTGGACCTGCAACCAGAAGATGCGTCAGTGTCTCATGAGCCATAGGGAGAGAGCAAGCTTGGCCTACACATGCTTTGAGTGTGCAAGTCACCAGGAGCAGCTCGCTGCCCACAGGCTGGTTTTGGATGTGGTCACGCATAAAGTTAAGATGTGCCTGGACCCAAAGGCGTGGGCAGTTTCCTGCACCTGGTCAACGTCCCTCGGGATGTCGATGTCCTTCTTGCGGCCTGAGGAGTAGCGGGTGTGAATCATCTCCCCTGTGTGTATGCGTTTTTCTCCTTAGAGACCAGCATCTTGTTGGAGATAACCAACAATGCCAGCAATGTCTTGGAGGGCGAGAGCCTGCGCTTTGGCTGCACCGTGCGCTCGAGCTTTGGGCCGCAGAGCCGCCTCTCGGTCGCCTGGCAGCTGGTGGACAAGCAGAACCGGCGCAGCGAAATCGTGCGGCTGGATCGGGACGGCACCCTGCACCCGGGCCCGGCGTATGCCGAGCGCAGCAGCTACGGGGGCGTCCAGATGGAGCAGGTGCGGCCCGGCGCCTTCGCCCTGGAGATCTTCAACAGCATCAAGGCAGACGAGGGCCACTATGAGTGCCGGGTGGCCGAGTGGACGCGGACGCTGGATGGGGAGTGGCAGATGGTTGGGGAGCGGCACGCTGGCACCACGGTGTCTATCACTGCTCTGGGTGAGTACTCGAGGCGTGGGGCCGCAGGGCTGTGCTCCCCGTGCCTCCCAGGCCGCCCGGGTGTCACCTGCGGATCCCTGCTGCGCTGGGTTCTCCCATGATTGCTGGTGAGAAGGAGGCACCCAGCAGCCAGGCCCTGGTCCGCAGCGCCTGGGTAGGTTGGTCCAAAATGAGTGCTTGTGTTGTTGTGTTTGAAGGCCAAATCTGAGGGGCGGTCATAACACAAGCAAGATGGGGGATAGCTAAAAAGAGGGGCAGTGTCTCTGGCATCCTTCCAAGGAGAGAAACCAGCAGACGAGTGGGCAGCATAAGGCTTCCCGACCCAGTGAAAAAGAGCACCATGTCAGCCATGGCGCTGGAGACGGACTGTGGGAAGCTGGGTTGTAGCAATGTTGGCGATCCTTGGGCACTGCAGCTTCATGTGGACCTTAGGTAAACCTTGCCTCCATTCGCTAGGCCAGGAGAGTAAAACCTCCGCTCGTGAGACACTGAGAGCACCACAAATTGTGAGCGGCTCCTACAGCATCAGAAGTCCACAGGAGCTCTGAGGCAGGTGGGGTCCTCAGTGTCTCTGCACAGGAGGCCTTGAGCAGCTGGCCCAAGACTACACCATAGTCCCTTGAGTGAGCTTGAACTAGGAGCCAGAATCCAAAGATCCTCCATTTCAAATACACTAACACCATATTGCTTTAGGAGACCGCAGTTAGGGCATTACAGGCCTTGCATAGCCTGGGAATTGCATGGGTCCAGTTGAGATTGTGCTGTTTGGCTCCGGGACCGGTTCCCAAAGTATTCTGCAGGAGACTGAAGAACGGACGACTGTTCCTGTGAGGCCGCTGACTTGCAGAATGCCAGAGCTATAAACACTTGGTGCGTAGTGTTGAAAAGTTGAGATAGATTTTTTTGGTTCTCCACAGTATTAAGCTTAAGCTTTGGTGAGATGTCTGAGAGACCAGATGTTAAAGTAATATCATATTCTGATTAAAATCTTGCTTTTTCCTCCTTTCCTCCCCTCTGCTTTTGACCTTCTTTCAGAGGCTGCTCTGTCTAGAGCTAGAAATCATTGCTGTACAGCTTCTGAAAGCAGGTAGGAACTTTAGCTTGTAAAAAATTAAAGGAAGTTTCTTGGCTTGTTTGAACAGTGTTTTCCTCTTGAGGTCAGTGGCGTTTAGCCTGTTATAAATCTATGGATCCATTCGCTTTACTCTGCAACTTGTGATGGTTTTTGGGGATAGAACGAGAAGTATAATAGTAAATTAACTGATCAAAATTTAAAATGCATCACTTGCAGTTTTAATAAAAGCTAGGATATTAAGAAATTCCCTGCAATTTTAGAAAACGTGACTAAAAGGTAGTTTTACCTCTCCTTCCATGCCTTGTCCCCAGGAAGTCTCTGGCTGTAGAACACATTCTGTCAAGCCCTGAGACGTTTCCTAGGTCCTGTTCCTGTAACAAAGCCTGAAGTAGCTCCATGAAACTTAATGGAGAAAATGTTGATTTTTGTTGTTGTTACTGCTGAATCTCATCGTTTTTGTTCTGCTTAATCTTTGTAAAGTGTTTTGAGAAACTCAAATAGAATGTGCCAAGAAAGAGTAAGGGAAGTTTATTGCTACAGAAAGTGTCAGTAAAAATGCAGTAAATTTAAGTGACAGTCACATTTCAAGTTAAGATCTAATCGTTTGCCAGTCTGCCAGGGTAAGAAACTCTTTAGCTGAACCAGCACAGATTATTTTAGAACCCGTAAATCTTCCTACACTGTGGTTCTGAAGCAAGAGCCAGAAGAGAGATTGGCTGTCAGATGAAACCAGATGGCCCTGAACTTCTGGAAACTCCAGTGTAGAGCAGGAGTTTGAGTCTGTGGATAGTTGGGAAGGAAGTGGGGCAGATGCTGCAGTCTGTAGAGGTGAGGCCAAGTGGATGAGGGGATTCTGATGCGTTGTACGTGAAAACAGGCCTGTTTCCACGCATGGCTTCCCTGCCTTCTTACCAAGTGCCTCAGGAAGAAGGGCTTTTATATGTTAACCCAAATGCCATGAGTTTACTGAGTTGGGGACCTGAGGAAGAGATTTGTTTTTTGCAGGGCAGTCAAGAGAAGTACTTTCCATTTAACCCAGGCTAACTGGAGATAAGGCTCTACAAGATCAGCTGGTCTTGAAATAAAATCAGTCTTCTAGGGCCAGAAATCTCTGCTGTGCTGGGCCTCCCCACACACTTGCCTGGCCAGAGCTGCTGCAGAACCATATGTGACCACTGGCGTGGGGATGAGATGCAGCAGTCATCCAGTGGCTCAGCCCTCCTGAGCCTCGTTTTCCTCTCCTTGGAACTTCCAAGAGGCTTTAATCCCAAAGATTGACCTGTTTTCTCTGTAGTTACACAAGCCAGAGCTCTGCCATGGTGACATGCTTGGGTGATGAGGACAGCAGAGGCACTTGCTGAAGCGCGCTGGTACCGTGGTGTCTGCACTGTGGCCAGCTGGGCCTGGTAGCAGTGACCCCGCAGGCTGCAGCTGAACTCCCAGCCCAGCTCCTGGGACTGGAGAGCCCTCTCAGACTGTAATTTTGAGCTGTGATAGACTGAAGCTCCATGATGATCTGGAAAACGTTTCTGTTTCAGCTGGGTGCTGCCTGGGAGCTTCACCCTCAGAGCTGCAAGGAAGGTTCTACCACATGCCTGAAATGTCAGCACTTCAGGGAGGAGAGCTTGCAGCCTGCCTGAGATACCCAGTGGAGACTTCCAGGAGTAAACCTTTCTTGCTGATGGGAAAACTAGGTCCCTGCTAAATTAGTAGACTGCATTTAAGTAAGCAGGAAAAAAAAAGGGTTATTTTTCTGCAGTGTAAATGAATGATGGAAATTCCCATACCCAAAATGAAATTCTTCTGACCCAAAAACCTAAGATATTCAACTTGGAATATGTTGTCTTCAAATTATTAGTAGGCTACTGGTTTTAAAATCCCCTAATCCATCAGATAAAATGGCAATATTGAGGGCAAATGTATTGACTAGCTTGTGGAGTTGTGCATACATGAGGATAGCTGTGTAAAGCTGTAATTTAGAAGACAAAAAAAAAGTGCCTTGTGAAGAACAGAATCCAGTGACCAGCTTCCCTCTTACATCCCTCCCTCCTGAGGTTTCCTAACCACTGTCAGCTTTCCACAGTGTGAAAGCAAGGTCTGCCTGCTTTGCCCACCATTTGCCTGTGAGCACCCATAGGCACTGAGTGGGGAATAGGGAAGGATTCCTTGGTCAAGACATGGCTGTGAATCAGTGGCTGCCAGTGGTCAGTGTTGTTCCCTTCACAGTCAGATCTTGCCCTGGGCAGATTCTGCGCCCGTTGCTGCTCCACCGCAGACTGAACGGGCTGCTGAGCCCAACTTCTGCAGCACTTGGACAATACACACAAGTTCTGAGCTGGGCTGCTCTCGCTCTGGGTTGCAGGCAGTCTTTCTCTTCCTTGTAGAAACCGAGCATGTCCCTGTTGCCCTTGCAACAAGTGTTCACTCAGACTGTCACTACTGTGCAAGCAATTAAGTATGATTTTTCCATTGCTGCTCGTGCCACTTTGCAGTTGCAAAAGGGAGAAGCAAGCACAACCCAAGCAGCTGATTATTCCAGGCCCATAATAAGCAGGCTCTACCTTTCGCATGTGAACAGCGGAGAGCAGGGCCTCGTTGGGCAGGTGTCTCTCAAAGCTCCTTTCTGTCTTTCCGCAGAGGCTGGCTTTGCTGTCACAGCCATTTCCCGCACGCCCGGCGTGACCTACAACGAGTCGTTCGACCTGCAGTGCATCATCAAGCCGCACTACCCGTCGTGGGTGCCCGTGTCGGTGACGTGGCGCTTCCAGCCAGCGGGCAGCACCGAGTTCCACGACCTGGTCACCTTCACGCGCGACGGCGGGGTGCAGTGGGGCGACAGGTACGCCGGCTTCCGGACACGCACGGCCATCGAGAAGGCCGAGTCCAGCAACAACGTGCGCCTCAGCATCAGCCGCGCGAGCGACACGGAGGCTGGCAAGTACCAGTGCGTGGCCGAGCTCTGGAGGAAGAACTACAACAGCAGCTGGACGCGGCTGGCGGACAGGGCCTCCAACCTGCTGGAAATCAGGGTCCTGCGGCCAGGTAGGTGCCCGAGGAGGGCCAGGACCTTCTAGCCGTTTTTTTGGTTGTGCCTGCTTTTCTGCAAGAATGGTGCAAAGCCCCATGGTGAGGGTAGCTGTGGGCCCCAGTTGCCCTGAGTGGTTTATTGCTGTCTCAGGTTTCAGGCTGGAATAGACATATGTTCTGAATGAAGCTCTTGGCACCATTGAGACCCGTCGGTTCCTTGCAGCACTGTCAGTTTTCCACTCATCTGTTTCTGTGTGCTGAGACTTCTTCTTTGTGTCTGCCTGTTGTTTTTTAATGTGTGTGTTTTCTTTTCCTTCTCAGTAGCCCTTTTCATCCCCTCGTCCACCTTTCCCCAGCCCTTACTGTGTCTGGATGAATCAGGGGATGTTCTGAGGTCCTTGCTCCTCATGATCTCACCCCACCCTCTCTCTTCCCTCCCTCCGTCCTTGCACTCATCTCCAGGTTAATCTTTTCCATTTGTCTTGATTATCCTGACTTGTAGTACATCTCTGAGTGCTCCCAAGGTCAGGCTGGTGATGTTCATCATTTTAGCTTATTTCCCTAGGAAACAGTGTTGATTGGAGAAGGTCCCTGGAGTAATAAGCTTCTTCATGATGCATCTCTATGCATGCTTATGTGTGTGTGAGAAAGAGGGAGAGAGAATGAGAAATCCTTGGTAATACCTTCCAGAGGAGACCCTCTGTGTCACGGCTCGCAGGAGGCGACCAGTTCTTCCTTGCTGCAACAACAGCTATTAAGTGGTGCTTTAATGAAACAAGTGGTCTAGATCTGTGCATTTTTATACCTCTCCCTGCTGCTCAGCAGACTACCACTATGCAAATCTTAGCCCTCCATCTCATGAGCCTTGCAGAGCGTTGGTGGTTTTGTGGCCTACAAGGAGAGGGAGGGCAGGAGGGGGACTCCTTCCCTCTCCCCTCCTCTGGACGTCTCCACGGCGCTCTCTGGGCTTATCATTCCCATGCCCCATTCGCATTCCAGCCAGATGGGGTGGCTGGAAGCTCTCTGTGCACTGCTGTGGGTGGTGTGGGTGTCTGCTGTGCTTCTCTCCGCTTTTGCAAGCTACCAAGGGCCATGCTTTTGATGGGTCTTTGTGCGGTAATGTCCAGAGAGAATCCCCGATGACGTGGGAGGCACCTTCCTTAGTCCCCTCTGGGTGAATATCCTAGTGTTCTGGGAGCTGGACTTGGGCTGCTGAAGCAGATCCTGGTTCTCAGAATAATGTGCCGGGATTTTTCCTAAGGGAGTCTATTCAGGAGCCCTGAACAGCTGAATACGTGAGAGCGCCATCGGTCTAAGCCCGTGTCTCCCCATAATCACATTAATTTTAGCCTGCCATTGCATGACTTACTTAGTCCCATCTTCCTCCTTTTCCTTTGCCCCTTGCCACAGGTTTCTGCCTCAGGACTATGTGTCTGTGGGTTTGGGGTGAACTGTCTCTGCTACCACTTTTTGAGGAATATCATAAGGGAGGCTTGCCTGGAGGTCTTCTGGCAAAATGAGGTAGCATGTGTTTTCAGATTGTAAGTTAATGTTGAGATTCTAGTTTTCTCTTAAAACTCTGCTCCCTATTTGTCAGAGTGACGTTTATATTTGACAGATTCCACATGCAGGTGTGGCAATCAATATATGTCAGCCTTTAAAGACATCAAGCTTAGAAGTCTTAGAGAAAGGCCAAATTGTGGCTAGCTATTGCTTCATTCATCTCTTTGCTTTGTGAAATCCCACATGCTCAAAAGACTGGGTGCTGGATTTTCTCTTGGTGCTTCCATTTGCTATTGCAATACATAGGCTGTCTCTTCTCGGCCTTTCTGCAGTGGGTTATAGAAATACTTGCAGATGTCATGCATGCCGTGTGATAACTGCAGAAGTGACAGCACTAGGTTTGTACCTGTTAATGTATTAATGTGGCTGCAGTTTCACCTGTCGCAGTCTCAAGTGGCCAGCAGGTAAGGGTGAGGAGGCTTTGGCAGTTTAAAACACTTAACTCCTTTCTTACTCCCAGGAAGAAACTATCTGAGAAACAAAACAACATGGGTCTCCTGAAGGAGGAAGTGAATAAGAAGGCATTAACACAACCCTCAAGTGAACCTCTGTAGGTGGGAAGACAGGAGAGTCCTCCTAGCTTCATTACATTAGCTAGTTTTGACATTTGGATGTGACCGTGACCTGTCCTCTTGGGCACTAGGCCATTGTAAGGACTGGCTGTTTGAAAAACAGTGCTATAAAGGATACTGGATGTGTGTGAGGGAGCCTGCAGAGAGGATCTAGGTGTCCCTAAGGAATGCTGTTCATCGTCGCTGGTGTGTGCAGGCTCACCAGCAGCAGCAGTAGTGCATGATGCCCCAGTATTTCCTCGTTCATAGAGGGGAGGTTACGCACAGGTACAGGCAGGTTCCCGGGTGAACTTGCGTGCGCTTTGGAGAGAGAGTTTGCACTGCTGCAGGGTGAGTGATTTTATGTGGACTCAAGTTGGAATACAGGTTGGTTCAGGGGGCTTTCTGGATGTATTATGGACCAGACTGGCCACTGTTTAGTGTCTTTTGTGTTGCAGTACTCTCTTTCTACTTCCAGCTGTTGGAGCTGCCCGTCGTTTCATTCTCGGTGAGCTCGTGTTGCAGCACAAGGCAAGAAATAATAAAAGTGAGGTGCAGTTCATGCCAGCTGCTTCCCCGAAGCCCAGGCTGGCAGGAGCACTGCGCACGGCAGCGTGGGCTGAGCTTGGAATGAGCCCCAAATGCACGTGTGAAGATGCTTTTCCACCTCTCTCCTTTTGTTTGGGCTTCCCTTTGATACAGAATGCAACCTGCCTCTGAAACCATACTTCTGCTTCAAAATCTGGGTGTTCCCCTGGAGATTCATCACCCGTTTCCCTTACAGAGCTATTCCCTCTCCCTTCAAACACTTGTTGCCTTTGCCTTTCCTGTCTGGAGCAGAAGGTGCTCCACACAAGTGTTACAGAGCTGATTGGCATGTGAGCACCCAGGGCATGGCCCCTCAGAGGGGACAGACATGGTAACTCCCTGATGCTCACTCATCTCTTTGGCTTTAGAGGAAAAAGAGGCTCCAGAGTTTTCTTTTGAATCCAGGTGATACTGAAAGCATTTGGATTAGTAGCTCAGGCCGAGTTGCTGCTCTGATCATACCAGCTAAGCCTATCTGCATGTGTAGGATAGCAGCCTTCTCCTGCTCCATCCCCTGATCCTTGTGTGCTTCTGAGGGAGGAAATATGCAACCTCTCCGTGTCCTCCCTGGACACCGATACTGTAGGTTTAGATGGGACAAGATGAGACCCAAGGGCTGGCAGCCTTTCTTTGCTCGTGACTCCTCCTTGAGTCTTGGCCTCTCTGCCAGGTTTTCCGGGAAGGAGCTGTGGAGACAGGGCATGCTGTGCGTGAGCAGCGTGTGTCCGCGCCAGGGCTGCGGCACTCCGACAAGGGCAGCAGACGGTCTCTGGCGGCCCAGGACGTGATGGGAACTGTGCTGCAGCCTGGGCAGGCGAGGCCGCCTGAATTCGGCTCTGCTGGCAGGGTCTGAGCAGCGTTGTGCTGGTGTGTTGCATTGCCGATGTCCTCGCGTGCGTTACTGTGCTTATCTTGCCCCTGCAGCGCGAGCGTGAGGTGATTCAGCGGCGCTGTGAGAGATCTGAGTGCTCAGAAGTCTTTCTGGCAGGAGCTGAATAGAAAAGGAGGGCATTCTCAGGCAGGAGCGTGTGACAACTCCTACCCGGCCTCCCTCTGCCCGCTCCTCATTCTCTGGGGCAGACTTGTGCACTTGGCAGCATCTGCTTGGTGTGGTAGAGAGCAACCTGGTGAGTGGGTGCCCGAGGCAGGCTTGTTCACTCGGAGGGCAGTTCTCTCCCTCTGGAGCATGGGGCTGGGAAGCACGGGCATCTGCAAGACCCAAGGTACCAGGAGCGTGCACAGCCGGGCACGTCCCTCCCCACTGTGGCCCTCAGAGGGAACATCTCACCGGGTGCGAGCCTTCAGCCTCTGAAAAACGGGCAGCAGCGCCTGTGCCCGTGAACTGATTTTCCTTCCAATCTTCCTCCTCTCTTGCCCTTCCCATCCTTCCCTCCTTGCGTCATTCTTCAGCCGCTTCTTTCGTGACTAATCCTGAGGCAGGCACATGGGGAGAAGCTGCAATCGCCTCTATAAATTTACCCTCTTGCTACTGGGTTTTTGACAGTAATGAACGTGGGAGGAGGAACAGGGAGGGGTGAAGGGGGATGATAACAGAACAGACGCCAGGAGTCCTGGGCTCCTCGCTGCTTTTTTGCAAGCCAGCCTATGGCAGATTGATTGACCTGGGAGCCGTCGAGCAAGCAAGACAGTCAGGCTCTTCATTAGAGCATTAATTAGCTTCCAGAGGCTCTCCGGGGACTGCTTCGTAAAATTTGGTTTATTAGGAGATGTCAAGTTGAAACTGTTATTGTGGAGAGGGAGGGTAGAGGCTCCTCAGATGGCCTCAGAGAAGGGGGAAACTTCCATCTGAATACTGCCTTGAGAGAAGGGTGAGCCAGAGCTTTGTTTTCCCCAAAATCCCACAGTCAGGTGGATACAGAGCTCTCCGTCCCTCTCCCGCTGGCTGCAAGGTGAATCTGGCAGGCTGCTGCTGAAGTGGCTGAGGGTGGCCATGCAGGCCAGGGATGCTGCGAGGTGGAGAGAAGATGAGGCTGAGGATGGAGGATATGGAAAATATGCTCTGTATGATGTGCTTAATGTTGGGAGGGGAGAATTGGTTATGAGGCAATTGCCAAGACACTTGCAGACAGCCTTAACCTAACAAGTGAAATCAAATATTACCGTTATTGCCTTTCTCCCTTCTTAGTTTTTAGTAACTTGGTCTGGGAGAAATCCTCTCGTGGAGCAATGTGAAAGATGCCTTTTCTACCATGGGTGGTCAGTGGAGTGCCAGGATCTCCCAGACTCTCGAAGGCTGATCAAACAAGTATCTTCAGGGGCCACCAAGTTCATACTTTAGAACTAGGTCCTTTTTGCTGCTGCCAACATCTAGCAATAAAGTTGAACAAGGAAAGCTAATGGGCCAGGAACTTCCTTACAGAAGTCAAACTGATAAACTGTTTTAAGTCTGCTTATTTGAGCTCAGAGTGGTTTTGCCCTGGAGAAGAGCATTGCTTCCCTGCTTCAGAGCCTTCTGTGCCATATGACAAATAGTCATAGTCTTTGAAGGAGTTCAGGAACTGCTCAGTGGAGGCAGGAGGCTGATAATCAGCAGCCACGACTGTGGTGCAGAACGGTCTCTTCTTCGGGATGCTCAGGCTTGTTCCTTTCCCTTCATTACTGGTGAGGTAAGAGCTGCAGCCCTGGGTCGCTGCTATTTCCTTTTACTTTCCAGCACACTACACAGCCAAAATGAAGAGATTCAGTGTTACGTGACCCACAGCTGTGTTCTTGCACAGACTTTCATGAGCAACCCAGCCAGAGCCCTTGTTCTTCTCTAGCTGGCCAAAGCAGGTTTCTCCTCTCAGCTCTCTTACTGCTTCCCCTAGCCCGTGGCACAGCCTCCTACATCTGTGCATTTATAGTGGGAGCCCTCTTCCCATACTTGCTGGTCCCCTGGAACAGCTTCCCTGCTCAGACCTTCTGCCACCTCCTTGGCACAATTATTCATCCAGTTTTTTGTACTGTTATTTTTCTGCCCCCCCCCAGCATGCTTTTTCTCCACACAAGCCGTCAACCCCTTCTTCCCAGCACCCCCCACCTTTGTCTTCTCCATTCTGCTCGTTGCACACACATCTGGGAGTGCCACCTTCTCACTGCTGCTGGGGTGCGTGCAAGCCCTCTAATTTACCAGCATAATTTTTTGTAAGAGTCGATTTGAGGTGAAGTTCTGCCTATGAACACACATCCATGTGAGGGTGCCCTCCTCGCAGGGCTGACTGACCTTGTCATGCCAGTCTCTGGCTTTGCAGTCATGGATGCTCCACCGGCTCCCTCAATGGGGCAGGTGGGACACAATTCCGGCCACATGTAGGTGTGAGAAGGCATTTCTGGCAGAGTTGCCAAAACACAGCAACAGCCAGCCTGATCTCACTCCGTGCTGCCACTACAGAATAAGCCTCCCAGCATACAGAGCAGAGGAGCTCACGGTGAGTCAATGTTCCTGACCCCGTGCTAGGGACACTGACACTAAGGTTGCTGATCGGAGCTGATTCCTCCTCCCCCTACCTTTGTTTCCCCATCTCCGACATGGGAGCAGAAAAATATACCCCAGGACATAGTCTGAGAAGGTGGGTTTTAAAAGCATCTTGGGTGTATGTTTGCGAGGACAAAGGGGACGGGAATGTGTCCTGGTGCCCAGTGCAATCATAACAGAGATCAGCCTGTGCTGTATGTGCCTGCTGAACTGTGTGCAGGGGAGTTTGCCTCTCAGCCTCTCTGAGCAAGACTCAGGAATTTCAGGAGACTGGGGATGTATTCAAGGCATGCTCCTCTGGTCATATTAACTCTCTTCAGTTACTTTTTTAAGTGCAATTTTTTCACTTCCACTTCAAAGCCTGCTGTTTTTCTCTTTGATATCTAATGAGTGGTCTTCCACTCCTACTTGCAGCATTCATATACAGAACCAGAATCGCAGTCCCCTTTGCAGTCTGCACACGCAGCTGCTTTGATGTTGTCTAGTGTCTTTTTTCCACACCCTTTAGCTTTTCACTGAAGCCCTATTTCCTCTCCTGGGGCCTCAAATATTCTGCAGTGAAGAATTCTGCAGTTGTCCAGCTCTAAAGCGTTTTGCATCCCTCATATCCTTAAGTCTGCAAAGCCGCGTTGGGAGCCCAAAGACAATCATCCTGTGAAGGAGGGCCACTGTTTCAGGACGGGGCTGAGCAGCCAGCCAGAGAGATGGCCCGGCCCAAAGGAGTGTAATTGCCTGTAGCCTCTGCACGCGTTGGTTCAGCTGGTGGGTTCGAGGTGCCTTCTGCCGGCAGCGCAGCTGGCAGCGTCCTGGTGGCTCTGCTCTGCCGCGTGACAGCCACCTGCACCGCCCACGGGTGCAGCAGTGCCCATGCAAAGGAGGCCGTTTCGGTAAAATAAAGCCCGCTGTTTCTCGCAGTGGCAAATTCTTTCTGCCTCCGTGTGACCAGAATAAGCAAAGGCAAATTTTCTCTGAATACTTCTCCAGAGTTCTGATTCATAAAGGGCCGATTATTTTGTGTTTTCTGGCATGGGTCAAAAGCTACATATTGGGTACACTGGACCTGTGATCTGCTTTGTTTTAGCGAAAGGGCAGACTCTGGACATGCAAAACCCATGGCTCGAGGTCATTCTTCCTCATTCAGAATTTGACTCCACAGACCATCTTACTCGCTTGTATAGAAATTTGGTGCACTAATAAAAGAAAATTCCTACAGTTTTCCCTGTCCCATATAATATGGAAGCATGGAGTCCAGATAGTGATGGATCTATAGTCCATCCTGCCATGGTCCTGTGTCCACTTTTTTAAGAAGACATTTTTTTTGAGAAATGCCAGGTGGCTCATTTTGTTTGGATGTTCTTCTATGCAGTAGAGGAATTCACCAAACAATTTATGGAGGCAACAAAGCCATGAGAGCTTAGGGTGCAGTTTCACAAGGCGGGGGAGCTGATCTAGTGCTTGATTGTGCTTGGCTGAGAAGGAAGTGTTCCTCATTGCCCAGCTTTACTGGGTCCCGTCTCATTGCTTGTGCCAGCACGGACCTTCAGAGAGGCAGCTCCATTCACTAAACCTGCTGAAAATTAAGCTACTGGAAAAGGAGCAGCTGAAGGTGAATGGAGCAGTCCGTCTGGCGAGAATGCTCCTAGGTGGGATCAGTCGGGTCCTTCACACAAGAGGGCGGCACTTGTGGGGCAGAGGAGGACAGGTTGCAAAAGACTCCGGGATCCCAAGCATGTTCTACAGAGAAGCTTCTTCTTTGCATGGCAGGAAAATGGCATTTTATTATCAATCTCAGCCTTTTCATCTCTCTCTGCTTATCATCTGGTTTTCCAAAAGTAGCCTCTGAATCTGAGTTTGTCACATAGTGCATGAAAAGTCCGTCTTCAGTTATAGGTGCACTCCAGCATGCACCTCCACGAACTTTTCAGGTGGCTTTCTGACACCTAGCAATGGGGAATTTGGTCATTAATGGCCAACTTCCAGAATGACACAGGAATTCGTGCATGGTGCTGTCTTATGTATTGCAACTTGATTTTGGGTAGAGTTTAATTGCTTTTTTTTTTTCCCCTAATTGTTGTGGTGCTCGTGTTTGAAATCTTTCTGACGAGAGGTTGATTAAGTATATCTCAATATGTAATTTTTTCTTTCTTCATCCTCGGCACTGTAGCTTGATACTGAATTTATCTTTCCGTGATCCTATCTCCATATTTTAATTTACAAGTGATCAGTGAGCCGTACATGTTGTTTTGACAGCAGGCACCACTCATGCTGGGAATCTCTTATTTCCCTCACACCCTTCTCCTGCAGAACTTTTACATTTATTTCAGGGTTTGACAGGAAGGTTTTTGAATTCAGATTTGTGGGTTATGTGGGTTTTTTATTGTCTTGTTTGGTTTGGGCTTTGTTTGTTCGTTTTGTTTTGTTGTGCCGTGGGCCGCTGATCTTGGCCTCTCCCTGCCTCAGCAGATGTCCTTGTCGCAGCCCGCAGGCTTCACTCCGCCACACGTGGTTTGCAGCGATGGGCTGGCCCCGCTCTCCGTGAGTTTTCAGGTGGTCGCTCAGCAGTGTCCCCACTGGGGAGAGGCAGGCATGGGGCCGGGCGTCACGTTTGGTCAGCAGGGTCCGTGGGGCTGCATCTGGTGTCAGGGAAGGGTTGGGTGTGGGGCCTTCCTGCAGGCTCCTTGGCACGACACCTCACAGCAACGCTGGGATGCCGCACACTGCGCTTTGCCTTCGGGGCAGCCTGCTGAGGCTCTCGCGATGTGTTATGGTCATCGGGGATGCGTTAAGCTACCTGAATACCCGGGCGGTACTGCTGCAGCAGGCAGGCTGCGCAGCTGCAGAGTCTGCTTCTGCAGGGCTGTTGCGCTCGCATCAGCTAAGCAACGTAGCAAGCCCTGTCATTTGGTCATGGGTACAAGCTGAAACCCGGCAAGCTCCATCTCTGTGTGAGGAAGAGCTTCTTTACTGTGAGGGTGACAGAACCCTGGAACAGGCTGCCCAGGGCGGTTGTGGAGTCTCCTACTCTGGAGATCTTCCAAACCCTCCTGGATGCCACTCTGTCCCACGTGCGCTAGGTGTCCCTGCTGGAGCAGGGGGGTTGGACTAGATGATCTCTAGAGGTACCTTATGATCTCAACCCTTCTGGGATTCTCTGGTGGCTTCTCCCCTCTCTACTCCCGGCTCCCAGAAGAGAAAGCGCCTGTGTAGCCCAGGCCCGTTCCTGGCGCGCGGGAGCGCCCCACCAGGCCTTGCCGCGGGCAGTGCTGCTTTCCCCTGGGCACACAAGGAACGGGAAGTCCCAGACGCGGTGCTGCCAGGTGGCTGGCAGCGCTGGCAGGGAGGGCCACGCAGCGGAGAGGGCACGCGGGCCTGCCCAGGGCCTCCCGGGAGCTGCAGTGCCCGCGCCGGCCCGCCCAGGGCCACAGCGGGTTCAGGGCCTGTCTGGCCGCAGGCAGCCCCTGCTGGGGTGACCCGCGTCTGTCTGGCCTGGCAGCTGAGGTGGCTTGTCCAGACACCTCTCCTGCCTGTAGGGCAGTGGAGCAGCATGCAAACATAAGGGTTCTGAGAGGCCATTGGAAGGTCTGCAGGGCTTCAAAGGCCCAACAGCTCTGCTGTGGTTCATTACTCCTGCTGCAGACACGCAGCAGTTCTGCTTTTGTTTGTATGCCCAGCACAGAGCAGCCCACCTGAGTGCTTAGTCATGCGAGCAGTCCAGGTGGCTCTTGTGCCTCCTCTTGTGAGGAGATGGTTCTGAAATGGGCTGTGCTCAAGGTCAGAACAGCAGAGCCGCGTTGGGGTTTGAAGCCTCAGCTCTTCTGCCTGCCCTCACGTGAAGGGCCAGGGGCTGCGCGTTCCTCAGCAAGGGGTTAACGTTGTCTCTCCTTTCCATGGGGCTGCTCTCCCAGTATTTCAGTCGTGTCAGCCTCTCTGCAGGCAATAATTCATTGTAGTGTAGGAACACTACAGCAAAGTGACAAGTTAATAATGGCAGTAATAATGGCAGGCAAAGTCTAATACTATTTCCTTTCTCCTGCTCCTGTTGCACTAGCAGCCTCCCATGTTGGCTAATGCAATTTGCAACCTCACTAATCCAGTTTCAGTAGGAATTCTGTTCTATTAAAAGAGAATAACAAGAGCAGGGAACTGTGCTACCGTGCTCCTGGCACCTCTGGGGAGGCTGCACTGGTGCTGGAAGTCTTTGTCTTGGCTTTGCTGTGATTTTTGGTGTGATGCTCAAGCCTGGTCAGGAACAGCTCAGGTGAATGGTTCATCTCCTTTCCTGCTGTGACTGCTTCTCTCTGACCTCTCTTTCTCTGAAAAGTCACCCCTTCAGCTCCCTTTTCTGCATCCGTTTCCTTTTGGCTTGCCCAGTAAACTTCAGCCCGCTGTTGCTCATCACGCTGAATCAGAAGGCTGGCAAGTGTTTACTTGACTCCTGTGACCACAGCTCCCTGCAGCCTTTAACACACACAGCCTTGCAGTGCCTCTCACCCAGGGGCAGGAGGCAGGGCGGAGGCTCCTCACTCTTGTTCTATGAAAAGGGAAAGGGGTGAGGGAGATGCAGAGGGCTAGTGGCATGGCTCAGCCTGTACCAGCGTGGAGGGCTGAGAGCAGTCTCTTCAAGACAGCCATCAACCGCTATGCTTCCTCCTCGTGGGAGGAATTAGGACACTGGGGCACTAGTGAGGGAGATAGTGAGGCGCCCTCACAATATTCATGAAGAAAACTTCACAATATTCATGAGGCCACTCCAGAAGAGAGCATTTTCTGAAGGAGCTCGTCCCCAGGGTGACCCATCCCCAAAGCAGGAGGGGACCCCTGCCATCCGCACCACATTCCCATACCCTGAAACAGCTCCTGGGGTCACAGTGGGCAGGCCATGGCTGTCATCAAAGCTGCCCTGTCTGTGCCATGTGAGCTGCCCCAGGGCATGTAGAGCTCTCTGTTCCTGAGCTCCCGTCCCTCTCCTCTCCCGCTGCAGGGGAATGTGCTGGAGCCTGGTCTGGAGTTGCCTGTGAGAGGGCGTCTCCAGCTGCACTCGAGTACTGGCATTCCCAGGATGTGGGAATGGTGGCTCCCACGTGGGAAGCAAGCTCTCTTGTGTTTCCTCAGCGCCTGCAAGGGAAGATAGTGTCAAGAGCCTGAGACAGAGCCTCTTGTTATGGAGGCGTTTTAAGGTATAGATTGCAAAGCACTTCAGTAAAGGTAAGTAAGTGTTGTAACCCCAGCTAGATGATTAAGAAACTGAAGCAAGGCAGCCAAGTGGCTTAACCAGGGCAGCAAGTCAGTAAAAATGCTGTGTCAATTAAAAAATAGGTCAGTAATAAAATCCCATCACTGCCTCTGTGCCTCTTCTGTTCTGACAACTAGTTTCTTGTCTCCCCACAAATATTTGTATAGTTGTGCTTATCAAATGACAAGCTTGAGGAGCCCAGTTGCCTCTTTGGTGTACAGAGATGACAGCCACGTGTAACAGCAGGTAGAGTGCCTAGCCCTCTGGAGTGGTGAGGTGGGTCAGACCTGGCCCCACAGCCCTTGGAGGGAAGTGTCAAGGACAGAGGCTGCTGCACTGTCCTGAGACAGCGTTTGTCCCTGCAAACGAGCAGGGCTGGTGTCCTCAGCCTGGGTGTTAATGCCAAGGGACCATGATGCTGCAGGGCTCTCAGTTCAGTGAAGCGTCCAGCTGGTGCACGGGCTGGCAGTTGATGCCTGGTTTCCCTGCCATCCTTCTCCACAAAAAGAAAGGTGTAAGATCCCTAGAGCGCTGGCCCGGTCCCAGTGTCTGTCATTATCCATTTAACATCCCAGGGCTCCTTCAGTAGATTTGGTGGGATGTCCGTGTTGGTGCAGGAGGGTTATTCTCCACGCTCTTGGAGAGCTGGTGTTCCCTGTCCCAATCCCTGCTCAAACACAACCACAAAATTCAATGCGTGCCCACACCCTTCGTACATATTGCATGGCTGGGGCTAGGAAACTAGGCTGGTTTAAAAAAATATGAGGGCTGTAACCATCACTTGTTGCCCGTGTAAACTGAGAGCCATAGCAGTGTACCTGGAGCCCATTCCAGCACATCAGGGTGTGACATGCTCTGCAGCGGCGCCCTCCGGGAGCTGCGGCCTGCAGACGGTGTGCGCACAAACCTCACCTAGGCACGCGCGCCTGCTTCCCTCGCCGAGCAGATGTTCAGGAGCCTCGTAATACAGTATCAGTCCCTCGAGAGCAGAGCAGAAAGTGCCCTGTAACTGTGTGTGCTCGCGTGGCTGCGTCGCAGTGCGCAGCGGCAGCCCTGCCCGGGCGCCCCACAGCCCCGGCCCCTGGGACGCTTCAGCAAGACTGCGCAGGTCTCCAAGCCAGGAAGGGGAGTTTCCTCTCATGTCACGACAGTGAGGTTTGACCTTAGTGCCTGGAGTGCCAGTCTTCATGCAGTCCTATTCATGCGCCAGCAACTACAATAATTTCCGTGTTGGGCAGGCGTCCCTAAAACAGGCCTCGCAACCTGCACGGGAGACTCAGCTTTATACTGAAGCAGTCGTGCCACCAGCAATGAAAAGAAACGGTCTCCCTGGTGCTGTGTGGTATCATTTCCAGCACTCTGGCCCACTAACTTCAGAATTTGTTGTTGTTGCTTTTTATCACATTGTGAGGCCACCCCTGGAGAACTGGGTGCAGTTCTGGGCTCCCCAGTATAAGAGGAACACGGAGCTTCTAGAGAGGGTCCAGTATAGAGCGATGAAGATGATTAAGGGACTGGAGCATCTGTTGTATGAGGAAAGACTAAGCGAGCTGGGGCTGTTTAGACTGGAGAAGAAAAGATTGAGAAGGGATCTGATCACCATGTACAAGTACCTGAGGGGTGAATGTAGGGAGGATGCGGCCAAACTCTTCTTGGTGGTGGCCAGTGACAGGACAAGAGGTAATGGGTACAAGCTGAAACACAGGAAGTTTCATCTCCATGTGAGGAAGAACTTCTTTCCTGTGAGGGTGACAGAACTCTGGAACAGGCTGCCCAGAGAGGCTGTGGAGTCTCCTTCTCTGGAGATCTTGAAAACCCGCCTGGATGCCACCCTGTGCCACATGCTCTGGGTGTCCCTGCTGGAGCAGGGGGGTTGGACTAGATGATCCCTAGAGGTCTCTTCCAAACTTAACCCTTCTGTGATTCCAAGGGCCACATGAGCCTTTCAGGTTATTTTGCATATCTGTGAATAGTGGCTGACAGTTCCACCTCCTGCACTCCTGTGGGATAGCAGAAGTGCAAAGGATCCCCACAAAGCTTCCTGTCTCTTAACCAGACTGTGGGCAGGGGATCTCTCTTCTGCGTTAGAAAGCCCATCAGCCTTCCAGCCCGCAGCTGAGGCAGCTCCTGGTGACCTGTGTGCCTCTCGTGTTTCCCAGCCAGCAGTTTTAGCTTATGGTCTACGAAAGCTCTGCCCTGTTCCAAAAGGATATGCTAAAGGCGCCTAAGAAAAACCAAGCGGGCAGTTGTAGGTGCGGTTACTGTGCAACACTGAGCACCTGCACGGGAAAGCGCTTGGTGCTCACAGGTTGGAAAAGACGGAGAATGCCTCACGCAAATCCAACGGAGAGAAGAAATTCTGCACTTGCGCCTCCCACCGAGTGCCTCCGTGAGGAAAGTAAGTCATGTTAGATGAGAAGTCCGTTGGCAGGATCGTCATTATGTGTAACCAGTACTGCTAATCTAGACAAAACTTGGCACGCTTGTTACAAATCTGAGCAAGTTCATGCAGCCAAGCCAAGGGAAGACCTGTCATTCCCTGTCAAGGCCTGCTGCTGTGCCCGGTCGCAGTAGCAGAAGTGATCACCTCCCCAGGTGTCTCTGGTGCTTGGATGCTGTGGTAGTACAAATTCCAGAATGCTGTCTGCAGTAGCTGCCAAGAGAGATTTTGGAGGATACCTGTATGGAACTGAAGATCTCATTTGTGCCAGAGCAAGAAAGATTTCTCCCCCATCAGCCTTACCTGTCCCCCACCAAAAAGCGTTTTTCTAAGTGTTAAATGGAAGCAGGAGAACTGCACGTAGGTTGTGCGAGTGCCTGAAACATGCACGGTGTCGTGTTTGTACGCACTGATAACTGCTGTGCTGACAGCCTGGGAAGGTACCCTCGCTGCTTCAGTGAAATCAACCCATCACGTATGAGATGCAGGCCTGTTGCCCAGAACATAACGCCTAAAAATATCTCCGTCCCCCTCATTTCCATCTCCCAGAGACACAGTGGTGTGGGAAGAACGCGGGGAGGGCTCTTGAATGTTTCGGCAGCTCCAGTCCCTGCATACCCCCCGCCTGTGTGTGTGTGTGTGGATAGTGAGCAACCCTGCCACATGCGCAGCGTGTGTATATACTGCATTTTAATAGATATAGGCTGCTGACTTAACATACACAGTTGCTATAGTAACAGAGGTTTCCGTAGTAACGGTTGCAGAAAATAATCCAGTGCCAATTAAAAATAAACTGTTTGGAAAGGGGGCTGGGGGAGAAAAGGAACTGCTGGGAATCACCTTCCCCTCTCTCAGGGCTCAGAAGATTGATTCATGCTTGCTTGGAGTAACCTTCCTTAAGCGACCGTGACCCACAACGGTGGGGCGAGCGCGAGGGCGGCAGCGGAGGTCGATATCCCCGAGTGACACAAAGGGGAAGGAGCGCGTCGTGGGGCGGGGGTGCAGCGCACGTACACGGGCGTGTTGCTAAATCTCCCCGTTAAGTTGACGTCCCCAGAGAGGAAGCACAAGCGGCTGTTTCGCCGCCTTGCCTCCATACCCGTTGTCTGCATGCCGTACCCGTAACGCCACCATCTCGTCTCTATTAGCATTCTGATTAAAGCCACAGGCAAGCCAGGCTCCCGGGGAACTTTTAATGTGTCACCAGGATGCCTATCTCAGATGCTGTATTAGAGCAGAAAGTGTCACTGTCAGGGGAGCTTCTCCCCTTCACGTGATGTTGTTTGCGTGTGCCCATTCTCTCCCTCAGCCCCTCTGCTCATCACTTGTGCCGACAGGCAGCTGAGGCCCTAGGGTCCAGAGGAAGCTGGAAATAAAACATAATGCAAAGCAAGGAGCCTTTGCCTCGCTGAGAGAGAAGGGGAAACATTGCTTCCTTGTGAGCACAGGGCTGGGCTCGAGGGGCGCCGGTCTGCACAGCTCCCCAGCGGGCTGCAACCTGGGGTGCCTTTAGTCCCACGGTTCTGTCGAGCTGCTCCTGACAGGAGAGCTTACTAGTTTTTACTGGGACATGTATAAATTGCCAACAAAACCCCTTCCCCGGGCAGCAAGATGGGCCCTCTTTTAGAGGGGAACAGCAATGCTAGGTGTTAATGCCTGACCATCAGCAGGGGCAGGTGAATTTGGAAAGAGGAGGGATGCACTGAGCAGAACTGTGGCACACGGCCTGTCTCTTGGCCATTGAGAATCCGCTGTTTGCCAGGACGGCCCTTTGTAGCTGATGCCTGAATAGCAGTGCTTTCCATTGCAGCTGTGCCAGGAGCTGCTTAGTCCTGACTTGCAGGACATCACGGGGGAGCTGCTGCCTGCCTGGTACTGTCACATATTGTCCCTGTTTCCTCGAAATCCTGAGTGCGCATGGTCTGCCCTGTTTTTGTGCATATACTCAGATTCAGTAATGTCCTTAATGCTCAAACATCAGCCTTATCCCTCATAGCTATTGGAATGCAGTTTCCTGCATTCTTGTGTTCACGATGAGTGCTGGTCCCTGTTGTGGAAAGAGGCTTGAAGGAAGGAAGATGCCACTCACATAAATAGATGTGTCTAGTCAGAAACAGCTCTGCCCACATCTTCTTTAGCTCACAAGACTCCAGGACATACCAAATATAAATGTCACAGGAGGGCGCTTTGTATCCTCCATGTGCAAATGTGAATGCCTTGGATTAAGGTTCACTGCAATAGAAACAGCCTGAACACAGCCTGGGAAAGGCTTCATTTCCTGTTCCTGCAGGGAGCGAGAAATATAAAACTAGTTGACTGTCTTCCTGCATGGACAAAGATTAATGACAACCTACTGTTTCCTTTACACTGTCTGACCCCGAAGCTAAGAGTGTGAGATCCACATGAACACTGAGAAACTGAGAGATGACCTGCCTGTGACTTGTCCAAGGTCGTGCAGGGAGTCTGTGGCAGACACAGAGATAGAGCTCCTGATCGCTGGTCCTAGGTGCAAAATGCAGAGCAGAGAAGGTTCCCTGCTGCTCATTTCCAGAGTGATTATTTTCTTCAGTTTTGCTCCTATTTGCTGTCCTCACGATTGCATGTCTGGAGGTTACAAGTCACTGAGATGGCTGGGTTATGACAAAAGATTTAAGTCATTCTTCCTGGAAATGGGTTTCTGTGGTTTGGGTCAAAAGCTCATTGGCCTAAGCTGGTGTGGTTTCACCGTGGAAAGAAAAAAACATAGTCCCTAGAGGGTTGTTGCGTCTGAAGAGACTGGAAAACTGAGTTTGGGCATAACCTTCTTGCTATATTGATACCTTAAACTATGATGAGTTAAGAAGGGGACTGTATTAAAGAAGAAAAAACAGGTCTCTTGCTGAGGGAGCTGGTGGGAAGATCCAGGAGTAGAAGGGAGATGGAAAAAAAGAAAAAAGAGAGAAGATATGGTAGGAGAACGTCTGAATATCCATGTCCTGAAGGTCTGGTGGGAGTGGGATCCAGACTAGGGCACCCATGACTGCAGGGGGAGGACTCCTTGTGTTCCTCTCTGAAACAGTTTATTTCTCTGCTCATGACTCACCTCTTCTCATGTTTCTCTGTCGCCTCGCCAGTAACCAAGCTGCAAGTGAGCAAGTCCAAGAGGAGCATCACTCTGGTGGAGAACAGGCCCATCCCGCTCAACTGCTCGGTGAAGTCTCAGACAAGCCCCGATTCGCACTTCGCTGTGCTGTGGTACGTGCACAAGCCCTCCGATGCCGACGGCAAGCTCATCCTGAAGACCACGCACAGCTCCGCCTTCGAGTACGGCACGTACGCGGAAGAAGAGGGGCTGCGGGGCCGGCTGCAGTTTGAGCGCTCCGCGTCCGGGGGGCTCTTCAGCCTGACGGTGCAGCGGGCGGAGGTGCGCGACAGCGGCAGCTACTACTGCCACGTGGAGGAGTGGCTGCTCAGCCCCAACCACGCCTGGTACAAGCTGGCAGAGGAGGTGTCCGGGCGCACGGAGGTCACTGTCAAGCAGCCAGGTAGTGTGCGCCTCACTGCTGGGGTGCTCCAGGGGTGAACCCCGGCCCTCTCAGTGCCAGTTGTCTCATACGTGCCTCATGGAGCTCTCTGAGCTTTTCTGGAGCAACAAGGATCCTTTAGTCTTCCTCCCACTACAGCCTCATCTCCAAAGAAGAGACCATGTCACATCCTCATCCTCATGCCCATGTGCTCCCTCACTGCTTGATTCTGGGCTGTTTTCGCCCTTCAGTGTAACCCTTCTCCATTTTGGCTGGGGTGTCGTGGGTTTGTGTGTTCCCACATAACACTTGTTGGTTCCCCACAACCTGGGGGACTAGTGTATCTAGACACCGTGGGTTTTTTTTAATCCTCAAGAGCATCACATAGCACAAGTGTTGAGTGGCAACCTAATGAAAGAGAACTGGTATGTGCCTGTCCAGGAAAGTGCTTTTATTTTTTTGAACACAGTGTAATTTTACTCTCTCTCTGTAGCCTCACAGGCACAGTGAATAGTGTGCATATGAGATGTGCACAATGAATTTAATGAAGTGGGGAGCTGGCTGCCAGGAAAGAAGAAATGTGTTCTGGTGGTGGTTTCCATGGCAGAGTACATCATCAGTAAAGATGGGTTGATGAAAGAGCTAAAGATGGCCTTAATAAGCTGAGGATAGAGCCTTACTTCATGTCAAGAGACAGGGAGACAGACAGCATATTTGAGAGCTGCCTGGACCCAATGTGGGCTTATTGGCTCAAGCATCACTACCTCCCAAGGAAACCTGTCTTGTTCCAGCTTGCTCTTGGTTCCCTGTTTCTGGAGAATAAAAATCCATCAGGTAGAAGGGTTTACCTGAATAGCAGGGCTGAAACACTCTCTGTCTGGGCCTTGCTGGTTAGCCATAAACTGCATATACCTGGTGTGCAGCAAGGATATTGAACGCGATCACTACCCAGTACGCTGCGTGTAGCTATGCCAGGTCACACAGCAAGTGCAGCAGGCTGTAGCGTGTTGCTCCTTGCCAGTCCCAGCTCTTCACTTCCATATGCAAATTCCTAGGATGAGTCTGGGACAGCCAGAGAAGGGAAAGATGTGATTTATCCCCTTCCACTGCATCACCCACCTCCCTCTGATAAAATTGGTGCCCATTTCTTACTGTAGGGGCCATACCAGGGAAGTCCAAACTATGCCTTTCCAAAGAAATCATGAAGGAGTTAGGAGTGTATGACACATCATTTCACATAAAAAAGCTGATTGCAACCAGCCCCAGTGTATCAGTGACATTGTGGAGCAAAAACCAGGGACATTTTCAGTGCAATGATGCATTGCATGTGACTTTGCCCTTAACTCTAGTACCACTTCCCTTTTGTAGTGGTGATTCCGTGTAATTAGTTGTCCATTCTCAGTGTTGTTTTCTTCTGCCTTTACCTAGTGCAGGAGTGCTTGCTGGTTTGAGTAGAATTGGGCTAGTTCCCAGCTCCCAGAAAGAAGGAGAAAAGACTGAGGTGCGACCTTGTTTCTCTTGTCTGTGTTTTTAGGACCTCCCAGGTCTTACTAGGAGATTGTAACCTTCCTGGTTTCCTGTTCAGAAGGAGGCTTTGCTGGTTTTGCTTATTACAAGTCTGAGATTTTCAGGAGAGCCTGTAAACTGTAAGCCCATCTTGGGCTTGTGGAGAGACAAAGGACACTTGGAGCCTCCAGTCACCTATTTCTATTTGCCTCTTTCCTTAGATAACCGTCTGCAGGTGAATCAAACCCACAAGAATGTGACCATCCTGGAGAACCAGTGGGTGACCCTGGAATGCCTGGTCAGCAGCCGGACCAGCGCCTCGTCCCAGCTCTCCGTGGAGTGGTACGTCTGGCGGCCGGGACACCCGGAGAAGGAGGCCGTGGCCCAGCTGAGCCGGCAGAGCATCCTGCGCTACGGGGAGGTGGCAGCGCTGAGTGAGCTAAGGACCCGGCTGCACCTGGAGAGCCCGTCCCCAGGCCTCTACCTCCTCACCATCCAGAACGCTACTGTGCGGGACAGCGGGGCCTACGACTGCCGCGTGGAGGAGTGGCTGCTGGACCCCAGCGATCACTGGTACAAGCGCGCGGAGGACCTCTCTGGCATCATCACCCTCACCGTGAAGCAGCCAGGTAACAAGGAGACTTAGATCTTGGGCCCTCACCTTTTAGAAACTCTCTGCTCTCTTTGGTCAACCCTGTGGTTCACCATCCTTCCCGTGGTCAACTGCGGGTCAAGGCAGAGGTATGACAGCTTAGAGCCCGTGCTCACACTTAGCTGGGTGACTTCATTGCCCCTTCACTCTTCTGGAAGGAGCTTTCAGGGTCTGCAAATACAGCTAATTGTAATTGGGATTTTAGCAGCAGAGGGTCTGTGACTTTTCTTTTTTGTACAGCACTCTTGTCACTCGATTCAATAGAATAGGCTTCAGTTTCTATTAAATGTTTGTTTGAGAATGAGACAGAAAAGGCTATCTTGGGGCTAACGGCCTGTGCTTCCCAGTGTGCATACTCAAGGGCAGGGCCCTTGTGTGGAAAGAAGGTTCAAGAAGGTACGAGAGGGTGTTGAGACCTTGTGGTTGTCCAGGCAGTTTCACAAGGTGCTGGTGCTTGCAGTGAGTGAAGAGCAGGCATGAGGTGTGTAGATCCAGGTGTGTAGATTTGCAGGTTGGGACAAGGGCTTAAGCTTCTCAGTGGAATGAAAATTGCTTAGAAAAATCTGCCTCTGTACAAACAAATGGGTACTTGGGGACTTCTTGCACCTTCTGGTAAAGTTTGTGGCCACTGTCTCATCCTCTTCATCTCATCTGTTGCAGCACTTCGTGCCAACGCCCAAAATATGCTCACATTTTGTCATTGCTTGTACACAGCAAGACAAGGATAAGGGATTGCTGCAGGATTAGACCTTTACAAGTCTAATAGAGGAAAAAATGCTAAAGCAGTTAAAACCAGGAAGAAAATTCCAGTTTCATCTCTTTTAACAGCTCAGATGGCAAGTCGCAAGGGCAGTTTATCTTGAAATATGCAGATTCTTCAGTTTTCGAGGCATGTGACCCAAGATTAAATGCCTCTCTTGACGGAAGTCTGTACGTTCACTGGATACCTTCCAGCATTTAAGAGAAAAACACAACAACTATATTTTTGGTGCCTTATGCCTACCTATGTCAGTGAGGTGCCAACCTTGTAACTCTGCAGTGGATCTGGCAAAATTTTAAGATTTTGGAAACATTTTAGAGGTTATTCTTGTAGTGAAGATTTGTGCTGTGAAGAAGAAGCTTTTCCAGGCAACAGCACAGCTCTTAGCCATGAGCTCAGGAATCTTCTCCTGCAGAAATGGCTTGAGCAGAAGCATTCCAGGGTCTCCAGGCAGTAACTGAGTAGCTCGCGTGCCTACACAGCTGTAAGTGTAATTCTTCAGGCTGAAAATTGCCGGCCCAGATGGACAAGTGATGAATGTAGGGGGAAATTCCTTTGGTTCGTTTTGAGTTGTAGAACTCAAATGTGGAACTCACATGGGGAGTGGGAAAAGGAGGGAATTGGGAGTGCAGTAGTGTAAGGTTTATGTATATATATATATATTGTTTTTTGTTTTTCTTTCATGGCAGACGATAACTGAAAAATTACTAAACTTAAAAATAGTATTGTTTGTGACTCATATCTCGTTAGTGAGGATCTCCACACTCATCTTTCACTACAATAATCATAAGCAAAGTTAAAAAAAAACCTATTCAACACCTTCAGACTGCAGTTCTCCTCTCTATGTTTAATTTGCGGAGGTGGGGAAGGCTTTTTGTTTGTTTTGACAAGCCCTTTCCTTCCTTTCTTTCTTTTTGCTTCAGATGTCCCAGAAATTTCAAGGCTTACCTCATTCCTGTTTCTGTTCAGGAGTGTCTTGAAGAGAATGGGAACTGGAAGAATTGATGTTGCCTGCAGCCTTAAAAGCTCTGGCCCTAATGGAAGTTCTATGTTTGGGATAGTTTAAAAAGATAGGAAAACTGCTGTAGTGATCACATGCATCCTCCTCCTTGCAGTTCCCATTGCAGCCCTTTGGAAAGGGGCTCCAAAACGCGGTCTTCCCAACACCCTGTACAGCTGAGGAAGTTTGCTGTGTGCACCAGCCTCCAGGGAGGCTTCAGGATAAAGAGAGCCCTGCAGGGAAGGCCCAAAGGGAGAGGAGTCCCCTGGAAAAGATCCAGCCTCTCTCCCTCTTTGGGAGCCTGTGTGAGCTGTCCCTCTTCACCCCACTCAGTTGACCTCCCTCAAGTCCCAGTCTAGTCTGGCCTTTCCTATGTCCTTCACGTGCTCCCTACAGCCTTCAGAAGGCTGCCTGGTCCAGAAAGGAGTGTGACGTGGCCCCAGGAGCTCATGGCTGCAGTGTTCCCGGTGCCTGCCATATGCAGGATGGGTGTGAAAGAACTGGAAGCCCTTGGCAATGTATGGGAATGGCAGCAGAGGGGATGCTGCTCCTGTTGCTGGAGGGAGGCCCAACTATCTTTGCTGGAGGAGACAGTTTCTTTCTTTGGTGAGCTTTGGGCTTGCCCTTCATGCTTAATTCCTGCATTAGAAAGAGCTTTTTAATCTTTAAATGAGAGCTTAGATCTGGGCTGTTTGTGATCTCCAGAGTACATGTTCCCTGGCAATATGACTAAATCAAATGTTAATTGCTCCTGAAATCAGCCTTTAATCAACTCATCTTAGATTCCAGTCACTGTATCTCAGTTGGGTTAAAACATCTCTTTAGCCTTGCAGCAAACCATAGAGAAAAAAAAGAGACATTTAGTGTCCTTGCTGCCTGTGTGCTGAAGGCCTCTCTGTAGAGGAACCAGATACCTAATGAACTCACAAATTGTTGTTAAAAAAAGTTACGCCTTTTGCGGACTTAGATGTACTGCTTTTGAAGACCACTCTTGTATATGATAGGAATAAAAAATAGGGAATGAAATGTTTGCTGTGATATCTAGGAGCCGTATATTGCTCCTCTGTGCACAGACTGAACTTTCATATTTCCTGATATGTTTCTTTAAATGCGTCTGCGTGAATTACAGCGACTTTCACTTTTCACACACACGTCCACTAGTGCACACAGGCTCCTGCTGGGAGGCTGTGGCGAAAGGCTGCGTGGGCAGGGTGACAACGCGCTAGCCACCGGCTCCTGTTTTGACTCTGAGCCAGGCGGAGCGTGGTATGGTGGGGATGCTGGCTCTGGGGGCTGACCGCAGAGCTTCTTGTGGGACTTGGCAGGCTGCATCAAGCCCTTGTGCACTCCTTGGGTCGCACTCAGCGTTGGAGATGTGCACTGAGGAAGGGCTGCTTTGAACGTAGTGTCCCGCTCTGTGCTCACTTCTCTCTTTTTATTGTGTCAGACCCCACCTTGCAGGTGGACACAGCCACCTCCAACCTGACGGTGCAGGAGAAGGAGTCCTTCCCGCTGGACTGCAGCATCCTGTCCCGCTCCAGCCAGGAGTCCCACTTTGCAGTGGCGTGGTACAACCTGCGGGCCAAGGAGGGAGGCAGTCCCGCGGAGGAGGAGGAGAGGGAGGCTGTGCTGAGCGTGGGCCCGGACGCCGTCTTCAGCCAGGAGGCCGGCCACTGGGAGGGCCGGCTGCGCTTCCAGAGGCTCTCGGCGCTGCTCTTCCGGCTCACGGTGCTGCAGGCCGGCGTCGCCGACACCGGCAACTACTCGTGCCGCGTGGAGGAGTGGCTGGCGGACCCCAACGGCGTGTGGTACCGGCTGGCGGAGGAGGAATCCGGCGCGGTCGCTGTTCACGTGCAGGACACAGGTGAGAAGAGGTGACAGCCTCTTGAGGGGATGGCCTGTATGTCTTCTGTTCTTGTGGGCATTCATGATCCCTTCCCATCCTTTGCCTCCACAGCCATAAAGCCCATGGCTTCAGCATGTGTTCAGAGGCAGCCCTGCTGGGTGACAGCCCAGTCATTCCTTTTCCATGTTGGCTTTCAGGTGTAAACCATGCTCAGTTGTGGTGATGAGCATCGGCTTTCTTTGCCTTTGGCAGCCAACGTGGATAGACCGAAGAGTGAATGGGATATGGAGCCTGGATCTGGCCTGCACTGGGTCAGATCAGTGGCTCAGGTTTTTCCATCAGCTTGCTAGCTCTTAGGTCACCTC